>NC_053024.1:653601097-653954848 GCF_003073215.2 Triticum urartu | reverse complement strand
ATGTTCATTGAGAAAATCACGTTCCCGAAGGTTTCATTCCATTTGGACTCCGTTTAATATTCCTTTTCTTCGAAACCCTAAAATAGGACAAAAAACAACAATTCTGGGCTGGGCCTCCGGTTAATAGGTTAATCCCAAAAATAATATATAAGTGGATAATAAAGCCCAATAATTTTCAAAACAATAGATAATATATCATGGAGCAATAAAAAATTATAGATACGTTGGAGATGTATCAGTAGGCCCCACATGGTTTGCCTCTTTTTTAACATAGCGCGTCAAGTCACAATTTGTTTGTTCACCCGTGGTAGACGATCCTCCCTCCATCTAGTGGACAACCAGTACATGTGTCAAGTTACCACGTGGGCTGTCTTTTCGTAGAGAAATGAGCTCCACCGTGTACCCGCGCGGGTGTGGTTTGGAAAGAGACAGGTGTACGTGCGCCGTGCGTGCACCTCTTCTCTTCGTTCACGTCCCCCACCTATGTGGGTGTGTGTGAGAGATACAAACCTAGAAAAATGGCTTGTGCTTTCATGAGTGTTTTTTGTTTGGGGGGGAGGTTGATTTCGTGAATGTATTTGTGGGAATATTTGTCGATGACATCTCAAACAAAATTTTGCATGCAATGTGTGTGAAAAGGAGGCCTATCCATATCATATATAGAGGGTCGGGTGATCCATGAGAAGAGAGGGAGGGGTCATAGATATCAATAGAGTCTAAGAGAGGATCAAGTGGGTGGGTGCAAGATCGATGAAGAGAGCCATCGAAATTGTGTGTGTGTGCAAGTCCAAGATATAGGGCGACTGACCTAGCTACCGGAATGTCAGACGGCACAGGTCAAGTTTATGTGTGGCAGGGAGACATGACTAGAGCGCTCGCTGTATCGGTGTGTGTGTGTGAGGGGGTGGGGGAGGGGTAGGCAGAGGCCTAACTATAGAGGTAGAACGACTCATATATGTGTTGAGAAGGAGAGACCCAGCTATGTCTTGAGGGAGATCAGTCGACGTCCATACATAACTGAAGGACAGGAAATAGGATGGGACAGAGAGAGAGAGGGGAGAGAGGGAGGGAGAGGGGTAGAGTGCTGGATGGGTGATGGAGTTGCTTCTCGAAGATGGTGGGAGAGGCCTACTAGACAAACTGAGGGTGGAACTGCAATATTATCAATAAGAGTGGGGATGTGTTTCTGTGTGTGCCTGTGCGTGATAGATCTGTCGGGACACATCCATGGATGATGAAGGGGAACCATGTGTTTGGTAAGAAAACCTAACTAGATCGGTCGATCAATTGTTATTTGTCGGAGGAAGGGAGAGACACAACTAATGAAGTAGATCGATCGACGCGTGGGCAAAAACGAGTTATAAGGGCCTAGCTAGCTATATGTATAGTGGGAGATCGGTCGGTGTACGTCCATTTATTAGAGGCAAATAAGGCCCGGCGAGACGGGTAGACAGAGAGAATGGAGCTAGGAGATGGTGCGAGATGCCCAGCTACTAGCTAGATAGGGGGAGGAGTGTGCGGTTGTGAGATCGATGAAAAGAGTGGCGAGAGTTTACACGTGTGTGGGATCATATGAGAGACACGAGGCAAGGACACATAAAGGAGGAGATTGCAGGTGCGTGTGTATGTTGTAGGCAGACATCGCTGGATAGGTTTATCGATCGGTGTGTGTCGGAAAGGAGTTGTGGAGACTGTGGGAGAACGATCTAAAGGAAAAAAAATGAATGTGCGCGATGGATAGAATGCTGAGGGAGGGGGAGGGCGAGGAGGGCATGTGCATGCACGAGAGAAAGTTAGTGGTAAGTACAAAGGTTAGAGGATTGTGTGGTTGTAAAAGACTAACAAAGATCATATGATATGAAAGTGGATTCATATATTTGAATAGGTGATCATAGTGTTTTAAACATATTCATGCATGAATATAGCAGTGATACGCGTGTTGTGGTTTTGCACATGTTATACCATAATGTGATAATGCATGGCGTTTGCAACTCACAACTAAATGTCGAACAATCTAAACCATACTATACATCGAACGATCTCACATTTTATTTGAATTTGTGATAATGTGTGGCTTTGCAGCTTACAACTAAATATCGAACAATCTAAACAATACTATATATCGAACATTCTGACATTTTATTTGAATTTGTGGTAGTGTGTGGTGTTTACAACTCACATCTAAATACTTGCAGGCGTAGGGGGCGGGGCACCATACGTAATGTGATAAACACATTATACATATGAGACATGGTTTAGTTTGTGAAGATCTAGTTAGAGCTTAAAATGTACTATGATTTGAAATCAACATAAAGTGGATTAAAAAAATCGAGTTCGAGTTCATATAGTACACATAGTTCATATATAACTCGAGACTAATCATGTGGTGTGCTGTGAAGATAATACACAAACGATGGTTTAACTTGACAATAATGATGATTGTAGATGCCAGGCGCTCAGTTCATCCATCATGGCGTCTCCCACCTCCCACCTCCGACCCCACCTCCGGCGATCTCCTCCCACCACCACTAAAACCCTAATCCTTCCCTACCAAACTCTCCGGCGTCTCCCCCTCACCCAGGGGTCATGGTTTTCTCATCGGGATCAACCCTTGGCTTGGACTTCTCCAAGGGTTTGGAGTTTGCGGATAAAGTTTTCAGATCTACTGGTTTTTCGGTCCACCCTACGGAGGACACAGGCCACTTCACGTTGGAGGTGTCCTTTAGCCGTCATGTTTTCAGGCTTGATGATCATTCTGTGGCGGCGGCTCTAGAGGCTGCTGTTGGCGGATCTGCGATCGAGTTGGGTGTCTCATGCTTACGTGACAAGGTTTATTCCTTCAACGTTTCCTCCAAGCAAGTTGGTTTCTATATTGTTGATCTTCAATCTTTTGCTTGCCCGCAATTCAAATGTTATTTTAATCTTTGGGGCCGTGGAGGACCAAATTGGGTTCGTGAGTTTAAACTATGGAAGTTACAAAGCGATGCAGAATGGATCTTAGTTAGTCCATCTAAGAGACGGGCGGCGCTTGGGATGCTCGCTATGCATAAACCACCGTCTAAGTCCTCTTTTAGATCTTCTGGTTCTGTGCAAAAGAAACTTTATTTTGCAACATTCCACAATTATGATGCATGCAAGGGTTATAGATATCCGGCCACTCAAGCTTGTATTGATACAGTTTCTGATGCTGGATATGTAGTCTCGGCAAATGAGCGTCTGATCATTCGACCCTCGCCGCCGGCGAATCTCCAGTGGACTGTTGCTTCTCCGCCGATTGTTTTTGGTTCTGTTGGCTCGTCACGTATCCAACGGTCTGATTTTCCGGCTGAGATTTCTCACTTGCCTTGCGATCCACCTGAGGCTGTTAGTTTGGTTACGTCCGCCCTCGATTCTCCTGCTTCCCATGTTGGGCCAGTCCTCCATGACGGGCTACAGCCCACCACCCAGCCAATGGATATCCCATCTACTTAGGAAGCTGCTGATTTGTTTGATGAGATGGTCAATGACATGGTGGACCGTGTTCTAACTTGCTCCAAATGTCACTAGCAGGGCCACTTGTCGGTCTCTTGCCCTGTCTGCCTGGCTTGCTCATGTTATGGACATCGTCGTCGGGATTGCATTAATTGGGCAGAGGATAATGGTTACGTTTGGAGAGTTAAACAAACAAAACAAAATCCAGAAAAATCTCCACTGTTGATTCCCATGCCCGCCACGAGTCAGCCTCCTACTCCCTCGCCTAGGGACTCCTCGGGTATAGAGACGACCCACGCGCCGGTGCAGACGAGTCCCATCACGTCTTCACCTCTTCCCGTGCACCACCAGCCTGCTCCACCTCCACCAGAGCAAGACATGGCAAATTTTCCCCTGGATCCCCTCGAGTTCCTTCCGCCAGGGTTCGAGTTCATCGATGGAGGACCAACCCGCGTGACTCGGACGTTCTACTCTCCAGCCATTGCGCCGGAGTGTCGCCATGAGCAGTTCGCCATTGGCTTTGTTGAGCCTCCGCCACCACGTCGACAGATTCATCACTTCCGGCAACTGGTTATGGATTTTGTGATGACTCAGCTTCACCGTGACGTTCTTAGTGATCAGCAATGGATTGAGGGTGTTGGTTTGTTTGAGTTCCGATCTCCTGCATCTAGGCATGCCATTATAAATCATCCTCCGTATGATCTTGGCAACGGTCACTTTGTTCAGTTCGTTCCTCATGATCAAGGCATCAATCACAGAGCTATTCAGGGTTTTCGTAGGGGCTGGACTATGATGTTAGGTGTTCCTTTGGATTAGCGCACCACACAACATATTTCTGAGGCAGTTAGCACTTTTGGTCGCTTTCATATCTGGCATCAAGATGATCCGCGGCTGGTCAGGACTCTGGATTATGTTTCTTTCCCAAGCCCTCAGCAAGTGCCTAGAGATGTAGTCTATCGTGAGTATGCAGACTTTGGAGCTACACGTCTTTCTTGGACAGCACCTATCTATGTCCTCTCTGCAGAATTTGCTGACATTATGCCAGCTGATGAGGACCCGATGCCTTTCAATGGAAACCCTCATCCGCTGCCCGGGAACATGCCTTTTGATGATCTTAACTTTGTCATGCCTGAGTTTCTAGAGCTGGGTTGGAATGAGGCCCCTCATGCTCACAATGATGATCCGCAGCCTCATAACCAGCATGACAATGTCATTATTGGGGAGATTCATGAGGATGAAGCACAACCTGCTTCTCAAGAGTCAGTGGTCTTGGAGAACTCGGGGCCTGTTGATTCTGCTGAGGGATCCGTCAATGATCAGCAAGGTGTTGTGGCAGCCTATGTGCCTCCTTTGATCCAGCCTCCTGTTGTTATTGGTCAAGTACTAACAGTTTTCAGACCTGAGCTTCCTCCGGTAATGCAATGGACAAGATCTTTTCAGCGTATGATGCCAGTCTTTGATATAATACACATTCCTCGAGGGTTGAAGTTCTTCAGTCCTTTTAAACCAGTTTTACTGTCTAAACGCTCTTGGGAAGTATCTTTCTCTTACTCTGCTATGAAGAACAAGCTGGTTTTTCATCCTTCACCTGTTCGTCGGACGGTGAATGTTCCAAGGAAGCCTCCTGTTGCTCGTGCTCTTTGTTTTGACACTGTTGCTGAGGATTGTGCCATGGATGATCCAGCTTTGTCTGCTGTCGAGATGTCTGCTTTCAACTTCTCTGCTGCTCCAAGTCAGCGTCCAACTCGTGCTCGTAAACCAAAGACTGTGATTGTTGAGTCTGAGTTCAGGCGCAGTGCCAGGCTCTCGACCCTACATGATGGCTTCAGGCATGCTACTCCAGCCAAGTCCCCTCTGAAGAAACCTGCAGCAAAGCCTCAGAAGAAGCGCAAGGTTACTTTGGATGGTCAGCTACCGCGGGCTCCTCCTCGAGATGCAGATCAACTTGCTGTGCCGCCGCCCATGCCAATCAATGTGCTGCAGCAGGTTGGCCTTCGTCTCGGCATTGGACCTGAGAAGCTCACCAAGGAGAAGCTTGAGGCTTCTTCTTGCAAGCCTTCTGCTTCTTGTAGTTCCAATGATAGCTGATCGTTTCAAATGGTGGGGTTTATGGTTAACCCTTGTGAAAACCATTTATCTGCTCTTATTTTTTAGGCTTCATCTGAACTTTTATGCTATCCCTTGGCTGAACTGGTACTGTCATTATGTGGCAGTCTTTTGCTGTTACTTTATTATGGTCTGTAATGAATCAGTATGATGTTAGAGATTGGAAAGTTCTTTGCTGGAATGTGCGAGGTCTGAATTCAGATGACAGAAAGCATGCAGTTCGTCAGAAAATCGATGAAACTGCCTGTTCCATTGCTTGCCTCCAAGAAACAAAATGTGAGATCGTTGATCAGCGTTTCATTCGTAAGTGTTGTCCACGACGTTTTGATCAGTTTATCCATGTGCCTTCGTGTGGAGCCTCGGGTGGGTTGTTAGTCGTATGGAATACTGCTTTGTTCACTAGAAAACTAATTGAGTCCAATAGCTTTGGTATTGTGGTGGAGTTCACGTCTGTTCATAACTCCCAAACCTGCACTCTAGTTTCAGTCTATGGACCCTGTCAAAACTCAGCTAGAGATAATTTTATTAATTGGTTGCATGATATAATTATCCCTGATGATGCTAACTGGCTGTTACTGGGTGATTTCAATTTCATGCGCTCGATGGAAAATAGGAATAAACCAGGTGGTGATATTAATGACATGTTTATCTTTAATGAGGTTATTGGGCACCTCAGCTTAATTGAATTACCTCTCAAGGGAATAAAGTATACATGGAAAAATATGCAAACTGCTCCTTTGCTTGAACAGATTGATTGGTTTTTTACAACTCCTTCATGGACATGTTCTTATCCTAACACTATGGTCCTACCTCTGGCTAGAACCGCTTCAGATCATGTGCCATATGTGGTGCAAATCAAAACCTCTATTCCCAAGGCAAAAGTTTTTAGATTTGAAAATTACTGGACTAATTTGCCTGGTTTACTTGATTGTGTCAGTGAATCTTGGAGTAGGCCAGTTCATAAGAGATCTTCTGCTGCTATAATATCTGCAAAGTTCAAAGCTCTCAGGCAGGCACTCAAACAATGGCACATTAGTCTTTCTACAGTCAAGGCTCTAATCTCCAACTGTAATAAAGTAATTCTTTGTCTGGATGGTCTTGAGGAGTTAAGGCCTTTGTCTGGGCCTAAGGAAAATTTCAGGAAAATTGTAAAGTTGCCTTTGGAGGAAACTCTAAGGTTGCAATTTATCTACTGGAAGTAGAGATGTACTATTAGAAACATTAAAGTGGGAGAGGAAAACACCAAATTTTTCCATGCCATGGCCACATAGAGATACAGGAATAACTCTATTTCTAGTATAACTTCTGATGATGGGCAAGTGACCTCTGATCATTCATCAATTGCTGGACTATTTTTGCAGGAGTTTAAGTAGAGGATGGGATGCACAAATAATACACAAATGGGTTTTGATATGCCAAATATTATCAAGAAGGTTCAGGGACTTGATGAATTGACCAAGCCCTTTTCTGAGCAAGAAATTGATTGTGTTATTAAGGAGCACCTGGGCCAGATGGTTTCACTGGCCTTTTTCTTAAGAAGTGTTGGCACATAATTAAAGATGACTTTCATCAACTGGTCAAAGAGTTTTCAAAGGGGCACCTTGATTTCGAGTGTATCAACAGTTCCTTCATAACCTTGATTCCAAAAAAGCTTTCACCTGAGGGTTTGAATGATTACAGACCAATATCTTTGACAAATACCTGTTTGAAATTCCTCACTAAACTTCTGGCCAACAGGTTGCAGAAAGTTATTCTTTCCTGTATTCATAAAAACCAATATGGATTTATTAAATCCAGGTCTATTCAGGATTGTCTAGCTTGGTGCTTTGAGTACATACACCAGTGTAATGCTTCAAAGAGACCAATAGTCTTGCTGAAATTGGATTTTACTAAAGCCTTTGACACTATTGAGCATGATGCCATTCTTAGAATCTTAAGATACAAGGGTTTTAATGACAAATGGATTTCCTGGATGCAAACTATTTTATCTTCTGGTTCTTCTTCTGTGCTTCTTAATGGTGTCCCTGGCAACCATTTTAAATGTAAGAGGGGAGTTAGGCAAGGAGACCCAATGTCACCTCTTCTTTTTGTCCTTGCTGCTGACCTGCTTCAGTCTGTTGTGAATGACATGTGCAGTAAAGGAATTCTGACTTTGCCAATCCCTTCTAACAGCAAGGATTATCCCATAGTTCAGTATGCTGATGATACACTAATTGTGTTGCCTGCTATTGATCATCAACTACTTGCTCTTAAAGACATGCTTGATGTTTTTGCTGCCACAATAGGATTATCTGTGAATTTTGCAAAATCCCTTATGGTTCCTATGAACATGTCATCTGATGAAGCTAACAGGTTGGCCTCAGTTCTTGGATGCAGTGTAGGAGCCATGCATGCATTTTACCTACTTGGGTCTGCCCATGGGGACTACAAGGCCCACAATCCAAGACCTCATGCCTCTTGTGCATAGGATTGAAAGAAGACTGTCTGCCACTTCATGCTTTCTGAATCAAGGTAGCAGGTTGCAGTTGCTCCAGTCTGTTTTAACATCAATGCCCATATATTTCCTGTGCACACTTGTCATCCCACCTGGAATTCTGAAACAAATTGAAAGGATTCAGAGACAATGCCTATGGAGAGGGAACTCTGATACCCCAAGACAATCCCTGGCTGCTTGGGACTTGGTAGGCTTACCAAAAAACAAAGGGGGTCTTGGTGTGCTCAACCTTAAGGTCCAGAATGAGGCCTTGCTTATGAAGTTCTTGCACAAGTTTTATAATCATCATGACATCCCCTGGGTTGGCCTTATTTGGAATGCATACTATGCCAACTCTGTCCCTCATACTACCACACTCTGTGGATCCTTTTGGTGGCATGATGTGTTTAAATTGGCTAACAAATATTGTCAGCTAGCTACTCCAATGTTGGGTGATGGCAGGTCCATTCTCTTTTGGTCTGACAGATGGGTGGTTGAGCTTAAGGGTTCTTGCCTTAATGAAAAATTTCCCAGGCTCTTGAGCTTAAGGGTTCTTGCATCTTTCAGTGTCTGATGTGCTTTCCCAGGAGTTTTTTTCAAATTTGCATTTGCATCTCTCTACACAAGCCTTTGCTGAGCTTGAATGTCTTCAACAGCTGACAAATGCTTATTCTTGCTCTGCAACTCATGACACATGGATTTGGCCTTTTCATAAGGGTTGTTTCAGACCCAAATCCTTTTATGTGTATGAGCATCAACATATTGTTGTAGATCCAATCTTCCAATGGATTTGGAAATCTTCATGTACATTGAAAATCAAAATGTTTGGATGGTTACTGCTGAGGGATCGTTTAAACACAAGAGACATGCTACTCAGGAGGCATTGGCATGTGGAAGATCATACTTGTGTCCTATGTCCATATCTGATCCATCAAGATTGTGCACATTTGTTCTTCTCTTGTAATTTTAGCGTTAGAGTCTGGAACTACTTGCAGATTCTCTAGGACCCACAGCCTGGGATGACAACATACAACATGGCAGTAAAGGCTAGGAAGGATTTTGGGCATTCTTTCTTCACTGAAGTGGTCTTTACAGCAGCTTGGAACATTTGGATCTTGAGGAATGGCAAGGTTTTCAGGAATGAGACACCTTCTTTCAGAGTCTGGAGGCACAACTTTATCCATGACATAACCCTTCTTTCTCATAGGATAAAATGTAAATGCAAGGATAGCCTGCTAACTTGGATCTCTAACCTCCCTTAGTTAGTGTTTTCTTTTACCCTGCTAGGGTTGTAAGTTTGTAAGTATTTCTGTCTTCTTCTTTTCTTTACTTGTATGGACTTGTAACAGGACTTTGTTACTTTGTTGTTTTCAATAAAGAGCTGTGAGGCTGTTGCCTTGCAGTACATATTCAAAAAAAAATGATGATTGTAGATCTTATTAAAACAGAGAAACGAATTCAAATGCTTTGACTTCACAACAATCATTATTGTAGATCTTATTCAAATAGAGAAACAAATTCAAATTTAGTTCATCTTGAAGCGGTAGTATATACGTTTGGAATGCACTAAAACGTTCATTAAAGTACTAGGTTGCATGCATTATACACGTAGAGAAATATTTTAATTGAACGTAACATGAATTCAAATTTTTGAATGACATTTGTAGTGCGAATTGATTTGGTACAATACACGTTAGGCTTGTCCGGAAATTTCAACCCGCGCCTTGTTAGCCCGAAATATTTAAGATATATCTTTGTCTCGTTGTGCTCCAACAACTCCCTCCATCTCAACCCGCGCCTTGCTATTCCAAAATTACAACGTGCGTGAAAACTCCCACCTCCTGTGATATCCCGACATGTGAAATGCTCGTGATACCCCTGAACCGAAAGAACCGCCTCAAATCGGTGGGGGTACTTTCGTAACTTACCCCACATTTCGGACAAGTGCGTCCCTAAGCCATGGTTCCCCACTCCCATCCCATCCGCCCACCCATTCGTACACCAAGGCTGGGAAAACCCGTGAAGCCCACACCCTCCTTCGTCTGACACCCAGCCGGAGCCTCTTCCCTGACGATGTCATCCACAGCAACACCTCGGCGTCCCTCATCAATCGTACCAGATGAGGATCCGTCGTCGATCTGGTCGTCCCGCCGGCTCAGCCACCCCGTCATCCACCTCCAAGGAGCTGCCCCGATGTTCCCCTCGTCTTTCGCGCCACCTCCATTCCCACACTGCCGTCTTCACCTGCACCACCGGAAGAGCATCATCATCACCGTTTCCTCAGATGAAGCTGCGGCCTAATCGGCGCCACCAAAGAGGTTGTACACTAATTGCCACATTTTCTTCTTGATTCGATCTCACGGTGCTGCCGGCGCTTGGTCCCGAGCTGACACGGTGTGGCTCCATCCATGGCGGCGTCGCCAGCCAGTTCCTCCATGGCGTCGCTCCCTCGGCTGCGGTGTGCACAAACAGTAGGAGTTGCTGCTGCTTTAGCTCTCGCTCGCGCTGCTGCTCCGCTCTTGCTCTCGGTCCCCTGCCTG
This sequence comes from Triticum urartu, assembly GCF_003073215.2. Lineage (NCBI taxonomy): Eukaryota > Viridiplantae > Streptophyta > Magnoliopsida > Poales > Poaceae > Triticum > Triticum urartu. The sequence goes on along the minus strand of NC_053024.1, from coordinate 653,944,258 downwards.
GTCTGCTCTTGCTCTTACTCGCGCAGCTGCTCTCGCTCTTGCTCTTGCTTGCGGTGCTGCTCCGATTTAGCTACACTTCAGTCGACTGAATCGACTTTTAGGTCAGTCGATTTTCAGGGGGTGCGGGGGCTCGCCGGAGTTAAGGAAGAACCAGCCGCAGCGGGGAGGGTGGCTCGCTGGAGAGGTACCCCACTATCTATCTTAGGGTTCAGGGTGGGGCGGTGGTCGCCGGCGGTGGTGGGTGGTGGCGTGGGGATCGCGGAGAAAAAGCTCGGCACGGGGGGGCCTACAGGGATGGCCGGGGCGGCGGCGGACTGGTGGTGGGGAGTGTTTTCGGGGCGGGCGGGGCGGCGCACCGCCGGCCGCGGGCGGCGAGAGGCAGCTGTTTGGCTGGTGGTGGCTGGCAGCTCAGGGGGTGGAGGTTGAAGATGAACTATAGGCCCTTGATTTCATATCCAACGGCTGCAAAATCGACTGACCAGAGATGAAAAAGTCAGTCCACTGATGTGTAGCCGCACCTCTAGTGCGTTCAGTTTCGACAGTTAAGTTCGGAGATGAGCGGCTGATGTATACATCTAGCACTTTGTGGTTATGTATTTTATGTCATCTATTGGAGATGCTATTAGAATTCCACTCAGGTTAATGTTGTCTCTCTTGTCCTGCTTCAGCCTCAGCGTCGTACAACTCACCGGAGCTGCTCCAACGACGAAACCCTCCATCACAGTGGAGCAGTACCTCGAGCTCTTTCTCTAGACGCCTATGATCTTCTTCCCCTCCTCCGACAGCCAAGTCAGCCGGAGCATCCTCACTGGCCAACCCAATCATGCTGAGATCGACCTGGCTTCGCCAAAAGAGGTTGTACACTGGTTGCATATCTTTTTTACTCTACATGTTATATATATTCTCCACTTAGCACACGGAGTAACGGGAAATACGATCATTTTATCCTACTATATGACAAGCAGTGAGGTACCAGATAACTTAGCTATCCGTGATGGACTCTCTTGAACGCCATCATTATTTATCTCTACGCGTTTGAGCTATGCATTTGTCGATGGCCCTGGGAGTTGAGCTAGTAGGGCAGGGGCCTGGGTCCAAAGTAATAGAAGTAGCGAAAAACATTTTTAGTGTAGGATTTTCCTTGCTCAAGCCTGCCTACTGGAATTGCCAATGCTTGAAAGCAAAAGTGAATGAAAAACATATGAATTAGAAAGTTCCGTATGGTACTACTTTTCATGAATTTGGTGCAAAGGAATGGAGCAAAGGAAAACTGTAGGATTTGTTCCTTTAGTGTCTCCTTGAAAGAAAAACGTAGGAATTTTAATTTCCACTTGTCCTCCTTTTCAAATTCCTATTCATGAAGCACAAGTGAGGGAGTCCTGGATTAGGGGGTCCTCGGACAGACGGACTATATACTTTGGTCGGACTATTGGACTATGAAGATACAAGATTGAAGACTTCGTCCCGTGTCCGGGTGGGACTCTCCTTTGCATGGAAGGCACGCTTGGAAATTCGGATATGTAGATCTCCTTCTCTGTAACCGAATCTATGTAACCCTAGCCCCCTCCGGTGTCTATATAAACCGGAGGGTTTAGTCCGTAGGACAACAACAATCATAATCATAGGCTAGCTTCTAGGGTTTAGCCTCTACGATCTCATGGTAGATCAACTCTTGTAATACTCATATCATCAATACCAATCAAGCAGGAAGTATGGTATTACCTCCATCGAGAGCGCCCGAACCGGGGTAAACATTGTGTCCCCCGCCTCCTGTTACTATCAGCCTTAGATGCACAGTTCGGGAGCCCCTACCCGAGATCCGCCGGTTTTGACACCGACATTGGTGCTTTCATTGAGTTCCACTGTGTCGTCACGATAAAGGCTTGATGGCTCCTTCGATCATCGGCAACGATGCGATCCAGGGTGAGGTTTTTCTCCCCGGACAGATCCTCGTATTCGGCAGCTTCGTATTCGGGTCAACTCGCTTGGCCATCTAGAGCAGATCGATAGCTACGCCCCTGGCCATCAGGTCAGACTTGGAAGCTTGAACTACACTACCGACATCCGCGGAGACTTGATCTTCGACGGATTCGAGCTCATGTCAGGCGCGCCGCACAATCACGACGAGCATGACTTAGCTCTGCCATCGGATGGTGTTCGGCAGATTGCACCTGCGGCTACTCCGGCCCTCAATCCGGAGCAAACCGTGTCATCCGAGGACGGGTGGATGGGCCCCGCCACGGAGGCCGCACACTCAGCGGCGATAGATCCGAATACTGACTTCACCTCCTATGAGACCTGTGTTACTGGACCCTTGGATTCGTCCCCGTCCACAAGCTCCAAACTGCATGTGTCCATGCCTATCCAATCTGATTGGGCACCGATCATGGAGTTTACCTCCGCGGATATTTTTTAGCACTCGCCCTTGGGCGACGTGCTAGATTCATTGAGGTCTCTCTCCTTGTCAGGAGACCCTCAACCGAACTATGTCCGGCTCGAGTGGGAAGCGGACGACGAAGGAATTTGTTCCCCACCCACCACCCACTTAATAGCCACTGTCTATGACTTAATCGACATGTTTGATTTCGACTCCGAAGACATCGACGGTATGGACGATGATGCAGAAGAGTAACAGGAACCACCGCCCACAGGGCGCTGGACAGCCACTACATCACACGATATATACGTGGTGGATACACCCAAAGAAAACAACGACGAGGAACGGGAGGGTGCAGCGAAGGATAGTCCCCTCGAGAAGCAACCAAAGCGACAACGTAGGAGCCGCTCCGAATCCCGCCTCAGCAAAAACAGTGATAACAGCGCAAGAAAGAATAACACCCCGGTCGACTCCAAAGGAAACGACGACCACATGGACCCAGCGATGGAGCAGGATGAGCCAGCGGAAGGTGAACATAGTACGGAGCCGCTGTCCGATCACGGCGACACCGAGGGTAAAGCTCATCAACCTGTCTCCAGAGAGGAGAACTGTTCGGATGACAATGCAAACATCATCCTGGAAAGGCACTTGGAATAAGAAAATCTCCATAGAAGGCTTATTTCCACCGCGAGAAGCCTGAAGAAGCAGAAGCAAAGGCTTAAGGCCGCGCAGAATACGCTCAACAGTAGATGGAATAAAGTGCTTGACACTGAAGAAAAGTACGGCGGCAGTCGCCACACAAAGAGCTATCCAAAGCGCAAGCTGCTACCTGAATTCGACGACGAGGCTTTAGAGCCCATTCGACCAAACAATAAAACGGCCGATCAGCCGGATCAACGACCCCGTGGCCGCGACAGGGCGGCTAACGACATCGCATACAAGTCAGCACACGATTTACGCGAAGACCTGCACAAAAAAGCTGGTATGGCTAGGTCCATCTACGTATCCAAGAAGCGCTCTTCGGCACAGAATCATGGCCGCCCAAATGACTATACTGACCGAATAACAGCTCGGTATCAAAACCAAATGCTACAACCGTTCGAAGAATGCCATGACACATCCAAATACAGGGGTGCCGTGCACCCCCTATGCTTCACCGATGAGGTCCTTGATCATGAATTTACAGAGGGATTCAAACCCGTGAACATAGAGTCATACGACGGAACGACAAACCCTGGGGTCTGGATTGAGGACTTTATCCTTCACATCCACATGGCTCGGGGAGATGATCTCCACGCCATCAAATACCGCCCCTCAAGTTGAAAGGACCAGCTCGGCACTGGCTAAAAAGCCTCCTCGAAAACTCAATTGGAAGCTGGGAAGATCTTGAGGATGCTTTTAGGGCCAATTTTCAAGGGACCTATGTCTGTCCTCCAGACACAGACGATTTAAGTCACATAATTCAACAGCCCGGAGAGTCAGCTCGAAAGCTTTGGAACAGATTTCTCACAAAGAAGAATCAAATCGTCTACTGCCCCGATGCCGAAACCTTAGCGGCTTTCAAGCACAGTGTCCGGGACGAATGGCTCGCCAGACACCTCATCCAGGAAAAGTCGAGGACAATGACAGCCCTCACAAGCCTTATGACCCGCTTTTGTGCGGGCGAAGACAGTTGGCTGGCCTGTAGCGGCACCAGCAACCGAGGCACATCCGAAGTCAGGGATGGCAACAGGAAACCGCGATGCAATAAAAGCAAGCGTCAAAGCAAGGAAGACAGCCCAAACAACATGGCGGTAAACGCCGGATTCAGGGGCTCTCGACCCGGTCAACGAAAAAATCCATTTAAAGGAACCAGAGATGGACCATCCAGCCTAAACAAGATTCTAGACAGATTATGTCAGATTCATGGCACCTCCGACAAACCTACAAATCACACCAATAGAGAATGCTGGGTCTTCAAGCAGGCCGACAAGCTAAACGCCGAACACAAGGGGAGGGAGATTCCAAGCGAAGACGAGGATGAGCCTCGCCACCCGAACACTGGGAACAGAAAAAATTCCCGCCAGAGGTCAAAACAGTGAACATGATCTACGCAACTCGCATACTGAAGAGGAGGTTCCAGCACACACCCCGAGATGTATATGCCGTGGAGCCCGTCACCCCCAAGTTCAACCCTTGGTCGGCCTTCCCGATCACTTTTGATCGCAGGGATCACCCAACTAGTATCCGGCACGGAGGATCAGCTACCTTGGTTTTAGACCCAATAATTGACGGATACCATCTCACCCGAGTCCTTATGGACGGCGGCAGTAGTCTTAATCTCATATACTAGGACGCCGTCCCCAAAATGGGGATAGACCCGACAAGAATCAGCCAAAGCAATACTACCTTTAAAGGAGTAATACCAGGCCCAGAGGCCCGCTGCACGGGCTCTCTAATACTATAGGTTGTATTTGGTTCTTCCAACAACTTCCGATGCGAAGAATTAACCTTCGACATCGCTCCATTCCGAAGCGGCCATCACTCACTACTCGGAAGAACGGCCTTCGCTCGTTTTACTGCAGTACCGCATTACGCTTATCTTAAGCTTAAGATGCCTGGTCCACGTGGCATCATCATAGTTAGCAGAAACACAGAGCGTTCCTTACGTACGGAGGAATATGTGGCGGCTCTAGCAGCCAATCACTGAACAGCCTCTCCAACCAGAATAAACGATCGGTCATCAAGACCGCGGACACGCTTAGACGAGTCCGGCGCACCACTAGCTATAATAGCTCAGATAAACCTAAGATTGGGTCGATGGATATACCCCCATAGGTGGTGCTAGGGGCTTCCCACATGTAAAAAGGGCTACAGTTCGGCTTGACCCTATTTAGATTGCATTTTAATGGTTCATTAAGCATAACCAATTTTTCGCACAAAGACTTTCACCTGGGTTTTTCTCTTTTATAGATGATCATCGTGCTACACCCTTCCAGGATATGGCACAACGGAGACACGGGCGTAGACGTGCAGGAGGGCCCCGCTCAAAGGCTTCTTTTTAGATTAAGACCCTGTGTAAACATTTTTTTACGGTCTCTTGTTGCTTCACTCCCTCCGGATACTCAACACAACCGAAAGTGATGCTGGCATTATTGGCATTTCGTCACGTCAGACTAATGCAAGTACCTGGAAATTCAAGGCTCATTATCGAGGGTGTTACTCAGCCCAGTATATGTTGTAAAGTCCGAATACCTTAGGGCGTGTTCGGCGTCGCGAGTTTGGCCTTATATGCATCAGCTCCAAATCATGTGTTTGGTCAATAGTTGGGTTTTCCTGGCTCCGAATCGGCTAAGGTGGCACCGGGTGAACTACTGCGATTGTGCCCTAGTTCATCTGGATGAGCACCTCAGTAGAGAAAGCTAAAAACTAACTGTCATGATAAAGCGTGAGACCGGTCAACCACTCGATGACTCAGCGGAATCTTCGCGATTCCTCCACGTTAATGAGGGACCGGTTTCTCGATCATGTATGTACGTGCATCGTATTCGGATGAGCGCGGAAGTACCAGGGGCTATATAGTAGCCCCACCGTCAAACTCCTATGGCTAAGTGAAAGTGTTAAAGCTATATAGTCCGATTGCCTTGTTCGCCGTGCTATCACCTCCTTAATGGACCAAGACGTTGGGTAAAGTGTGAATACACACTTTTTTGAACACCTCCCCATTATATGCGTGGGGGCTGAAGCCGACGACTGCAGACTTTCAGGTTATATACATACATAAACGGCCGCACAAGAGGCATCATAATACTTTCAAGCAAAAGTATAAACACAACCTTTATAATCCAAATAGCATTGTTTTTACAATTGGGTTACATGTCACTCGAACATGATACTCTTCGAGAACTAAGCCTCTATTAAACAAGCACCTCCTAGGACTTCTTCAAAATAGTGCCCAGCCAAGACCTGGCCTACGGCCGGATCTCGGGTAGAAATAGCGGTGGCCTCCATCTCTGCCCGGTATGTCTGAACACGGGCAAGAGCAATCCGCGCACCCTCTACGCATGCCGACCTCTTTACAGCGTCGATATGCGGCACATCACCAAGGAATCGTTGCACTATTCCAAAATAACTATTCGGCTTTGGTCCTTTCGGCCAAAGATGATCCACGACAGACCTCATGGCATGTCCGGACAACCTATGGAGCTCAGCCCACTCGGCCATTTGTTCATTTAATAGCAGTGGACACGTTGGAGCACTGAACTGCGACGAGAACAACCTTTCCACTTCATGATCTTTCTAATCATTGAAAAACTCAGTCGCATTAGCAGCACTCAATGCCAAGTCCAAGTACGCGTCTGCAGCACTCCATAATTGATCGACAGGGGCATTCTTCGGATCTCAAAACTTCGTCCGCAACAGAAAGGGCTTCCCTACCGTGATATCTCTGGTTTGACGGAGCTCCTCCTTCGTCGCTCTAATTTTAGAGTGGGTTTCCTTGGCTGCTTCCACGGCTTTCTTCAGGTCAGCTGGTTTCGCTTGGCTTTCCTTTTCAAGAAGCTCATATCGGCCAGCGGCATCTTTCAGCTCAATAGCCATCTTGGCTATTTTATCTTTGCTCTGGCGACAAGCAGCCTATTCGGCTCTCAACTCTGTGGTCGCCTTTAGGGCGGCCGCATCACTTCTCCTGGCTTGTTCCTTGGGTCCGGCAAGTTCCGCCTGAAGGGTCTCCACGGTGGCAGCTCCATCTGCAGTCATAGCATATTATAGATACTAGCATCATGCTCCTCTTAATATTTGTTGACCACCTGAAAATACATATCCTCTGCCTCGTGAAGCTGCTTGTTCACAAGCGCAATGTCAGCATCTGCCGCGTCAAGATGCCGCCTCAGTCCGGCAAACTCAGCAGTCCGGCCAGCCACCGGACCCTCAGCGGCCAGCACATGAAAGCAGCATGATCATCACCTAGTACTATGATCCTCTGTTTGCCGCCTTTGGACAGCAACCAGAATCTCAGGGGCTACTATCTATATAGAGCACACCTAGCGTGTGCGGTACCGTCAAAAATTTTATATATTACTTTGCATACCTCAAAGCCTATTAGCAGGCTCGTAAAAGCTTCATGCAACCCACTTTTGGCGGATGAAATCCTCTCAACCACCGTACCCATTAAAGTATGATGCTGTAACACCCACTATGCGGCTATATCTCCCTCGTGTCGGGGCACGACTTAGAGGCATAGCCGCATGGTAGGCTTGTCACAAGAGGGGTAATCTTCACACATCCCATGTACTAAATAAGAAAGGGATAAAGAGTTGGCTTACAATCGCCCTTTCACACAATACAAGTTAAACATACAACATCCAGAATACAATCAAGGTCCGACTATGGAACCAAAATAAAAGAAGACAACCCAAAATGCTAGATCCCCGATCGTCCCAACTGGGCTCCACTACTGATCAACCGGAAAAGACACAAAACAACGATCAAGATCTTCATCGAGCTCCCACTTAAGCTGGTTTGCATCGCCTGCACTGGTATCATAGGCACCTGCAAGTGTTTGGAAGTATCTGTGAGTCAAGAGGACAAAGCAATCTCACACCCGCGAGATCAAGACTATTTGAGCTTACGGGTAGGAAAAGGGTAGTGAGGTGGAGCTGCAGCAAGAAGAGAACAAGAAGAGAAGCAACGCAGCGGTCGTGAACTAGAAGTGATCCTGAAACTACTTACGTTCAAGCATAACACAAGAACCGTGTTCACTTCCCGGACTCCGCAGGAAAGAGACCATCACGGCTACACACACGGTTGATTCATTTTAATTAAGTTAAGTGTCAAGTTTTCTACAACCGGACATTAACAAATTCCCATCTTCCCATAACCGCGGGCACAACTTTGAAAGTTCAGACCCTGCAGGGGTGTCCCAACTTAGCCCATCACAAGCTCTCATGGTCAACGAAGGATATTCCTTCTCATAGGAAGACCCGATTAGACTCGGAATCCCGGTTACAAGACATTTTGAAAATGGTAAAACAAGACCAGCAAAGCCGCCCGATGTGCCGACAATCCCGATAGGAGCTGCACATATCTCGTTCTCAGGGCAACACCGGATAGGTCAAGCTACGAGTAAAACCAGACCTCAAGTTGCCTCGAGGTGGTCCTGCAGGCTGCCTGGTTCGGACCAACACTTAGAGAAGCACTGGCCCGGAGGGGTAAAATAAATATGACCCTTGGGTTGGCCGACCCAAGGGAAGGTTAATATGTTGTTACGTAAATGTAAAACCAAGGTTGGGACAAGACTCCAGCATAAGGCCGAGCCTTCCACCCTTTACCAAGTATATAGATGCATTAATTAAATAAGATATATTGTGATATCCCAACATAACCATGTTCCAACATGAAACAGACTTCAACTTCACCTGCAACTGGCAACGCTATAAGAGGGGCTGAGCAAAGCGGTAACATAGCCAAACAACGGTTTGCTAGGAAAGGTGGGTTAGAGGCTTGACATGGCAATATGGGAGGCATGATATAGCAAGTGGTAGGTAGTGCGGCATGGCAATAGAGCGAAAAACCAGCAAGCAAAGATAGAAGTGATTATGAGGGTATGGTCATCTTGCCTGAGACCCGCAAGGAAGAATAACGAGTCCATGAAGGAGACAAACGGACGTAGTCGAACGGATCCTCATATCTGCAGAACGAAACCGAAGCTAACGAGAGAAGCAACCCGGAAAGAAGCAAGCAACATAGTAAACAACCATCACATAAACATGGCATGATGCGCAACCAAGTATGATGCATGTCTGGTTTAATGAGGCATGGCATGGAAAAATGCACAAACAATACTAGTTGCATATTGACGGAACACCACATGACTTATTTAGTTCGATCTCGTTTGAGTACCCAACAATATTAAATGTGTATTAACATGACAAGAGGTGAAGCATGACAAAACTACCTATCTAGGCAAGTTTAAATGAGGCCGGAACAACAAGCAACAAGTCCGGAAAAATCCTCATATGCATATTTCAAAATTGGCACTGTTCTTCCCTAAACCATATTTTAGAGTTGTTAACATGCAAATCAAGTACACCATGTTAAACTAGGCATTTTTCTACCCCATTTACATATAAAGTTTGTTAAGTTTGGAGCTACGGTTATTTAGTTATGAATTAAATCATTTTAGCATGGCATTGGAGCAAATTAAAGCAAACAGCAATTTAAACATGTCACACATGCATGAAAGTTGGATATTGTGAAACTAGATGAAATTCTAGTCAAGTTTCATATAAATCATTTTAATCCGATGCACGGTTGTGGCGTTGTTAAATGCATGATCATGAAGGGGTTTTCTGTAAAACTGGTGGTCTCTAAATAATGCTAAAATCGCAGAGGAAAAAAACAAATCTGGGCCAAAATTGGCTGGCCCAACAGGTAAAAAAACAAGAGGGGGCGTTGGGGTGTGGCCTCACCATGGTCCTTGGCCCGCTGGTGGAGAGGCTGGGCTGCAGCTAGGGAGGCCCACGCGGTCGCTGGAGCTGGGCTAGGGTGAGGGCGCAGTCAACGCACGACTGGACCGGGCGAGCTCCTCTCGCTCGATCTGGACAAAGGGGAGGCACTGAAGCGGTGGCGTTCCTCTGCTTGCACGAAGCAGAGGCGCGGCTCAACGACACTTGGCAGGATCGAGCAGAGGGACTTGCCAAGGCGGCGGATGAAGCTTCTACTCCGTTGACGAGGCGGTTCAGGGAACGGAGGGAGGCACGGATCTCCGTTGGGATGAGGAGGACGCCAGCGAGAAAGGAAGCAGGGGCTTGCTAGCAGCGTGGCCGGATGCGGAGGACTTGGCGAGGAGCGGGCAGTGGACAGCAGGAATGGGGCGGCAGCTTGGTCATCGGCGCGGACGACGAGGTCCTTATTCGGCGGGGTTCAAGTCGGCAGAGCAGGTAGCGGTGGTGGAGGTTCAGACGGGGCGCCATGGACTCCACCTACGAGAGAGAGACAGGCGGGGTGAGTGAGAGGGAAAAGAACAAGAGGAGGAAGGGAAGGAAGAGGTGGCGCGATGGGCCGGCCTGAGGTCGATGTCGCCGGCTGGCAGGCTCGCCGAGGCGGCGCGGCGTTGGAGGTTGGAGGAGCTCGGTCTCGGGAGCGCTCGAGCGCGGTTGCTGGGAGGCTAGATCAAGGCTGCTCGATCGGATGAACTGGGAGCACATGAGCCATTGGATGCTGATCTGACGGCTCCAGATGGGTGGATGATTGGTGGATCTGGGGAGGTGGCTGGATGTGCGTGGGATGGTGAGGGGGGATCTGGGAGGATACCAAGATTGAGAGTGACGGCGGCGGGTGAGGGATTGGATGGATGGGACTGCCCAGTCTAGGTTTTGGACCTATATATATACATAACATTCGGGTTAGATTAGGGGCGATCTAGTCCCTCCGATCAAAATCGGACGGTCAGGGAAAAAAGGCTAGGGAGTCCAAATAATAAAACGGTGATGTTTTATAGATGTTTGGGTATGATCCGAATCCAACGGCGATGACTGCCCTGGTCGGGTCCGAGACAGCTTCTGGACACGCGCGCGAGGAGGTCCACGGGCTGACGAGAGAGCTTAGGTTGGGCCTGGCGATAGGTAGTGGACTATGTAGAGGGGCTTGAGCTGAGAGGAGAGTAAAGAAGGCAATCGTTTCCGGAGACCGAAAACGTCCGACGTTAGACCGACTATATTGCCGCTCTAGTTTAACGGTTGGGCTATCAAACGAGCTCCGAATGCGATGAAACTTGGCAGGCGGCCTACTGACAACAAAACAACACTGCACGCCAACTTTCATCCCATTCCGAGAACATTTTACGGACACTTATAAAATACTATTTCAGAGGGGCCGCGGGCGCGTGCAAGTATGGTTGAGCTCAGAACGGACAACAAAGAGAATAAGGAGACCGGGACGGATGCAAGTTTGAAAACATGATGATGCAATGTGGATGATGACATGGCAAGATGCAACACACAAGCGAATAACAAGGCAACAACATCGAATAACTGGAAGACACCTGGCGCAATGGTCTCGGGGCGTCACAACACTCCACCACTACAAGAGGATCTCGTCCCGAGATCTAGGATGGCACCGGAGAGAAACGGAAGAGAAAGAGAAGACGTAAAACTAAGTTGCTTCTTCGACAAATAAGTGAAATCAAAGAACCTTGCGAGGTTGAACAAACTGAAAGAAAGAATACAACGAAGATAAACAAAGTTGAGAACACTCCGTTAGAAAAGAGGAACAAGGAACATTACGGTCACCTTGTAGGTTGAAAGACATAAGAAAAGGGTTGCAATGGACAAGAAGTACATGCAAGCACTCCGGTTGAAACGAGATGTACAAGGAACGATAAAGGTCAATTACGACAACACTCCGGTTGAAACAAGATAGAGAATGAATAAGAATGATATAATTTGGACAACACTCCGACTGTAAATGGATGGAATTGAACCTGAACTTGACAAGATGAGAGGATACTTGATGAAATCACAACACACTTCCTCTGGAACTATTGAAAGAATGGCACAAGGGGTAAGAAGTATTTCATACTGCACTCCGGTTGAGAAGGGAGGCAAAACTTGATAAGATCAAAGAACTTGAATGAAGGACACGACACTCCGTTTGAATGGATAAGCAAAAGGAAAGAACATGATCTTTGACAAAAATGGGATGATGGGTGAAGAGAGCAACATCACAATGCCTCCGGAACGAAAGAATATAAGTTGGATCGTTGGAAAGGAAAGAATTGAGAAGAAAATGACAACTTCTTCCACAAATGAGCTTGGAAAACACCCTTCCAAGAAGGTTATAACGGAGTTGTTGGAAAAACACCAACGAAAAGAACAAGCTTGTAGTGGACTTATGGAGAACATCTCAAAACTATGATTTGAAATTCTGCCACTACAGAAACAAAAGATTGGATTGATTTCAAAAAGGAGGCTAGAAACTTATTTCACCGGAGGATAAATGAAGAACTTGGTTCATTTATAAGCACCATAAATAGCAACAATCCTTAGCGAAAGCTTTAGGTGAAATATAACCCAATATGTCTCCAATGAAGAGATTGATGGATTGAAAAGATGTCTTGAGCGAAGACAAAATGAGGGATTTAGATATGTCACTCTAGAAAACTTATGAATCATGAAACATGAAGGGAAAATTGTCAAGACTGACATAACACCACCTCAAAAGATAAGGTAGAATGAATTGCACTTCGGAATGCAAGATGAGGAGAGCTTGAACTCCTCAAAACAAGACATGTGTTGAACACCATGTTTATTTTAGAGTATATCTTGGAAGATCAAAACTTCAATGGAAATTTTGATGAACAACTGAAGAATGAAAGGAATCCTTTATGAACCACCATGTAGAGCCTCCATGAAGAACTCCGGTAACAAAATGATGATAAAAAGAAAGAGAAGTTGACAGCACAAGGTGAAGCCTTATAATGATTTAGATGGATCTCCGTGGTGATATAATTGCGAGAGCTTGGAACTCCGGGAAAGAAAAGATGAAACAATTGAAAACCAAGAACTTGATGAGCCTCCGGAATAAGGAATTGAATTTACTCGATGAAACAAGAATAAGAACTACATTATGCTTATCCTTCACCAATTTAAATTGATGATAAGCAACAGATTTTTTGCATACTACTTATTCTCGTAGAAAGGATTAAGATAGATGTAGCGTCAACTTGAAGAGGCCTTCAACGAACCACCGGTAGGATTTGGAAACAACTGCTACCTCTTGAGCACTGCGTTGGTTTTCCCTTGAAGAGGAAAGGGTGATGCAGCAAAGTAGCGTAAGTATTTCCCTCAGTTTTTGAGAACCGAGGTATCAATCCAGTAGGAGGCTATGCGTGAGTCCCTCGCACCTGCACAAAACAAATAAATCCTCGCAACCAACGCGATAAGGGGTTTTCAATCCCTACGCGATCACTTACGAGAGTGAGAACTGATAAATATGATAAGATAATATTTTTGGTATTTTTATGATAAAGATGCAAAGTAAAATAAAATGGAATGAAAATAACTAAGTATTGGAAGATTAATATGATGAAGATAGACCCAGAGGCCATTGGTTTCACTAGTGGCTTCTCTCAAGAGCATAGGTATTTTACGGTGGGTGAACAAATTACTGTTGAGCAATTGACAGAATTGAGCATAGTTATGAGAATATCTAGGTATGATTGCTACCTCTTGAGCACTGCATTGGTTTTCCCCGAAGAGGAAGGGATGATGCAGCAAAGTAGCGTAAGTATTTCCCTCAGTTTTTGAGAACCAAGGTATTGTTGGAAATATGCCCTAGAGGCAATAATAAAAGGATTATTATTATATTTCCTTGTTCATAATAATTGTCTTTTATTCATGCTATAATTGTGTTATCCGGAAATTGTAATACATGTGTGAATACATAGACACCAACATGTCCCTAGTAAGCCTCTAGTTGACTAGCTCGTTGATCAACAGATAGTCATGGTTTCCTGAATATGGACATTAGATGTCATTGATAACGAGATCACATCATTAGGAGAATGATGCGATGGACAAGACCCAATCCTAAACATAGCTCCCGGATACTGTAGGAGTGGTTTGGGTTTACCAAACGTCACAACGTAATTGGGTGACTATAAAGGTATACTACGGGTATCTCCGAAAGTGTCTATTGGGTTGACACGGATCAAGACTGGGATTTGTCACTCCGTATGACGGAGAGGTATCTCTGGGCCCACTCGGTAATGCATCATCATAATGAGCTCAAAGTGACCAAGTGTCTGGTCACGGGATCATGCATTACGGTACGAGTAAAGTGACTTGTCGGTAACGAGATTGAACGAGGTATTGGGATACCGACGATCGAATCGCGGGCAAGTAACGTACCGATTGACAAAGGGAATTGTATACGGGGTTGCTTGAATCCTCGACATCATGGTTCATCCGATGAGATCATTGAGGAGCATGTGGGAGCCAACATGGGTATCCAGATCCCGCTGTTGGTGATTGACCAGAGAGCCATCTCGGTCATGTCTACATGTCTCCCGAACCCGTAGGGTCTACACACTTAAGGTTCGGTGATGCTAGGGTTGTAGAGATATAATATGCAGTAACCCGAAAGTCGTTCGGAGTCCCGGATGAGATCCCGGACGTCACGAGGAGTTCCAGAATGGTCCGGAGGTAAAGAATTATATATAGGAAGTGCTATTTCGGCCATCGGGACAAGTTTCGGGGTCACCGGTATTGTACCGGGACCACCGGAAGGGTCCCGGGGGTCCACCGGGTGGGGCCACCTATCCCGGAGGGCCCCATGGGCTGAAGTGGGAGGAGAACCAGCCCCTAGTGGGCTGGTGCGCCCCCCTTGGGCCTTCCCCTGCGCCTAGGGTTGGGAACCCTAGGGTGGGGGCGCCCCACTTGCCTTGGGGGGCACTCCACCCCCCTTGGCCGCCGCCCCTTGGGAGATTGGATCTCTAGGTCCGGCGCCCCCCCTGGGGACCCTATATATAGAGGGGGGAAAGGAGGGCAGCCACACCCATGCCTTTGGTGCCTCCCTCTCCCTCTCCAACACCTCCTCCTCATCCATAGAGCTTGGCGAAGCCCTGCCGGAGTACTGCTGCATCCACCACCACACCGTCGAGCTGCTGGATCTTCATCAACCTCTCCTTCCCCCTTGCTGGATCAAGAAGGAGGAGACGTCACGCTGACCATACGTGTGTTGAACGCGGAGGTGCCGTCCGTCTGGCGCTAGGATCTCCGGTGATTTGGATCACGTCGAGTACGACTCCCTCATCCCCGTTCTTTGAACGCTTCCGCGCGTGATCTACAAAGGTATGTAGATGCAATCCGATCACGCGTTGCTAGATGAACTCATAGATGGATCTTGGTGAAACCATAGGAAAATTTTTGTTTTCTGCAACGTTCCCCAACAGTGGCATCATGAGCTAGGTCTATGCGTAGTTCTCTTTGCACGAGTAGAACACAATTTGTTGTGGGCGTAGATGTTGTCAACTTTCTTGCCGCTACTAGTCTTATTTTTCTTCAGCAGTATTGTGGGATGAAGCGGCCCGGACCAACCTTACACGTACGCTTACGTGAGACCGGTTCCACCGACTGACATGCACTAGTGGCAGAAGGTGGCTGGCGGGTGTCTCTCTCTCCCACTTTAGTTGGAGCGGATTCGGTGAAAATGGTCCTCATGAAGGGTAAACAGAAGTTGACAAATCACGTTGTGGCTTTCACGTAGGTAAGAAAACGTTCTTGCTAGAACCCTATTGCGGCCACGTAAAACTTGCAACAACAATTAGAGGACGTCTAACTTGTTTTTGCAGCAAGTGTTTTGTGATGTGATATGGCCAAAGTTGTGATGAATGATGAATGATATATATGTGATGTATGAGATGTTCATGCTATTGTAATAGGAATCACGACTTGCATGTCAATGAGTATGACAACCGGCAGGAGCCATAGGAGTTGTCTTTATTTTTTTTGTATGACCTGCGTGTCATTGAGAAACGCCATGTAAATTACTTTACTTTATTGCTAAACGTGTTAGCTATAGTAGTAGAAGTAATAGTTGGCGAGAAACTTCATGGAGACACGATGATGGAGATCATGATGATGGAGATCATGATGATGGAGATCATGGTGTCATGCTGGTGACAAGATGATCATGGAGCCCCAAGATGGAGATCAAAGGAGCTATGTGATATTGGCCATATCATGTCACTATTATTATTTGATTGCATGTGATGTTTATCATGTTTTTGCATCTTGTTTACTTAGAACGACGGTAGTAAATAAGATGATCCCTAATAATAATTTCAAGAAAGTGTTCCCCCTAACTGTGCACCGTTGCAACAGTTCGTTGTTTCGAAGCACCACGTGATGATCGGGTGTGATAGATTCCAACGTTCACATACAACGGGTGTAAGACAGATTTACACATGCAAACACTTAGGTTGACTTGACGAGCCTAGCATGTACATACATGGCCTCGGAACACAGAAGACCGAAAGGTTGAGCATGAATCGTATAGAAGATACGATCAACATGAAGATGTTCACCGATGTTGGCTAGTTCGTCTCACGTGATGATCGGACACGGCCTAGTTAACTCGGATCATGTTATACTTAGATGACTGGAGGGATGTCTATCTGAGTGGGAGTTCATTGAATAATTTGATGAACTTAATTATCATGAACTTAGTCTAAAATCTTTACAGCATGTATTGTAGATCAAATGGCCAACGTTGTCCTCAACTTCAACGCGTTCCTAGAGAAAACCAAGCTGAAAGATGATGGCAGCAACTATACGGACTGGGTCCGGAACCTGAGGATCATCCTCATAGCTGCCAAGAAAGATTATGTCCTACAAGCACCGCTAGGTGAAGCACCTGTTCTCCTTGCAGAACAAGACGTTATGAACGCTTGGCAGACACGTACCGATGATTACTCCCTCGTTCAGTGCGGCATGCTTTACAGCTTAGAGCCGGGGCTCCAAAAGCATTTTGAGAGACACGGAGCATATGAGATGTTCGAAGAGCTGAAAATGGTTTTTCAAGCTCATGCCCGGGTCGAGAGATATGAAGTCTTCGACAAGTTCTTCAACTGTAAGATGGAGGAAAACAGTTCTGTCAGTGAGCACATACTCACTATGTCTGGGTTACATAACCGCTTGACTCAGGTGGGAGTTAATCTCCCGGATGACGCGGTCATTGACAGAATCCTTCAGTCGCTTCCACTGAGCTACAAGAGCTTTGTGATGAACTTCAATATGCAGGGGATGGAAAAGACCATTCCTGAAGTATTTGCAATGCTGAAATCAGCAGAGGTAGAAGTCAAAAAGGAACATCAAGTGTTGATGGTGAATAAAACCACTAAGTTCAAAAAGGGCAAGGGTAAGAAGGACTTCAAGAAGGACGGCAAGGGAGTTGCCGCGCCCGGTAAGCAAGCTGCCAGGAAGAAGCCAAAGAATGGACCCAAGCCCGAGACTGAGTGCTTTTATTGCAAGGGAAGTGGTCACTGGAAGCGGAATTGCCCTAAATACTTAGCGGACAAGAAGGCTGGCATCACGAAAGGTATATGTGATATACATGTAATTGATGTGTACCTTACTAGTACTCGTAGTAGCTCCTGGGTATTTGATACCGGTGCAGTTGCTCACATTTGTAACTCAAAGCAGGAGCTGCGGAATAAGCGGAGACTGGCGAAGGACGAGGTGACGATGCGCGTCGGGAATGGTTCCAAGGTCGATGTGATCGCCGTCGGCACGCTACCTCTACATTTACCTACGGGATTAGTTTTGAACCTCAATAATTGTTATTTAGTGCCAAGTTTGAGCATGAACATTGTATCAGGATCTCGTTTAATACGAGATGGCTACTCATTTAAATCTGAGAATAATGGTTGTTCTATTTATATGAGAGATATGTTTTATGGTCATGCTCCGATGATGAATGTTTTATTCTTAATGAATCTCGAGCGTAATGCTACACATATTCATAGTGTGAGTACCAAAAGATGTAAGGTTGATAATGATAGTCCCACATACTTGTGGCACTGCCGCCTTGGTCACATAGGTGTCAAACGCATGAAGAAGCTCCATGCAGATGGACTTTTAGAGTCTCTTGATTACGAATCATTTGACACATGCGAACCATGCCTCATGGGTAAAATGACCAAGACTCCGTTCTCAGGAACAATGGAGCGAGCAACCAACTTATTGGAAATCATACATACTAATGTGTGCGGTCCAATGAGTGTTGAGGCCCGCGGTGGTTATTGTTATGTTCTCACCCTCACTGATGACTTGAGTAGATATGGGTATGTCTACTTAATGAAACACAAGTCTGAGACCTTTGAAAGGTTCAAGGAATTTCAGAGTGAGGTTGAGAATCAACGTGACAGGAAAATCAAGTTCCTGCGATCAGATCGTGGAGGAGAATACTTGAGTCACGAATTTGGCACACACTTAAGAAAATGTGGAATAGTTTCACAACTCACGCCGCCTGGAACACCTCAGCGTAATGGTGTGTCCGAACGTCGTAATCGCACTCTATTAGATATGGTGCGATCTATGATGTCTCTTACCGATTTACCGCTATCTTTTTGGGGCTATGCTTTAGAGACTGTCGCATTCACTTTAAATAGGGCTCCGTCAAAATCCGTTGAGACGACACCGTATGAGTTATGGTTTGGGAAGAAACCTAAGCTGTCATTTCTAAAAGTTTGGGGATGCGATGCGTATGTCAAGAAACTTCAACCTAAAAAGCTCGAACCCAAGTCGGAAAAATGCGTCTTCATAGGATACCCTAAAGAAACTGTTGGGTATACCTTCTACCTCAGATCCGAAGGCAAGATCTTTGTTGCCAAGAATGGATCCTTTCTAGAGAAGGAGTTTCTCTCGAAAGAAGTAAGTGGGAGGAAAGTAGAACTTGATGAAGTATTACCTCTTGAACCGGAAAATGGCGCAACTCAAGGAAATGTTCCTGAGGTGCCTGCACCGACTAGAGAGGAAGTTAATGATGATGATCATGAAACTTCAGATCAAGTTGCTACTGAAATTCGCAGGTCCACAAGGACACGTTCCGCACCAGAGTGGTACGGCAACCCTGTCTTGGAAATCATGTTGTTAGACAACGGTGAACCTTCGAACTATGAAGAAGCGATGGCGGGCCCGGATTCCGACAAATGCCTGGAAGCCATGAAATCCGAGATAGGATCCATGTATAAAAACGAAGTATGGACTTTGACTGACTTGCCCGTTGAGCGGCAAGCCATAGAAAATAAATGGATCTTTAAGAAGAAGACAGACGTAGATGGTAATGTGACCATCTATAAAGCTCGGCTTGTCGCTAAGGGTTATCGACAAGTTCAAGGGGTTGACTACGATGAGACTTTCTCACCGGTAGCGAAGCTGAAGTCTGTCCGAATCATGTTAGCAATTGCCGCATTCTATGATTATGAGATATGGCAAATGGACGCCAAACAGCATTCCTTAATGGTTTCCTTACGGAAGAATTGTATATGATGCAGCCGGAAGGTTTTGTCGATCCTAAGAATGCTGACAAGGTGTGCAAGCTCCAACGCTCGATTTATGGGCTGGTGCAAGCATCTCGGAGTTGGAACATTCGCTTTGATGAGATGATCAAAGCGTTTGGGTTTATGCAGACTTATGGAGAAGCCTGCGTTTACAAGAAAGTGAGTGGGAGCTCTGTAGCATTTCTCATATTATATGTAGACGACATAGTTTTGATGGGAAATGATATAGAGCTTTTGGACAGCATTAAGGCCTACTTGAATAAGAGTTTTTCAATGAAGGACCTTGGAGAAGCTGCTTATATATTAGGCATCAAGATCTATAGAGATAGATCAAGACGCCTCATAGGTCTTTCACAAAGCACATACCTTGATAAGATATTGAAGAAGTTCAATATGGATCAGTCTAAGAAGGGGTTCTTGCCTGTGTTGCAAGGTGTGAAATTGAGCTCAGCTCAATGTCCGACCACGGCAGAAGATATAGAAGAGATGAGTGTCATCCCCTATGCCTCAGCCTAGGTTCTATTATGTATGCCATGCTGTGTACCAGACCTGATGTAAACCTTGCCGTAAGTTTGGTAGGTAGGTAACAAAGTAATCCCGGCAAGGAACACTGGACAGCGGTCAAGAATATCCTGAAGTACCTGAAAAGGACTAAGGAAATGTTTCTCGTTTATGGAGGTGACGAAGAGCTCGTCGTAAAGGGTTACGTCGACGCTAGCTTCGACACAGATCTGGATGACTCTAAGTCACAAACCGGATACGTGTATATTTTGAATGGTGGGGCAGTAAGCTGGTGCAGTTATAAGCAGAGCGTCGTGGTGGGATCTACATGTGAAGCGGAGTACATGGCAGCCTCGGAGGTAGCGCATGAAGCAATTTGGGTGAAGGAGTTCATCACCGACCTAGGAGTCATACGCAATGCGTTGGGGCCGATCAAACTCTTCTGTGAAAACACTAGAGCTATTGCACTTGCCAAGGAGCCCAGGTTTCACAAGAAGACCAGGCACATCAAGCGTCGCTTCAACTCCATTCGTGAAAATGTTCAAGATGGAGACATAGATATTTGTAAAGTACATACAGACCTGAATGTAGCAGATCCGTTGACTAAACCTCTCCCTAGAGCAAAACATGATCAACACCAGAATTCCATGGGTGTTTGACTCATCACAATGTAACTAGATTATTGACTCTAGTGCAAGTGGGAGACTGTTGGAAATATGCCCTAGAGGCAATAATAAAAGGATTATTATTATATTTCCTTGTTCATGATAATTGTCTTTTATTCATGCTATAATTGTGTTATCCGAAAATCGTAATACATGTGTGAATACATAGACACCAACATGTCCCTAGTAAGCCTCTAGTTGACTAGCTCGTTGATCAACAGATAGTCATGGTTTCTTGACTATGGACATTGGATGTCATTGATAACGAGATCACATCATTAGGAGAATGATGTGATGGACAAGACCCAATCCTAAACATAGCACAAGATCGTATAGTTCGTTTGCTAGAGTTTTTCCAATGTCAAGTATCTTTTCCTTAGACCATGAGATCGTGTAACTCCCGGATACCGTATGAGTGCTTTGGGTGTACCAAACGTCACAACTTAACTGGGTGACTATAAAGGTATACACGGATCAAGACTGGGATTTGTCACTCCGTATGACGGAGAGGTATCTCTGGGCCCACTCGGTAATGCATCATCATAATGAGCTCAAAGTGACCAAGTGTCTGGTCACGGGATCATGCATTACGGTACGAGTAAAGTGACTTGCCGGTAACGAGATTGAACGAGGTATTGGGATACCGACGATCGAATCTCGGCCAAGTAACGTACCGATTAACAAAGGGAATTGTATACGGGGTTGCTTGAATCCTCGACACCGTGGTTCATCCGATGAGATCATCGAGGAGCATGTGGGAGCCAACATGGGTATCCAGATCCCGCTGTTGGTTACTGACCGGAGAGCCATCTCGGTCATGTCTACATGTCTCCCGAACCCGTAGGGTCTACACACTTAAGGTTCGGTGACACTAGGGTTGTAGAGATATAATATGCAGTAACCCGAAAGTTGTTCGGAGTCCCGGATGAGATCCCGGACGTCACGAGGAGTTCCGGAATGGTCCGGAGGTAAAGAATTATATATAGGAAGTGCTATTTCGGCCATCGGGACAAGTTTCGGGGTCACCGGTATTGTACCGGGACCACCGGAAGGGTCCCGGGGGTCCACCGGGTGGGGCCACCTATCCCGGAGGGCCCCATGGGCTGAAGTGGGACGGGAACCAGCCCCTAGTGGGCTGGTGCGCCCCCCTTGGGCCTTCCCCCTGCGCCTAGGGTTGGGAACCCTAGGGTGGGGGGCGCCCCACTTGCCTTGGGGGGCACTCCACCCCCCTTGGCCGCCGCCCCTTGGGAGATTGCATCTCCAGGGCTGGTGCCCCCCCTCGGGACCCTATATATAGAGGGGGGAAGGGAGGGCAGCCACACCCATGCCTTTGGTGCCTCCCCCTCCCTCTCCAACACCTCCTCCTCCTCCATAGAGCTTGGCGAAGCCCTGCCGGAGTACTGCTGCATCCATCACCATGCCGTCGTGCTGCTGGATCTTCATCAACCTCTCCTTCCCCCTTGCTGGATCAAGAAGGAGGAGGCGTCACACTGACCGTACGTGTGTTGAACGCGGAGGTGCCGTCTGTTCGGCGCTAGGATCTCCGGTGATTTGGATCACGTCGAGTACGACTCCCTCATCCCCGTTCTTTGAACGCTTCCGCGCGTGATCTACAAAGGTATGTAGATGCAATCCGATCACTCGTTGCTAGATGAACTCATAGATGGATCTTGGTGAAACCATAGGAAATTTTTTGTTTTCTGCAACGTTCCCCAACAGGTATCAATCCAGTAGGAGGCTACGCGCGAGTCCCTCGCACCTGCACAAAACAAACAAATCCTCGCAACCAACGCAAATAGGGGTTGTCAATCCCTATAGGGCGACTTACGAGAGTGAGATCTGATAGATATGATAAGATAATATTTTTGGTATTTTATGATAAAAGATGCAGAGTAAAATAAAGGCAAAGTAAATAGCAAAGGAAATAACTAAGTAATAGGAGATTAATATGATAAAGATACACCCGGGGGCCATAGGTTTCACTAGTGGCTTCTCTCGAGAGCATAAGTATTTTAAGGTGGGTGAACAAATTACTGTTGAGCAATTGACAGAATTGAGCATAGTTATGAGAATATCTAGGTATGATCATGTATATAGGCATCACGTCCGAGACAAGTAGACCGACTCCTGCCTGCATCTACTACTATTACTCTACTCATCGACCGCTATCCAGCATGCATCTAGAGTATCAAGTTAAAAACAAAGTAACGCCTTACGCAAGATGACATGATGTAGAGGGATAGACTCATGCAATATAAGGAAAACCCCATCTTGTTATCCTCGATAGCAACAATACAATACGTGCCTTGCTGCCCTTACTGTCACCGGGAAAGGACACCGCAACATTGAACCCAAAGCTAAGCACTTCTCCCATTGCAAGAAAGACCAATCTAGTAGGCCAAACCAAACTGATAATTCGAAGAGACTTGCAAAGATAACCAATCATACATAAAATAATTCAGAGAAGATTCAAATATTATTCATAGATAGACTTGATCATAAACCCACAATTCATCAGTCTCAACAAACACACCGCAAAAACAAGATTACATCGTATAGATCTCCACAAGAGAGGGGGAGAACATTGTATTGAGATCCAAAAAGAGAGAAGAAGCCTTCTAGCTAATAACTATGGACCTGTAGGTCTGAGTTAAACTACTCACACTTCATCGGAGAGGCTATGGTGTTGATGTAGAAGCCCTCCGTGATCGATGCCCCCTCCGGTGGAGCTCCGGAACAGGCCCCAAGATGGGATCTCATGGATACAGAAAGTTACGGCGGTGGAATTAGGGTTTTGGCTCCATATCTGATCCTTTGGGGGTACATGGGTATATATAGGAGGAAGGAGTACATCGGTGGAGCAACAGGGGGCCCACGAGGGTGGAGGGCGCGCCTGGTGGGGGTGGGCGCGCCCCCTACCTCTTGGCCTCCTGTTTCCTTTCTTGACGTAGGGTCCAAGTCTCTCTGGTCTTATTCGTTGAGAAAATCACATTCCCGAAGGTTTCATTCCGTTTGGACTCCGTTTGATATTCCTTTTCTTCGAAACCCTAAAACAGGCAAAAAAACAGCAATTCTGGGCTGGGCCTCTGGTTAATAGGTTAGTTCCAAAAATAATATAAAAGTGGATAATAAATCCCAATAATGTCCAAAATAGTAGATAATATAGCATGGAGCAATAAAAAATTATAGATACGTTGGAGACGTATCAAGCATCCCCAAACTTAATTCCTGCTCGTCCTCGAGTTGGTAAATGATAAAAACAGAATTTTTGATGCGGAGTGCTACTTGGCATAATTTTAATGTAATTCTTCTTAATTGTGGTATGAATATTCAGATCCGAAAGATTCAAGACAAAAGTTTAATATTGACATAAAAATAATAATACTTCAAGCATACTAACAAAGCAATTATGTCTTCTCAAAATAACGTGGCTAAAGAAAGTTATCCCAACAAAATCATATAGTCTGGCTATGCTCTATCTTCACCACACAAAATATTTAAATCATGCACAACCCCGATGACAAGCCAAGCAATTGTTTCATACTTTTGACATTCTCAAAACTTTTTCAATCTTCACGCAACACATGAGCGTGAGCCATGGACATATCACTATATGTGGAATAGAGTGGTGGTTGTGGAGAAGACAACGAGGGGAAGATAGTCTCACATCAACTAGGCGTATCAACGGGCTATGGAGATGCCCATCAATAGATATCAATGTGAGTGAGTTGAGATTGCCATGCAACAGATGCACTAGAGCTATAAGTATATGAAAGCTCCAAAAGAAACTAAGTGGGTGTGCATCCAACTTGCTTGCTCATGAAGACCTAGGGCATTTTGAGGAAGCCCATCATTGGAATATACAAGGCAAGTTCTATAATGAAATATTCCCACTAGTATATGAAAGTGATAACATGAGAGACTCTCTACTATTAAGATCATGGTGCTACTTTGAAGCACAAGCGTGGTAAAAGGATAGTAACATTGTCCCTTCTCTCTTTTTCTCTCATTTTTTTATTTGGGCCTTTTCTCTTTTTTATGGCCTCTTTTCTTTCAATCCTTTTTTTTCGTCTGGAGTCCTCATCCCGACTTGTGGGGGAATCATAGTCTCCATCATCCTTTCCTCACTGGGACAATGCTCTAATAATGATGATCATCACACTTTTTATTTTTCTTACAACTCAACAATTACAACTCAATACTTAGAACAAAATATGACTCTATATGAATGCCTCCGGCTGTGTACCGGGATATGCAATGACTCATGAGTGACATGTATGAAAGAATTATGAGTGGTGGCTTTGCCACAAATACGATGTCGACTACAAGATAATGCTAAGAAATATGGCAATGATGGAGTGTGTCATAATAAACGGAACGGTGGAAAGTTGCACGGCAATATATCTCCGAATGGCTATGGAAATGCCATAATAGGTAGGTATGGTGGCTGATTTGAGGAAGGTATATGGTGGGTGTATGATACCGGCGAAAGGTGTGCGGTATTAGAGAGGCTAGCAAAGGTGGAAGGATGAGAGTGCGTATAATCCATGGACTCAACATTAGTCATAAATAACTCATATACTTATTGCAAAAATCTAGAAGTTATCAAAGCAAAGTATTACGCGCATGCTCCTAGGGGGATAGATTGGTAGGAAAAGACCATCGCTCGTCCCCGACCGCCACTCATAAGGAAGAAAATCAATAAATAAATCATGCTCTGACTTCATCACATAAAGGTTCACCATACGTGCGTGCTACGGGAATCACAAGCTTCAACACAAGTATTTCTCAAATTCACAACTACTCAACTAGCACAACTTTAAGATCACCAGCTCCATATCTCAAAACAATTATCAAGTATCAAACTTATCATAGTATTCAACACACTCATAAGAAAGTTTTATTATTAATCTTGTGTACCAAGCACATTAGGATTTTAAGCAAATTACCATGCTATTAAGACAAATCCACTGTGCTCTAAAAGATATAAGTGAAGTACTAGGGCAAAACTATATAAGTCAAAAGATATAAGCGAAGCACATAGAGTATTCTAACAAATTCCAAATCATGTATGGCTCTCTCAAAAGGTGTCTACAGCAAGGATGATTGTGGTAAACTAAAAAGAAAAGACTCAAATAACACAAGACGCTCCAAGCAAAACACATATCATGTGGCGAATAAAAATATAGCTCCAAGTAAAGTTACTGATAGAAGTAGACGAAAGAGGGGATGCCTTCCAGGGCATCCCCAAGCTTTGGATTTTAGGTGTACTTATGTTATCTTGGGGGTGCCATGGGCATCCCCAAGCTTAGGCTCTTGCCGCTCCTTGTTCCATAATCCATCAAATCTTTACCCAAAACTTGAAAACTTCACAACACAAAACTTAAAGTAGAAAATCTCGTGAGCTCCGTTAGCGAAAGAAAACAAAAGACCACTTCTAGGTACTGTAATGAACTCATTATTTATTTATATTGGTGTTATACCTACTGTATTCCAACTTCTGTATGGTTTATAAACTATTTTACTAGTTATAGATTCATCAAAATAAGCAAACAACACACGAAAAACAGAATCTGTCAAAAACAGAACAGTCTGTAGTAATCTGTAGCCAGCGCAAGATCTGGAACCCCAAAAATTCTAAAATAAATTTCTGGACGTGACGAATTTATATATTAATCATCTTCAAAAATAATTAACTAAATAGCACTTTCCAAATAAAAATGACAGCAGTTCTCGTGAGCGCTAAAGTTTCTGTTTTTTACAGCAAGTTCAACAAGACTTTCCCCAAGTCTTCCCAACGGTTCTACTTGGCACAAACACTAATTAAACACAAAAAACACAACCAAAACAGAGGCTAGATAAATTATTTATTACTAAACAGGAGCAAAAAGCAAGGAATAAAAATAAAATTGTGTTGCCTCCCAACAAGCGCTATCATTTAACGCCCCTAGCTCGGCATAACAAGCAAGAATAGATCTAGGTATTGCCATCTTTGGTATTAGGAAAGAAGAGAGAAAACTTGATATCTATAGAATTAATCCTTCTATTTTGATAAAGCACATGGCTATTACTGGTAGAAGAAAGATTAAGTATGTTACAGAAATTTGTATCTAGGCTAGCCTTTATCTCTTTAATAGATTCGTTTTGGTAAGAGAGCAAAAGAGATGTAGATTCAACTTTCTCATTCATGGGGTGCCCAAATATAGTTTTCATTTTTTCATATGTGACTATGACATCCCCTTCAAGAAAACCTTCTTCAAATATAGAATCTAATACATGCTTAAGAGAAGACGGAAGGGCAATATAAAAGCTTTTTAAGTAAACTTCAATTTGATATTGAGGAACATAACTGGCCCTGATCCTTAATAGTCTATACCAAGCATCATTCAAAGATTCATCAAGTAAATAACGAAAAATTCTAGAATCATCTTCATCAAAATTATTAAGACTCTCATTGATAACTCCGGTAGGTTTTTCCATAGTATTCTTATTTATAAGCATAGCGAGAATAGAAGGGTTATCCAAAGTACTAAAACTCTGGAGAGAACCCCAACCCTTTTTGATTCAGACATGGCGGAAGAAAGGCGAGCGAAAAGAGAGGGAGGATAGAGAGAGAGAGGGCAAATAAAACAGCAAGGGTGAAGTGGGGGAGACGAAAACAAGAGGCAAATGGCAAATAATGTAATGCGGGAGATAAGGGTATGTGATGGGTACTTGGTATGTTGACTTTTGCGTAGACCTCCCCGGCAACGGCGCCAGAAAATCCTTCTTGCTACCTCTTGAGCACTGCGTTGGTTTTCCCCAAAGAGGAAGGGATGATGCAGCAAAGTAGCATAAGTATTTCCCTCAGTTTTTGAGAACCAAGGTATCAATCCAGTAGGAGGCTACGCGCGAGTCCCTCGCACCTGCACAAAACAAATAAATCCTTGCATCCAACGCAAATAGGGGTTGTCAATCCCTATAAGGCCACTAACAAGAGTGAGATCTGATAGACATGATAAGATAATATTTTTGGTATTTTTGTGATAAAGATGCAAAGTAAAATAAAGGCAAAGTAAATAACAAAGGAAATAACTAAGTAGTAGGAGATTAATATGATAAAGATAGACCCGGGGGCCATAGGTTTCACTAGTGGATTCTCTCGAGAGCATAAGTTTTCTACGGTGGGTGAACAAATTAATGTTGAGCAATCGACAGAATTGAGCATAGTTATGAGAATATCTAGGTATGATCATGTATATAGGCATCACGTCCGAGACAAGTACACCGACTCCTGCCTGCATCTACTACTATTACTCCACTCATCAACCGCTATCCAGCATGCATCTAGAGTATTAAGTTAAAAACAGAGTAACGCCTTAAGCAACATGACATGATGCAGAGGGATAGACTCATGCAATATGAAGAAAACCCCATCTTGTTATCCTCGATGGCAACAATACAATACGTGCCTTGCTGCCCTTACTGTCACCGGGAAAGGACACCGCAATATTGAACCTAAAGCTAACACTTCTCCCATTGCA
The DNA here is from genome assembly GCF_003073215.2 of Triticum urartu. Classification (NCBI taxonomy): domain Eukaryota; kingdom Viridiplantae; phylum Streptophyta; class Magnoliopsida; order Poales; family Poaceae; genus Triticum; species Triticum urartu. Next base: position 653,916,151 of record NC_053024.1, on the reverse strand, counting down.
AGAAAGATCAATCTAGTAGGCTAAACCAAGCTGATAATTCGAAGAGACTTGCAAAGATAACCAATCATACATAAAAGAATTCAGAGAAGATTAAAATATTATTCATATATAGACTTGGTCATAAACCCGCAATTCATCGGTCTCAACAAACACACCGCAAAAGAAGATTACATCGAATAGATCTCCACAAGAGAGGGGGAGAACATTGTATTGAAATCCAAAAAGAGAGAAGAAGCCATCTAGCAACTTACTATGGACCCGTAGGTCTGAGGTGAACTACTCACACTTCATCGGAGGGGCTATGGTGTTCATGTAGAAGCCATCCGTGATCGATGCCCCCTCCGACGGAGCTCCGGAACAGGCCCCAAGATGGGATCTCGTGGATACAGAAAGTTACAGCGGTGGAATTAGGGTTTTGGCTCCGTATCTGATCGTTTGGGGGTACGTGGATATATATAGGAGGAAGGTGTACGTCGGTGGAGCAACAGGGGGCCCACAAGGGTGGAGGGCACGCCTGGTGGGGGTGGGCGCGCCCCCCTACCTCGTGGCCTCCTGTTTTATTTCTTGACTTGGTGTCCAAGTCTCTCTAGTCTTATTTGTTGAGAAAATCACGTTCCCGAAGGTTTCATTCCGTTTGGACTCAGTTTGATATTCCTTTTCTTTGAAACCCTAAAACGGGCAAAAAACAGCAATTCTGGGCTGCGCCTACGGTTAATAGGTTAGTCCCAAAAATAATATAAAAGTGGATAATAAAGCCCAATAATGTCCAAAACAGTGGCTAATATAGCATGGAGCAATCAAAAATTATAGATATGTTGGAGACGTATCAATGATCGTGTATATAGGCATCACGTCCGAGACAAGTCGACCGACTCCTGCCTGCATCTACTACTATTACTCCACACATCGACCGCTATCCAGCATGCATCTAGAGTATTAAGTTCATAAGAACAGAGTAACGCCTTAAGCAAGATGACATGATGTAGAGGGATAAATTCATGCAATATGATAAAAAAACCATCTTGTTATCCTCGATGGCAACAATACAATACTTGCCTTGCTGCCCCTACTGTCATTGGGAAAAGGACACCGCAAGATTGAACCCAAACCTAAGCACTTCTCCCATTGCAAGAAAGATCAATCTAGTAGGCCAAACCAAACTGATAATTCGAAGAGACTTGCAAAGATAACCAATCATACATAAAATAATTCAGAGAAGATTCAAATATTGTTCATAGATAAACTTGATCATAAACCCACGATTCATCGGTCTAAACAAACACACTGCAAAAGAAGATTACATCGAATAGATCTCCACAAGAGAGGGGGAGAACTTTGTATTGAGATCCAAAAAGAGAGAAGAAGCCATCTAGCTAATAACTATGGACCCGTAGTTCTGATGTAAACTACTCACACTTCATTGGAGAGGCTATGGTGTTGATATAGAAGCCCTCTGTGATCGATGCCCCCTCCGGCGGAGCTCCGGAACAGGCCCCAAGATGGGATCTCGTGGATACATAAAGTTACGGCGATGGAATTAGGGTTTTGGCTCCATCTCTGATCGTTTGGGGGTACGGAGGTATATATAGGAGGAAGAAGTACGTCGGTGGAGCAACAGGGGGCCCGCGGGGGGGGGGGGGCCCCCGGGGGGGGGGGGGGGTAGGCGCACCCCGTACCTCGTGGCCTCCCTGTTGGTTGCTTGACGTAGGTTCCAAGTATCCTGGATCTTGTTCGTTCCAAAAATCACGTTCCCAAAGGTTTCATTCCGTTTGTACTCCGTTTGATATTCCTTTTCTTCGAAACCCTGAAATAGGCAAAAAACAGCAATTCTGGGCTGGGCCTCCGGTTAATAGGTTAGTCCCAAAAATAATATAAAAGTGTATAATAAATCCCAATAATGTCCAAAACAGTAGATAATATAGCATGGAGCAATAAAAAATTATAGATACGTTGGATACGTATCATGCATACCCAAGCTTAATTCCTGCTCATCTTCGAGTAGGTAAATGATAAAAACAGAATTTTTGATGTTGAATGCTACTAGGCATAATTTCAATGTAATTCTTCTTAATTGTGGCATGAATATTCATATCCGAAAGATTCAAGATAAAAGTTTAATATTGACATAGAAATAATAATACTTCAAGCATACTAACTAAGCAATTATGTCTTCTCAAAATAACATGGCCAAAGAAAGTTCATCCCTACAAAATCATATAGTTTAGTCATGCTCCATTTTCGTCACACAAGAATGCTCTCATCATGCACAACCCCGATGACAAGCCAAGAAATTGTGTCATACATTAGTAATCTCAAACTTTATAAACCTTCATGCAATACATGAGTGTGAGCCATGGATAAAGCACTATGGGTGGAATAGAGTATACTGATGGGGGTTATGTGGAGAAGACAAAAAGGAGAAAGTCTCACATCAACGAGGCTAATTATTGAGCTATGGAGATGCTCATCGATTGATGTTAATGCAAGGAGTAGGGATTGCCATGCAACTGATGCACTAGAGCTATAAAAGTATGAAAGCTCAACAAAAGAAACTAGTGGGTGTGCATCCAACTTGCTTGCTCACGAAGACCTAGGGCACTTGAGTAGGACCATTGTTGGAATATACAAGCCAAGTTCTATAATGAAAAATTCCGACTAGTATATGAAAGTGAGAAAGAAGGGACTCTCTATCATGAAGATCATGGTGCTACTTTGAAGCACAAGCGTGGAAAAACGATAGTAGCATTGTCCCTTTTTATTTCTCTTTTTTTTGGGACTTCATTTTTTTATTTGGCCTTTCTCTTTTTTTGGGACAATGTTGTATTAAATGATGATCATCACACTTCTATTTATTTACAACTCAATGATTACAACTCGATACTAGAACAAGGTATGACTCTATATGAATGTCTCAGGCGGTGTACCGGGATATGCAATGAATCAAGTGTGACATGTATGAAAAATTATGAATGGTGGCTTTGCCACAAATACGATGTCAACTACATGATCATGCAAAGCAATATGACAATGATGAACGTGTCATGATAAACGAAATGGTGGAAAGTTGCATGGCAATATATCTCAGAATGGCTATGGAAATGCTATAATAGGTAAGTATGGTGGCTGTTTTGAGGAAGATATAAGGAGGTTTATGCGTGAAAGAGCGTATCATATCACGGGGTTTGGATGCACCGGTGAAGTTTGCACCAACTCTCAATGTGAGAAAGGGCAATGCACGGTACCGAAGAGGTTAGCGATGATGGAAGGGTGAGAGTGCGTATAATCCATGGACTCAACATTAGTCATAAAGAACTCACATACTTATTGCAAAAATCTACAAGTCATCAAAAACCAAGCACTACGCGCATGCTCCTAGGGGGATATATTGGTAGGAAAAGACCATCGCTCGTCCCCGACCGCCACTCATAAGGAGGACAATCAAAGAACACCTCATGTTTCAAATTTGTTACATAATGTTTACCATACGTGCATGCTACGGGACTTGCAAACTTCAACACAAGTATTTCTCAATTTCACAACTACTCAAGCAGCACAACTTTAATATCACTACCTCCATATCTCAAGACAATCATCAAGCATCAAACTTTTCTTAGTATTCAACACACTCATAAGAGAATTTTATTATAATCTTGTATAGCTAGCATATTAGGATTATTTAAGCAAACTACCATGATATTTAACACTCTCAAAATAATCTAAGTGAATCATGAGAGATCAATAGTTTCTATAAAACAAATCTGCCACTGTGCTCTAAGAGATATAAGTGAAGTACTAGAGCAAAATTATATAACTCAATAGACATAAGTGAAGCACATAGAGTATTCTAATAATTTCCGAATCATGTGTGTTTCTCTCAAAAGGTGTGTACATCAAATATGATTGTGGTAAACTAGAAATCAAAGACTCAAATAATACAAGACGCTCCAAGCAAAACACATTTCATGTGGTGAATAAAAATATAGCTCCAAGTAAATTAACCGATAGAAGTAGACGAAAGAGGGGATGCCTTCCGGGGCATCCCCAAGCTTTGGCTTTTAAGTGTACTTAGATTATATTGGGGGTGCCATGGGCATCCCCAAGATTAGGCTCTTGCCACTCCTTGTTCCATAATCCATCAAATCTTTACCCAAAACTTGAAAACTTCACAACACAAAACTTAAAGTAGAAAATCTGGTGAGCTCCGTTAGCGAAAGAAAACAAACGACCACTTCAAGGTACTGTAATTAACTCATTATTTATATATACATTGGTGTTAAACCTACTGTATTAAAACTTCTATATGGTTTATAAACTATTTTACTAGCCATAGATTCATCAAAATAAGCAAACAACCCACGAAAAAACAGAATCTGTAAAAAACAGAACAGTCTGTAGTAATCTGTAGCTAGCGCAAGATCTGGAACCCCAAAAATTCTAAAATAAATTTCTGGACGTGAGAAATTTATCTATTAATCATCTTCAAAAATAAATAACTAAATAGCACTTTCCAAATAAAAATGGAAGCAGTTCTCGTGAGCGCTAAAGTTTCTTTTTTTTACAGCAAGCTTAACAAGACTTTCCCCAAGTCTTCCCAACGGTTCTACTTGGCACAAACACTGATTAAACACAAAAAACACAACCAAAACAGAGGCTAGATAAATTATTTTTTACTAAACAGGTGCAGAAATCAAGGAATAAAAATAAAATTGGGTTGCCTCCCAACAAGCGCTATCGTTTAATGCCCCTAGCTAGGCATAAAAAGCAAGAATAGATCTAGGTATTGCCATCTTTGGTAGGCAATCCATAAGTGGCTCTCATAATAGATACATAAGGTAAGTTATTTTTCTCTCTAGTAAAGTGTTCCATGCCTTTCCTTAACGGAAATTGGAATCTAATATTTCCTTCCTTCATATCAATAATTGCACCAATTGTTCTAAGGAAAGGTCTACCAAGAATAATAGGACATGAAGGATTGCAATCTATGTCAAGAACGATAAAATCTACGGGCACATAATTCCTATTTGCAACAATAATAACATCACTAATTCTTCCCATAGGTTTCTTAATAGTGGAATCCGCAAGATCCAAGTTTAGAGAGCAATCATCAAAATCATGGAAACTTAACAAATCACACAAAGCATTTGGAATCGTGGAAACACTAGCACCCAAATCACACAAAGCATAGCATTCATGATCTTTATTTTTAATTTTAATAGTAGGTTCCCACTCATCATAAAGTTTTCTAGGGATAGAAACTTCCAACTCAAGTTTTTCTTCATAAGATTGCATCAAAGCATCAACGATATATTTGGTAAAAGCTTTATTTTGGCTATAAGCATGAGGAGAATTTAGCACGAATTGCAACAAGGAAATACAATCTGTCAAAGAGCAATTATCATAATTAAATCCCTTGAAATGCAAAATAGTTGGTTCATTAACATCTAGAGTTTTGATCTCTTCGATCCCACTTTTATCAAATTTAGCATCAAGATCTAGAAACTCCAAATTTTTGGAACGCCTTCTAGGTAAAGGTGGATCATATTCAGTCCCGTCATTATCAAGATTCATATTGCAAAACAAAGATTTAATAGGGGACACATCAATAACTTTAGATCTTCATCTTTATTATCATGGTCTTCCAGCTTAGCGGCCATCTTATTAACTAAGGTAGCCTGCTTATCCGAAAGTTCGGCTATTAACTTCTCAAGACAAGCAATTTGGGATCTCAAACCATCAAATTCCTTAGACATATCATCGAGCTCTTTATTCATATAACTCATAAAGCTTTTTTTGTTCCGTAAGCTCGTTTCTAAAGAAACTATTATGCTCAAATTGCAAGACCATAAAACTCCTAACGTTGCTTTCGATATCTTCTAACCTTTTAAGGTGAAGATCACCAAATCAGGGAATAGCCATCGTGACAAGCAAGCAATCCAACACACAAGCAATCAAGAAACGGGAAAAAAGAGGCAAATAGAGAAAGAGAGGGAGGATAGAGAGAGAGAGGGCGAATAAAACAGCAAGGGTGAAGTGAGGGAGAGGAAAATGAGAGGCAAGTGGCAAATAATGTAATACGGGAGATAAGGATTTGTGTTGGGTACTTGGTATGTTTGACTTTTGCGTAGACCTCCCCGGCAAACGGCGCCAGAAATCCTTCTTGCTACCTCTTGAGCACTGTGTTGGTTTTCCCTTGAAGAGGAAAGGGTGATGCAGCAAAGTAGCGTAAGTATTTCCCTGAGTTTTTGAGAAACAAGGTATCAATCGAGTAGGAGGCTACGCGCGAGTCCCTCGCACCTGCACAAAACAAATAAATCCTCGCAACCAATGCGATAAGGGGTTGTCAATCCCTACACGGTCACTTACGAGAGTGAGATCTGATAGATATGATAAGATAATATTTTTGGTATTTTTATGATAAAGATGCAAAGTAAAATAAAAGGCAATCAAAATAACGAAGTATTGGAAGATTAATATGATGAAGATAGACCCAGGGGCCATAGGTTTCACTAGTGGCTTCTCTCAAGAGCATAGGTATTTTAAGGTGGGTGAACAAATTACTATTGAGCAATTGACAGAATTGAGCATAGTTATGAGAATATCTAGGTATGATCATGTATATAGGCATCATGTTCGAGACAAGTAGACCGACTCCTGCCTGCATCTACTACTATTACTCCACACATCGGCCGCTATCCAGCATGCATCTAGAGTATTAAGTTCATAAGGACAGAGTAACGCCTTAAGCAAGATGACATGATGTAGAGGGATAAATTCATGCAATATGATAAAAACCCCATCTTGTTATCCTCGATGGTAACAGTACAATACGTGCCTTGCTGCCCCTACTGTCACTGGGAAAGGACACCGCAAGATTGAACCCAAAGCTAAGCACTTCTCCCATTCCAAGAAAGATCAATCTAGTAGGCCAAGCCAATTTGATAATTCGGAGAGACTTGCAAAGATAACCAATCATACATAAAAGAATTCAGAGAACATTCGAATATTGTTCATAGATAAACTTGATCATAAACCCACAATTCATCGGTCTCAACAAATACATCGCAAAAGAAGATTACATCGAATAGATCTCCACAAGAGAGGGGGAGAACTTTGTATTGAGATCCAAAAAGAGAGAAGAAGCCATCTAGATAATAACTATGGACCCATAGGTCTGAGGTAAACTACTCACACTTCATTGGAGAGGCTATGGTGTTGATGTAGAAGCCCTCCATGATCGATGCCCCCTCCAACGGAGCTCCGGAACAGGCCCCCAGATGGGATCTCGTGGATACAGAAAGTTACGGCGGTGGAATTAGGGTTTTGGCTCCGTCTCTGATCGTTTGGGGGTACGTAGGTATATATAGGAGGAAGAAGTACGTCGGTGGAGCAACAGGGGCCCACGAGGGTGGAGGGCGTGCCTGGGGGGTAGGCACGCTCCCAACCTCGTGGCCTCCCTGTTGGATGCTTGACGTAGGGTCCAAGTCTCCTGGATCGTGTCCGTTCCAAAAATCACGTTTCCGAAGGTTTCATTCCGTTTGGACTCCGTTTGATATTCCTTTTCTTCGAAACCCTAAAATAGGAAAAAAAATAGCAATTCTGGGCTGGGCCTCCGGTTAATTGGTTAGTCCCAAAAATAATATAAAATTGTATAATAAAGCCCAATAATGTCCAAAACAGTAGATAATACAGCATGGAGCAATTAAAAATTATAGATACGTTGGAGACGTATCAACAACAAATGAATTGATATGATAACGAAGGAAGAGAAATCTTGAACAAACCACCATAAGAATTGAAAAAGAACGAAGAAAAAATAAAGAAACACCGGGAAGATTTAGAGAACGAATGAAGATACTTGAGGGGATTTAGATACAAGTGAACAAAGAGATCAAGAGCTGGTTAGATCATACTTGAATGATGCACCGGTATGATTTGGAGAACAAGAGCTGACATCTGAAATGAATAATTTTGAGATGATGGGCTCCGGAGAATCAAACTAAAAAAAGACTCCTAAAATGCTCCGAATGGGTGAAAAAAATTCTCACAATCGAAAACAATTATGAGAGGATGGCATCAAGCTAGAACCATGAATCTTTGATAGAACGGATAAGAATTTAAGAGGAACTCTTCTTCGGTCTTCAAAATCCCAGAATGACGACGAGAAACACCACCATGATTTGTTGAGGCACTCCGGAATGAAAAAAAATAGAAAGGTTGAACAAATGATGAAAAGAATTTGAAAGATCTGGGAGAAGGCATTTGACTGATGATAATTCATTCTTACATCAAACTTTGAAATGAATTTGAGAAGCTCTAGGAAAATATGAAGAGTTAGGTAAGATCCTGGGAAAAGACCTGTGGGTTAGGGCCCACTAAAAACAAACACCTTCAAACGATTAATTGAAAGGGAGATTGCACCAGATGATTTAAATGGCTTGAATGAGATAGCATCCTGAAATAACTTGAATGGATCGAGAATGGAAACGTGAATCTTCTGAGATATCTTCAGCACTCTAGAACAAATGAAAGCGAGAAGTGAATGATTAAGAGGTGCACCGGTACGAGAAAACATATGAAAGGATGAAAGGGACATGATCACACCGAAAGCTTGGATTGAATCCACAAGAGAAGAAAAAGAATGAAGAATGATGAACTTGTAGAGCATCTTCATGAGAACCACTGGGTAAGAACATTGATTGAAAAGAACGAAGAGACTTCACATGAATAAAATGGATACTTGATGAATACATATGATTCCTTGAAGAAAAAGGGGTGGGTGGGCAGGAAAACAAAGGCAACTTGGGGACAGATGAAAAAACCGAGAGGTGATCTTGCGGATGTTGAAATAATCGGAACTAGTTGAAGAGAAACATGCCGGCTGAAAAGGATTGACATGACAATCTCGATTATCATGAAGGATTAGTATTCACATAGAAATGTGAGAACACCACTTAGGAAAAGGTATGATTCAACACTTGACATCGAAGCAACTCGAATACCACAACTCAAAACAAAACAAAGGATTGGCTTGCAAAATAAGCCGGAATCAAACATATGATATATCCCATATCGTATCATGTGTCTGTTGGAAAGATATCCTACGATATACTTTAATTCCCACTTATAAACTCCCGAAACTTTCTGTTTATGCAATCTGGTGTTGGGGATACAGGGGAAGTATAATATCCCACCCAAACTAATAATTCCTACATCTAGTTGTATCCATCCTTCAACACATAACCAAGAAACCTTCGAAAATCATGTACCTCAACCTCCGAAAAGCATCCGTTATACAAGTTATATCTCCCATGTGACGGAGGCCTCACCAGAGTGACGAAGGGACTGAGGAGTAAAAAGAATCCTACTCTCTGATATATATAATCCTAAGACTCAAAACATTTTGTTCTAGACTCAACAACATCAGTGATTCGATCAAGCAGGGGGCTCCTATGTCGGCGAAGGCTCTGATTACCAACTGGTAACACCCACAATGCGGCTATATCCCCCACGTGTCGGGGCACGACTTAGAGGCATAGCCGCATGGTAGGCTTGTCGCAAGAGGGGTAATCTTCACACATCCCATGTACTAAATAAGAAAGGGATAAAGAGTTGGCTTACAATTGCCACTTCACACAATACAAGTTAAACATACAACATCCAGAATACAATCAAGGTCCGACTACGGAACCAAAATAAAAGAAGACAACCCCAAATGCTAGATCCCCGTTCGTCCCAACTGGGCTCCACTACTGATCAACTGAAAAAGACACAAAACAACGATCAAGATCTTCATCGAGCTCCCACTTGAGCTGGTTTGCATCGCCTGCACTGGTATCATTGGCACCTGCAACTGTTTGGAAGTCTCTGTGAGTCACGAGGACTCGGCAATCTCACACCCGCGAGATTAAGACTATTTGAGCTTATGGGTAGGAAAAGGGTAGTGAGGTGGAGCTGCAGCAAGCACTAAGCACATATGGTGGCTAACATATGCAAATAAGAGTGAGAATAGCAGCAACGCAGTGGTCGTGAACTGATCAAGAAGTGATCCTGAAACTACTTGCGTTCAAGCATAACACAAGAACCGTGTTCACTTCCCGGACTCTGCCGAAAAGAGACCGTCACGGCTACACACGCGGTTGATTCATTTTAATTAAGTTAAGTGTCAAGTTTTCTACAACCGGACATTAACAAATTCCCATCTGCCCATAACTGTGGGCATGACTTTCGAAAGTTCAAACCCTGCAGGGGTGTCCCAACATAGCCCATCACAAGCTCTCACGGTCAACGAAGGATATTCCTTCTCCCAGGAAGACCCAATCAGACTCAGAATCCCGGTTACAAGACATTTTGACAATGGTAAAACAAGACCAGCAAAGCCGCCCGATGTGCCGACAATCCCGATAGGAGCTGCACATATCTCGTTCTTAGGGCAACACCGGATAGGTCAAGCTACGAGTAAAACCAGACCTCAAGTTGCCTCGAGGTGGCCCCGCAGGCTGCCTGGTCCGGACCAACACTTAGAGAAGCACTGGCCTGGGGGGTTAAAATAAAGATGACCCTTGGGTTGGCCGACTCAAGGGAAGGGTAATTGGTTGTTAGGCAATTGTAAAACCAAGGTTGGGCCTTGCTAGAGGATTTTTATTCAAAGCAAACTATCAAGGGGTTCCCATAACACCCAACCGTGTAAGGAATGCAAATTCAAAGAACATAACACCGGTATGACGGAAACTAGGGCAGCAAGAGTGGAACAGAATACTAGGCATAAGGCCGAGCCTTCCACCCGTTACCAAGTATATAGATGCATTAATTAAATAAGATATATTGTGATATCCCAACATAACCATGTTCCAACATGGAACAAACTTCAACTTCACCTGCAACTAGCAATGCTATAAGAGGGGATGAGGAAAGAGGTAACATAGCCAAACAATGGTTTGCTCGGAAAGGTGGGTTAGAGGCTTGACATGGCAATATGGGAGGCAGGATATAGCAAGTGGTAGGTAGTGCGGCATGGCAATAGAGCGAACAACTAGCAACCAAAGATAGAAGTGATTTCGAGGGTATGGTCATTGAGGGAGTCCTGGATTAGGGGGTGTTCGGATAGCCGAACTATACCTTCAAGCCGGACTCCTGGACTATGAAGATACAAGATTGAAGACTCCGTCCCGTGTCCGGAAGGGACTTTCCTTGGCGTGGAAGGCAAGCTTGGCGATACGGATGTTCAGATCTCCTACCATTGTAACCGCCTCTATGTAACCCTAACCCTATCCGGTGTCTATATAAACCAGAGGGTTTTAGTCCGTAGGACAACATACACATCAACAATCATACCATAGGCTAGCTTCTAGGGTTTAGCCTCTCTGATCTCGTGGTTGATCAACTCTTGTAATACCAATACAATCAATATTAATCAAGCAGGACGTAGGGTTTTACCTCCATCGAGAGGGCCCGAACCTGGGTAAAACTTCGTGTCCCCTGCATCCTGTTACCATCCGGCCTAGATGCATAGTTCAGGACCCCCTACCCGAGATCCGCCGGTTTTGACACCGACATTGGTGCTTTCATTGAGAGTTCCTCTGTGTCGTCGCCGTCAGGACCGATGGCTCCTACGATCATCAATGGCGATGCAGTCCAGGGCGAGACCTTTCTTCTCGGACAGATCTTCGTCTTTGGCGGCTTCGCACTGCGGGCCGATTCACTTGGCCATCTAGAGCAGATCGAAAGCTACGCCCATGGCCGTCAGGTCAGATTCGGAAGTTTAAACTACACGGGAGACATCCGCGGGGAGTTGATCTTCGACGGATTCGAACCACTGCCGAGCGCGCCGCACTGTCACGACGAGCATGATCTAGCTTTGCCGCCGAGCAGTGCCCTGGAGGCCGCACCTGCGTCGGCTCCGACCCCTAGTTCGAAGCCGGCCGCGCTGATCAAGGACGGGCGGTTGGACGCCGCCTCGGGGGCTAAGATCCCAACGGTGGTTGAGCCGAACACCAGCCCCATACCCTGCAAGACTCGTGACCCCATGGAGCCGGATTCTTCTCCGGACTCCGAACTCTCTGTGCCCCTGTCGAGCGAATCCAATTGGACGCCGATCATGGAGTTCACGGTCGCGGACGTCTTTCAGCACTCGCCTTTCGGCGATATCCTGAAGTCACTGAAGTCTCTCTCTTTATCAGGAGAGCCCTGGCTAGACTACGGTCAGCAAGGTTGGGATTCGGACGATGAAGAAATTCAAAGCCCACCCACCACCCACTTTGTAGCCACTGTCGACAACTTAACCGACATGCTCGACTTTGACTCCGAAGACATCGACGGTATGGACGCCGATGAAGGAGATGATGAAGAACTAGCACCTACTAGGCCCTGGAAAGCCACCTCGTCATATGACTTATACATGGTGGACACCCCAAAAGAGGGAGAGGGCGATGGAACAGCGGAGGATGACCCCTCCAAGAAACAGCAAAAGCGCCGGCGTCAGCGGCGCCGCTCAAAATCCCGCCAACACAAAAACGGCAATTCCAGCACGGGAGATAATAATACCCCGGAAAGCGCCGAAGAACATCCCCCCGAGCAAGATTTAGCACAGGAGGATGGAGAAACCAGCCCTCATGAAAGAGCGGCCGACAAAGAGGTCGAGGATGATAATTGTATGCCTCCCTCCGAAGACGAGGCAAGCCTCGACGACGACGAATTCGCTGTGCTAGAGGATCCCGTCGAACAAGAGCATTTTCAACGCAGTCTTATGGCCAGGGCAAGAAGCCTCAAGAAAAAACAGCAACAACTTAAAGCTGATCAAGATCGGCTAGTCGATAGATGGACTGAAATCCTTGCGGCCGAAGAGCATAAACCCGAACGCCCCTCCAAGTGCTACCCGAAGTGCAGGTTACTACCCCGATTAGAGGAGGAAGCACTCGACACGGCCGACAGGCCACCTCGTGGCCGCTACAGAGAGGCCTCCTGGCCCTCCACCCAAGCCGCACCCCGTACCAAGGCACGGGAATACGCGCCGGACTTATGAGACATGTTGGAGGACAAGACAAGACAAACAAGATCGATCTACGGATCGCGTAGGCACCCCATGGCTCGAGATGACAACCGTCACGCCGGCCACAAATTCGGTAGGGCCGAACACAGTAGAGAAAGCTCATTGGAGCTACGTCATAATATCGCCCAATACAGAGGCGCCGCACACCCATTGTGCTTCACAGACGAAAGAATGGATCATCAAATCCCCGAGGGTTTCAAACCCCTAAACATCGAATCATATGATGGCTCAACAGACCCCGTGATATGGATCGAGGATTATCTCCTTCATATCCACATGGCCCGCAGCGATGATTTCCATGCCATCAAATACCTCCCACTCAAGCTTAAAGGACCAGCTCGGCAGTGGCTTAACAGCCTGCCAACAGGGTCAATCAGCTGTTGGGAGGACCTGGAAGCCGCATTCCACGACAATTTCCAGGGCACTTATGTGCGACCCCCAGACGCTAATGACCTAAGCCACGTAATTCAGCAGCCAGACGAATCGGCCAGGCAATTCTGGACATGGTTCCTAACAAAGAAAAATCAAATACTCGACTGTCCAGACGCAGAGGCCTTAGCAGCCTTCAAGCATAATATCCGCGACGAGTGGCTTGCCCGGCACCTAGGACAGGAGGAGCCAAAATCTATGGCAGCACTCACTGCACTCATGACCCGCTTTTGCGCGGGAGAAGACAGCTGGCTTGCTCGTAGCAACAACATGACCAAGAACCCTGGTCGTTCGGACACCAGGGACATTAGTGGCAGGCCGCGTCGCAACCAGCAGAAGTGCCGCATTAACGGCGACAATGCTAAGGATACGGCAGTTAATGCCGAATTCAGAGGCTCTAAATCCGGTCAACGGAAAAAGTCATTCAAAAGGAATCCTAGGGGCCCATCCACCTCGGACCGAATACTCGACCGCTTGTGCCAAATACATGGCACCCCCGAAAAGCCGGCCAATCACACCAACAGGGACTGTTGGGTGTTCAAGCAGGCAGGCAGATTAAGCGGCGACAATGAAGACAAGGGGTTGCATAGCGATGACGACAAGGAGCCCCGGCCGTCGAAAAACAATGGATAGAAGGGTTTTCCCCCACAAGTGCGGACGGTGAACATGATATACGCCACCCACGTCCCCAAGAGGGAGCGGAAGCGCGCGTTAAGGGACGTGTACGCGGTAGAGCCAGTCGCCCCAAAGTTCAACCCATGGTCCTCCTGCCCGATCACCTTTGATCGAAGAGACCATCCCACTAGCATCCGTCATGGCGGATTCGCCGCATTGGTTCTTGACCCAATTATTGACGGATTTCATCTCACTAGAGTCCTTATGGACGGCGGCAGTAGCCTGAACCTGCTTTACCAGGATACAGTGCGGAAAATGGGCATAGATCCCTCGAGGATTAAGCCCACCAAAACGACCTTTAAAGGCGTAATACCAGGTGTAGAGGCCTGCTGCACAGGCTCAGTCACACTTGAAGTGGTCTTTAGATCTCGGGATAATTTCCGAAGCGAGGAGTTAATCTTCGACATAGTCCCGTTCCGCAGTGGTTCTCATGCACTGCTCGGGCAAACCGCATTTGCCAAGTTCAATGCGGTCCCGCACTACGCATACCTTAAGCTCAAGATGCCAGGCCCTCGAGGAGTAATTATGATCAATGGAAACACCGAACGCTCCCTCCGTACGGAGGAGCACACGACGGCCCTCGCAGCGGAAGTATAAAGCAGCCTTTCCAGGCAGTTCTCCAGTCCGGCCATTCAACGACCGGACACCGGCAAGCGCGCCTGGAGTAACCTACAACAAGACCTCCTGGCACGTTCCGATCAGGCGTAGCAATTCGGCCCCGACCCCAACCCTCGCAAAAAGGCGACGCCAGTACTTTGCGTCCATAACTATGCTTTGGAGATACCCTGGGCATAGGGGGAGGGTCACCATCACGGCACTCCTAAAACACGGCTTAAACCGCACCAGGGGCTACCGATTTTTTACTTTTCTCTTACTTTCAGGACTCTACTCTCCGGAAGGCCTGTTCGGCAGTTCAACTACCGCACAAACGATGCAAGAACTAGGAAGCATACAAGCCATGCCGCATTACGGAAATAACAGGTGGTCTCTATCACGAGCAGTATACCTGTTTCGCATACTATTCCGCAGCTTTCCCTTGGAGCAGACATGTTAAATAGTCCAACTTTTCGTTTATCACATTACTTGTATCGTTCTGCTTTGATCGCAGCCTTTTAATGAACAATGCATAGCTTTTGTCTATTTTTTGCATTACCTTTTTTTCCTTAATGACATGTTGCACCCGTACACCTTGGTACGGCGAAAATACGCCAGGGGCTTCAGTACCCCTCAACATGGTGTAAGAAGTCCGAACACTTTCACAAGTGCGGCACCCCGAACTTATAGCATTATATGCATCGGCTCCGAATCATGTCTTGGGTCAATAGTTCGGTTTGCCCGGCTCCTATGTTTTGGTGCCTTACGTTCTGCTATATCGGCTAAGGTAGCACTAGGAGAACCACTGCAATTGTGCCCCAGTTGAGCTGGGCCGAGCACCTCAGTGGAGAAAGCTAAAACTGACCGTCATGATGAGGCGAGAGCTGGTCGCTGTTCGAGAGGTCTTTTCGAGTCCTTAAAGACTTATGCTGCTTCAGGAGAGGAGTCGGCTCTGTCTGGCCAAGGCGTGGATAGCGCCCCGAACTCGGTCTTCCGAATACTAGGGGCTTCGCCGAAATTTAAAATTATAGAATTCTATGGCTAAGTGAGAGTGTTCACGCATTATAGTCCGATTGCCTCGTTCGTTGGGCTGAGCGCCTCCCTCGAAGGACCCAAAAATGGGAAAAAGAGCGCCCAGGTTTATCCCTGAACACCCCAGCACTAGCGGCAAGGGGGCAGAAGCCGACGACTCGCCATCTCTCAGTATTGATAAACAGCCGCACAGAAGGTAATATTTTAAATTCAAGCAGCATTGCTTAGCGCATATGAACAAGTTTTCAGCGCACAAGATAACACGAGCGGGTTTTATTCAAAAAATACATCCTTGGTACATTCATCCGCAACAAGGCGGGCACCCTTCAGAACATCCTTATAATAATTCTCGGGCTTGCAATGCTCTTTCCCCGGCGGTGGCCCATCCTTCACAAGCTTCTCCGCATCCAGCTTGCCCCAGTGCACCTTAGCACGGACAAGGGCTCTACGGGCACCTTTGATGCAGACGGAGCGCTTGATGTCTTCAAGCCTCGGACAGGCCTCCACCAGCCGCTGGACCAGCCCGAAATAGCTCCCAGGCAGGGCCTCTCCAGGCCACAGCCGAACTAGGAGGCCCTTCATAGCCTGTTCGGCCGCCTTGTGGAGCTCGACCAGTTGCTTCAGCTGGTCGCTCAGGGGAACGGGGTGTCCGGCCTCAGCGTACTGCGACCAGAACACCTTCTCCTTCGAGCTGCCCTCCTCGACTCGATAGAATGTGGTGGCATCAGATACACTCCGGGGAAGATCTGTGAACGCTCCTAGAGAGCTCCAGATTCGGGTAAGTAACAGGTAACTCACGTTTATGTGTTTGCTTTGCATAAAGAATGCCTTACCCGCCGCAATCTTCTTCACCTCATCCAACTCCTGGAGGGTCCTCTGGGACTCGGCCTTGGCAGACTTGGCATTCTCTATAGCTGCCGCGAGCTCGGACGCTCGCGTCTTCGAGTCAAGCTCCAAACTCTCATGTTTCTTCATGAGAACCTGGAGCTCTTGCCGCACCTTGCCAACCTCAGCCTCGTACCTCTCCCGCTCAGTGCACTCCACGGCCGCACTCTTCTCGGCCTCAAGCAGCGCTTTCTTAAGGGTCGCCACCTCAGACGTGGCCCCTACAATAGCCATGTCAATCCTGTCATTTTTTGCAATTGCACCTTTTTTTATATACATATTCAAACAGGGTATTTCTTACCTTCCTTCTCCTCGAGCTGCTTCTTGGCACGCCCGAGCTCTTGCTCGAACTTCTCGAGACTCTGCTTTAGCACGTCAACTTCCGCAGTCAGTGTGGCGGATGCTAGCAGAGAAGCCTGCATACGCATATTGGCTCCTTTTGTTAGACTCCTGCGAATTCTTTGATCCTCTATTTGGCTTTTCTTCCCGCACGCCCAACAGAGCATCAGGGGCTACTGTCTATGTGGTAACATTATTTGAACATTCTTCACTTACCTCAAAGCCTGTTAAAAGGCTTGTACAAGCTTTAGTCAGTCCGCTTTTGGCAGATTGAACCTTCTGGATCACTGCACTCATAATAATGCGGTGCCCCTCGTCAATGGAGGCACCTTGGAGCGCCTCCAACATATTTTCCGGCGCCTCCGGTTGGACGGAGGTCACCGGCACGGCAGGCTTGCTCCTCTTGGAAGGAGGTCGCCCGCCAGACTTTGGAACTCTTGAAGATTCCGGAGGTGTGTCCAGCCTTAAGCCGGAATTGGAGCCCTGGGGGGTTTCATCCCCTTTACTCCTGGAGTCCGGGAGGTCGCATTGCGGTGCCTCCAGGACCGCCTCCTCCCTTGGAACCTGTTGGGACAACACTTCGGTGTCGTCCACAGGGCGGGGGGATGAAGCCGTCGGAAGCGAGTTTACCTTCGACGGATCCAGTGAGCCGCTCGACGATGTGTCGAGCCGGTCTTTAGGTGGGCTGCATAAACACATTCAACGTAAGGGAAAGCTGTGCAATAAACAAATACTATGAGTCGCTCCGGTATCCGGATACTTATGATTTCGACAGGGGCTTGGCCTTGGGCTGCCACTCCTCTTCGTCGTCGTCGACGTCGGTGGAGCAATCCGGAGGAAGGGTTTTCCCCTTCTTGGACCCTCCGGCCTCCTTAGAGAGGGCGGCCTTCCTTTTCTCCTCTCCTCCCGCTAGAGGGGGAGAGGTATCTTCTTCTTCCTCCTCGTCTTCACGAGAGGAAGGCGCTTCGGGACCGTCGGATGACGAGTCCGACACCTCCTGGCGCCGGGCACTCTTTCGAGTCCCCGTGGCCCTTTTCGTGGCCTTCTTCTCCGACACCACATAGGGCGCCGGAACCAGTAGCTTCCCCAAGCAAGCGTTCGCTGGGCCTTCAGGCAAAGGAGCGGACAGTTGATCTGTCCGTACGTCACCTCCCAATCCTATCAAAGATAAGGGAGCTTAGATCCCGCATAGAGTCAAACTGTGAAAAACTAATACCTTGTAAAAAGACGAAAACAGCTTACTGCCAGAGCGCGGTGCTGAGCACTGAATCCGTGATCCTCGGCAGTGAATGCGGGAGCCTTGGGCCCTTGAAAAGCATCCTCCAAGCATCTTCGTACATCGTGTCGAAGAGCCTGTTAAGAGTTTGATGCTGCGCTGGGTCGAACTCCCAAAGGTTGAAGGCCCATCGTTGACACGGGAGGATCAGGCGGATGAGCATAACCTGGACTACGTTGACAAGCTTCAGCTTCTTGTCCACCAGGGTTTGGATGCATGTTTGGAGTCCGGTCAGCTCTCCTTTTTTACCCCACGACAGGCCGGTCTCGTTCCAGGAGGTGAGCCGCGTAGGGGCTCCGGACCGAAACTCGGGGGCTGCGACCCATTCGCTGTCGCACGGCTCGGTGATGTAGAACCACCCCGACTGCCACCCCTTCAGAGTCTCCACAAAGGAACCCTCGAGCCACAGGACGTTGGCCATCTTGCCAACCATGGCGCCGCCGCACTCCGCCTGGCTGCCGCACACCATCTTTGGCTTGACGTTGAAGGTCTTTAGCCATAAGCCGAAATGGGGGTGGATGCGGAGGAAAGCCTCGCACACGAGGATAAACGCCGAGGTGTTGAGGACGAAGTTCGGGGCTAGATCGTGGAAATCCAGGCTGTAGTAGAACATGAGCCCCCGGACAAATGGATGTAGAGGGAAGCCCAGTCCGCGGAGGAAATGGGGGAGAAATACCACCCTCTCATGGGGCCTAGGAGTGGGGATAAGCTGCCCCTTTTTGGGGAGTCGGTGCACGATGTCGCTGGCCAGATATCTGACCTTCCACAGCTTTTTTATGTGTCCCTCCGTGATGCAGGAGACCATCCACTTGCCTCCCGCTCCGGACATGACTGGAGAAGGTCGAGGTGGTAGTGCGGACTTGGGCGCTGGAGCTCGAGTGCGCAACAATGGATAGGCAGCGGAGGAAGAAGGCGTGGGTGAAAAGGTGGATCCTTATCCCCTTATATGGGCGTACGTGATTATGTGTCCCCACCAGCCTGATAAAACTTGCTTATCTCCAAGTGCCGTAATCAAAGGCGCGGCTGGGTTACCCACACCCGTATTGATGAGAATCCCGAAATGAGGGAGCACGATCTCTGCTTCAACAAGACGTGCCAAGGGAACCGCCTCGCACAACGCACTGAGGTGGGATAATTAAATGGATAAAGGCTTGGCCGTGGCGTGTCGCACCACGGAATACGTCAGCAGATTAGATTTGTGTCAATATTATTATCCTCTCTATGGCAATATGTGGAAACTTATTTTGCAGAGCCGGACACTATCTTTGTGTTCAAGATCTTCTATGAAGTATTTGGAGGAGGAACCCGCCTTGCAATGCCGAAGACAATTTGCGCGCCGGACTCGTCGTCATTGAAGCCTGGTTCAGGGGCTACAAAGGGAGTCCTGGATTAGGGGGTGTTCGGATAGCCGAACTATACCTTCAAGCCGGACTCCTGGACTATGAAGATACAAGATTGTAGACTCCATCCCGTGTCCGGAAGGGACTTTCCTTGGCGTGGAAGGCAAGCTTGGCGATACGGATGTTCAGATCTCCTACCATTGTAACCGACTCTATGTAACCCTAACCATATCCGGTGTCTATATAAACCGGAGAGTTTTAGTCCGTAGGACAACATACACATCAACAATCATACCATAGTCTAGCTTCTAGGGTTTAGCCTCTCTGATCTCGTGGTAGATCAACTCTTGTAATACCTATACCATCAATGTTAATCAAGCAGGACGTAGGGTTTTACCTCCATCGAGAGGGCCCGAACCTGGGTAAAACTTCGTGTCCCCTACCTCCTGTTACCATCTGGCCTAGACGCACAGTTCGGGACCCCCTACCCGAGATCCGCCGGTTTTGACACCGACAGTCATCTTGCCTGAGATCCCACAAGGAAGAAGAACGAGTCCATGAAGTAGACAAACAGACGTAGTCGAACGGATCCTCACATCTCCAGAACAAAACCGAAGCTAACAAGAGAAGCAACCCGGAAACAAGCAAGCAACATAGTAAACTACCATCACATAAACATGGCATGATGAGCAACCAAGTATGATGCATGTCCGGTTTAATGAGGCATGGCATGGCAAAATGCACAAACAATAATACAAATTAAGTGGAGCTCAATATGCAACGAGTTGCATATTGACGGAACACCACATGACTTATTTAGTTCGATCTCATTTGAGTACCCAACAATATTAAATGTTGATTAACATGGAAAGAGGTAAAGCATGACAAAACTACCTATCTAGGCAAGTTTAAATGAGGCCGGAACAACAAGCAACAAGTCCGGAAAAATCCTCATATGCATATTTCAAAATTGGTACTGTTCTGCCCTAAACCATATTTTAGAGTTGTTAAACATGCAAAGCAAGTACACCATGTTAAACTAGGCATTTTTCTACCCCATTTACATATAAAGTTTGTTAAGTTTGGAGCTACGGTTATTTAGTTATGACTAGCAAAAATGCTTGTGCGATGCATCGGGAGGATATCAGGAACTCTAACCCAATATGCATGGGTCAAGATCCTCACATATTCAAATCATCCATTGCGAAATCACACCTATTTTAAAAATATAGTAGTTAGTTCGAAGTTACTTAGTCAGACTCATTAATCCCTCTACAAAGAAATTAAAAATGGATTCTTTATCCCTTCAAATATTGTATTGTTGAACTGTTGTGATGCTTTGATTGCGTGCTGAACTGCAAAAACTGACCTGATTCATCCATCTTCCTAATGTATAAATGAGCCCGTGCTTCGTAACGAGAAAATACAATTACTTCAATTTTTAACTAAAGATATCTCCATCTCATGTTTCTATGTTATTGTGACAAATACCAACATCTTTGTTCATGTTTCCAACAACACCACACTAACAGGTTACTTTTCTCTATATGGGATTTGTCTCCATCTTAACCTTCGTAAGAATACTACTCATGCAACATTAATGAATGTTTGTTTCATGAAGAGAAAAATATATAATTTTTAATCTTTGTAAAATTCAACGACGGAGCAAAGAATGAAACCAACCCATCACATTATGTTCTGGGTCGGCGACCCCATTGACCCCACATGACCTGCAATATGATCAGGTGGTTGTTCAAGCACACCGAGCATGGATGTTTGCTTTGTTTTTCTTGGTTATGATGGTCCCTCTTCCAAGGATACGAACGCGAGTCTCCATACTTTTTTTGTTTAAAATCTCATGCCCCAACTTCTCACGTACGTCTCTCTCTCTCACACACGCGCGCGCACACACACACACACCCACACACACACACATCTTTAGCCTCAATCTCTCACGCTTCTCTCTCTCTCCTCACGTACCCCTGTCTCTCAAACTTTGCGGATATTTCTTATATCTTTTTCCTAAGTTTCACAAAAAAGATCAATATTTTAGGATGCTTCTAAAACCTAGTCCTAGTTCAAACCCATTTGAATTTTAAATTTCAATCAAGCCCATTTATATTTTATGGATCAAGCTCATTCTTTTAATCCAGGGGAAATAACCCCATGCCCAAACTCTTTTCCTAGCCCATTTTTTCTTCTCGGGATATCTGGCTTTTTTTCAGAAATAGAAAAGGACAAAAACACAAGGAAGAGAGACAGAGAGAGAGAGAGTAGCGCCAGCTGGTTTTTTCAGCCCAGGGCCCAGCCGCACCAGAGAGCCCCGCTTGATCCCGATCTGCCTTGTCCCCCAGCCACCGGAGACATGCACATGAGAGAGAGATAGGGGTTCGGCCGCCGCCGTCTCTCGCACGCTTGCCTCGTGCCAGAAACACCGCCGCCCGATGCTGTCCCTCCGGTGAGATCCTCCGCCATGGCGACCTCCCTTTCCGCCATTTCTTCCTCTCCTTCCAGCTGCGGACTCTCCAGTTCTTCCACCGTCGGCAGCAGACGCTGCTGTCATGGCAAGCTACCCAGCGTTGCCAGCAGCAAGCGCCACCACCGTGGCAGGCTACCCAACGCCATTGGCAGCACACCCCGCCTCGAAGGCCTTCTACCTCGTCTGCCTCCCTACGCCGGAGCCCAAAGCACCATCGTCGCGGAACCTCCTGTCGCGCCGTCTCAGCCGAGGACATGGCTGCTACACGGCCATGCCAGGGCTGAAGCCACAATTAGCCTAGACAATCTCATTCATGCCTCCATATTTTCTTGGTTCAATTCATTCTGTCTCACGCCTCAATCTCTCTCATGCATCTTTTTTTCTCAATCTCTCACACATACCTCTTTCTCACGCATGTCTCTCAAACTCTTAAATCTCTCTCCTTTACATCTATTATTTATTTATTAAATCTCAGCCGTCAATCTAAGTAAAATCAATGGATATAAAAGGATGACGTATGGAGAACTATGAAAGCCTCCTCCCTTTAATATTAGGTAAAGGATTAAATCATTTTAGCATGGCATTGGAGCAAATTAAATCAAACAGCAATTTAAACATGTCACACATGCATGAATGTTCGATATTGTGAAACTAGATGAAATTGTAGTCAATATTCATATATAAATCATTTTAATCTGATGCACGGTTGTGGCATTGTTAAATGCATGATCATGAAGGGGTTTTCCATAAAACTGGTGGTCTCTAAATAATGCTAAAATCGCAGAGGAAAAAAACAGATTTGGGCCAAAACTGGCTGGCCCAACAGGTAAGCGTCAGCATGGGCCTTGGCTCGCTGGTGGAGAGGCTGGGCTACAGCTTGGGAGGACCACGCGGTCTCTAGAGCTGGGCCAGGGTGAGGGCGCGGTCAACGCGCGGCTGGACCGGGCGAGCTCCTCTCGCTCGATCTGGACAAAGGGGAGGCACTGAAGCAGTGGTGTTCCTCTGCTCGCACGAAGCAGAGGCGCGACGCAGCGAGACTTGGCAGGATCGAGCAAAGGGACTTGGCAAGGCGGCGGATGGAGCTTCTACTCCGGTGAAGGGGCGGTGCAGGGAACGGAGGGAGGCGTGCATCTACGTTAGGATGAGGAGTACACCGGCGAGAAAGGAAGCAGGGGCTTGCCAACGGCGTGGCCGTATGCGGAGGACTTGGTGAGGTGCGGGCAGTGGACAGCGGGAATGGGGCAGTGGCTTGGTCGTCGGCGCGGACGACGAGGCCCTGATTCGGCGGGGTTCAAGTCGGTAGAGGAGGCAACGGTGGTGGAGGTTCGGATGGGGCGCCATGGACTCCACATGCGAGAGAGAGACAGGTGGGGTGAGTGAGAGGGAAAGGAACCAGAGGAGGAAGGGAAGGAAGAGGTGGCGCGACGGGCCGGCCTAAGGTCGAGGTCGCCGGCTGGCAGGCTCGCCGGGGCGGCGCGGCGTTGGAGGTTGGAGGAGCTCGGTCTCGGGAGCGCTCGAGCGCGGCTGCTGGGATACTGGATCGAGGCTACTCGATCGGATGAACTGGGGGCACATGAGCCATTGGATGCTGATCTGACGGCTCCAAATGGGTGGATGATTGGTGGATCTGGGAAGGTGGTTGGATGTGCGTGGGTTGGTGAGGAGGGGATCTGGGGGGATCCCAAGATTGAGAGTGACGGCGGCGGGTGAGGGATTGGATGGATGGGACTGCCTAGTCTAGGTTTTGGACCTATATATATACACTAGCACAAATGCCCGTGCATTGCAACGGGAAGAAAATAGGACATGACGGGCTTATATTGCGATGGGCATAGACATTGGTTTCTGATTTAGAATGTCACCATGACATAAGCAGTGAGATGAGACAACACTGGTGCAGTTGCGCACCACGACGATATGGTTGCACCATCTTTTGCAAATGAAAATATCGCACACCCTTACATAAGCATGGCTCAAGGACCCTGGCCTCCTGTCCACGATCCTCAATTTCAAAACGGAGTGGTGACACCGCTTATTGATAACCCACAAGTATATGGGATCGCAACAGTTTTCGATAAGTAAGAATGTCGAACCCAACGAGGAGCTAAAGGTAGAACAAATATTCCCTCAAGTTCTATCGATCACCGATAAAACTCTACGCACGCTTGACGTTCGCTTTACCTAGAACAAGTATGAAACTAGAAGTACTTTGTAGGTGTTGTTGGATAGGTTTGCAAGATAATAAAGAGTACGTAAGTAAAAAGTAGGGGCTGTTTAGATAACTAAACAATAAAGTAAATATAGCGAGTGTGGAAAAGTGGTGGTAGGAGTTGTGAAATTGCCCCTAAGCAATTGACTACTTTACTAGACCGATAGCAAGTATTATGTGGGAGAGGCCACTGCTAGCATGTCATCCCTGACTTGGAATTCTATGAACTTATGATTGGAACTATTAGCAAGCATCCGCAACTACTAATGTTCATTAAGATAAAACCCAACCATAGCATTAAGGTATATTGGTCCCCCTTCAATCCCGTATGCATCAATTTCTATGCTAGGTTGAAGCTTCTGTCACTCTTGCCCTCCAATACATAGTCCTATCAACATACAACTAACCCTAGGGTGTGATCCACATGCGCAATCATATGATGGGCACCAAAGGACAGCAACATAACCACAAGTAAATTAAATCAATCATAGCAATTCATCAACCACCGATAGGACAACGAAAATCTACTGAGACATCATAGGCAACACATCATTGGATAATAATATGAAGCATAAAGAACCATGTTCAAGTAGAGGGTACAGCGGGTTGTGGGAGAGTGGACCGCTGTAGATAGAGGGGGGAAGGTGATGGAGATGTTGGTGAAGATGGCGGAGGTGTTGGTGTAGATCGCGGTGATGATGATGGCCCCCGGTGGCACTCCGGTGCCACCGGAAGCGAGGGGGAGAGAGCCTAGATGGGAGAATGGTTTGCCCTCTGGTCCATGGCCTCCTTTGCACGGGAGGGGCAAGAGAGCCTCCGAGATTGGATTTGTCTCTCTGTCTCTCTCTGTTTCTGCGTTCTCAGATTCTTCCCTTTCACTGTTTCTTATATTCCCAGAGATCCGTAACTCCGATTGGGCTGAAATTTTGACACGATCTCTATCTGAATATTAGCTTTCTTGCGGCGAAAGAAGGGTGAGGGAGTCCTGGATTAGGGGATCTTTGGATAGCCGGACTATATCCATTGGCCGGACTGTTAGACTATGAAGATACAAGATTGAAGACTTCGTCTCGTGTCCGGATGGGACTCTACTTGGCGTGGAAGGCAAGCTAGGCAATACGGATATGGATATCTCCTCCTTTGTAACTGACCTTGTGTAACCCTAACCCTCTCCGGTGTCTATATAAACCGAAGAGTTTTAGTCCATAGGACAACAATCACAACATACAATCATACCATAGGCTAGCTTCTAGGGTTTAGCCTCTCTGATCTCGTGGTAGATCTACTCTTGTACTACCCATAATCAATATTAATCAAGCAGGATGTAGGGTTTTACCTCCATCAGGAGGGCCCGAACCTGGGTAAAACATCGTGTCCCCTGCCTCCTGTCACTAGTAGAAAATGGAGCTTTAAAACTGGTTCGTAAGGGCCTTTAGTGCCGGTTCCATAACCGGCACTAAAGGGTGGGCACTAAAGCCGCCCCCCCTTTGGTACCGGTTCGGCACGAACCGGCGCTAAAGTGCCACCACGTGGCGTGAGCTTGCGCCCTGGTATGGGGGACCTTTAGTACCGGTTGGTGTTACAAGCTTAACGGCGTTCCGTTATGGTGGATGCCACGTGTCCGTCACCCTTGACGAAAGCACTTCTGTGACGCGCGATTTATCATCATGGCAGTGGACACTTCCATGATGATAATTTTGGTAATGTCATGGAACACTTCTACGACAACACAGGTATGACTATCTTGATTCTGTCATAAATTTTTCATGGATGTACATGAATGACAGAAAACGTGACCTACTGTGACAAACACATATCATCACGGAAGTGTATTTTTTTGTAGTGTCGCGAGGCGCACGAGGGAGAGTGTGGGCCAAAAACGAGGAACGAGAGAAGAAATGAGGTGGAAGGCAACAAAACCAGGCCAGCAAGGAACACCAGAAAGCAAATTCTCACTAAAGAGGGGCGAACCAACTGTGGAAAGCAAATGAAAAGCCGCATCCGGCACCTAGTCTAGTCTTCTTGTCTTCTCACTTGGGCGGAGCGAAGTGCTGCCACTAGCGTGGGAGGGAGCCCCCGAGGCCCGAGGGCGGCACTCCTGAGACTCCGGGGCGTGTACAGCCCCACTCATAATTACGTGAGAGTATCACGAGCGGAGACCTTGCTTCACAGGCACCGGGCGTTGCTTCATGGGTAGAACCTCCAGAGGTGCTGGATGTTCCATGTGTTCTGGATGGGGACCCTGTCCTGCGTCTCCAGGCACGCGGTGCCGGGCCTGGAGACGTGGGTGACCCAAAACGGTCCCTCCCACATGGGGGAGACCTTGTGCAGCCCTTTCCTGGAGACCACTCGCCTCAGGACAAGGTCACCCACCTCGAGCGTCCTGGAGCGGACGTTGCGGCAGTGGTACTGCTGCAGCGCCTGCTGGTACCTCGTGGCTCGGAGCGAAGCTTCATGGCGGTGTTCCTCCCCCTACACGAACTCCATCCCCCGCATGGCATCCTGCTGTGTTTCATCAAACGCTAGGACCCACACAGAGCGATGCTTGACATCGTGTGGGAGAACCACTTCTACTCCGTAGAAGAGGAAGAATGGGGTCTCGCCTGTGGGCCTGGTGGCGGTGGTGCAGATGGACCACAGCACGGACTGGAGCTCGTCGTGCCAGCCCCTGTCGCAGGACTCGAGCTTCTTCTTGAAGATTCTGGTCTTGAGACCCCTCAGGACTTCCGCATTGGCGCGTTCAGCCTGGCCGTTCCTCCTGGGGTCCGCCACGGAGGCGTAGCAGATCTATGTTCGATGGTCAACACAATATGTTCTGAAGAGATTGTCGGTGAACTGTCAGCCATTGTCGGTGATGATGCGATTAGGGACCCCAAAGCAACTTACGAGGCCCTTGATGAACTTAAATTCTGACCCAGATGGGATGGTGCGGACGGCCTCCACTTCCGCCCATTTGGTGAATTTGTAGATGGCGACGTAGAGGTAGCGATAGCCTCTAGGCGCTCGAGGGAATGGGCCCAGGATATCCAGCCCCCAGGTCGCGAACGGCCATGAGAGCGGGATAGCCTGGAGGCCCTGAGCCGGCTGGTGGATCTGCTTGGCGTGGAATTGGCAGGCCTCGCAGGATTTCACCAGCTCGGCTGCGTCATTGAGTGTCGTGGGCCAGTAGAACCCGTTGCGGAAAGATTTACCGACTAGGGTGCGCGACGACAAGTGGTGCCCGCAGTCTCCGCCATGTATGTCGGCCAGCAACTCATTCCCCTGTTCCCTGGAAATGCATCGAAGAGAAACTTCATTTGGCCGCTTCCTGTATAGCTCACCGTCCTGAATGCAGTATGCTATAGCCTATCGGGCCACGCGCTCCGCATCTTCCTCCTTCTCCGGCAACATGCCCCGCATCAGGTATGCCTTGAACTCTTCGATCCAGCACCCCTCCTGAGGCTCGGGCACAAAGAGGAGGCGCGCTCCTGAGGTCGGGCCACAGGCTGGGGCTCCCGAGGCTGGTGGATGGGGGAGCTCCTCCTGAGGTGGTGCCAGTCCGCAGGCTGAGGTGCTGCCAAAGGCTTGAAGAGCCGTTCCTCGAAGATGCCAGGCTCTTGGGGCAGCCGCTTGGATGCTCTTTTGGAGATGTCGTCGGCCTCTTTGTTGGTGCCACAAGGCACATGCTGTAGCTCCAGTCCCAGGAACTGCATCTCCATCTTGCGTACCAATGCGAGGTATGCCTCCATGTGCTCATCCTTTGGCTCGTATACCTTGTGGGAGAAGTTGACGAGGATATGCGAGTCTCCCTTGTTGGTGAGGCATTTCACCCCCAGGGCCACCGCGGCCTTGAGGCCGGCGATGAGACCCTCGTACTCTGCGATGCTGTTGGAGACCCTCTCGCCCCGCTGGAAGCAGAGCTGCATGATGTAGTAAAGCTTGTCCTAAGTGGGCAAGATGAGCAGGGCTCCAGCCCCCGCGCCCTGGCGCGCCCTGGCGCGCGAACATGCCATTGAAGTACATGACCCAGCCGTCTGGCGCTTCATTCCGTGGCGAGAGGGATCGATTCTCGCCTGCTTCGAGCTCCGGGGTATCGGTCCATTCTGCCACAAAGTCAGGGAGCGCAGCCCCTTTGATGACCCTGGTTGTGCTAAACTCCAGGTCAAACGCTTGCAGCTCAATGTTCCATTCAGCGGCTCTTCCCGCAGCACTGGGGCTCCTGAGAACTCTCTCCAACGGGTAAGCTGAGACGACCTTGATAGGGTGGCCCTAGAAGTACTGGCGCAACTTACGCGAGGCCACCAATAGCGCGAGCAAGAGCTTCTGAGGCATGGGGTATCGCACTCTCACGTCTCGTAGCCCTGTGCTGACGAAGTACACTGGGTGCTCGATAAGGGTGGGGGGAGCTGATGGAGTTTTTGGTTCTCGGGGACTGAGGTGTTTCCTGTGGATCCCCAGCTCCTGGGGCCTGATGACTAGCTGGAGCAGCCACTCTCTAAGGAGCATCGTCTTGGTGTTGTGCAGCTTCTTCCTGCTCGGCGGCTTTATTTGGTGAGCCCTTGACCTGGGGCTCCTATCTGAGGGCCACCAGCACTGTGCTAGCAGTGTGGGGTGTGGTAGATAAGTAGAGTACCAATGGCTCACGAGGACGAGCCGCCACCATCACTGGTGGGCTGGTCAAGTATCTCTTGAGGTCTTGAAATGTCAGGTCGGCCTCGGGGGTCCACTTGAACGGACCCTTCTTCTTCATCAGCTTGAAGAACGACAAGGAACGTTCCCCCAACTTGGAGATGAAGTGCCCCAGCAAAGTCACGCAGCCTGCAAGCTTCTGCACCTCCTTTAGGTTTTGTGGTGGGCTCACGTCTTCGATTGCCTTGACCTTCTCTGGGTTGGCCTCAATTCATCTGTGAGACACGAGGAAGCCCAGTAGCTTGCCGGAAGGGACGCCGAACATGTACTTCTCCGGATTGAGCCGCAAGTCCACCTGGCGTAGGCTCGCGAGGGTCTCGTCCAGGTTCTGAATCAAAGTACTCGCCTTCCGAGACTTTACCACAATGTCATCGACGTAGGCCTTAGTGTTGCAGACCCATTGACTAAGCCTCTTCCACGAGCAAAACATGATCAGCACCAAGACTCCATGGGTGTTAGGATCATTACAGTGTAATCTAGATTATTGACTCTAGTGCAAGTGGGAGACTAAAGGAAATATGCCCTAGAGGCAATAATAAAGTTATTATTTATTTCCTTATATCATGATAAAGGTTTATTATTCATGCTAGAATTGTATTAACCGGAAACATAATACATGTGTGAATACATAGACAAACAGAGTGTCACTAGTATGCCTCTACTAGACTAGCTCGTTAATCAAAGATGGTTATGTTTCCTAACCATGAACAAAGAGTTGTTATTTGATTAACGAGGTCACATCATTAGTTGAATGATCTGATTGACATGACCCATTCTATTAGCTTAGCACCCGATCGTTTAGTATGTTGCTATTGCTTTATCCATGACTTATACATGTTCCTATGACTATGAGATTATGCAACTCCCGTTTGCCGGAGGAACACTTTGGGTACTACCAAACGTCACAACGTAACTGGGTGATTATAAAGGAGTACTACAGGTGTCTCCAATGGTAGATGTTGGGTTGGCGTATTGCGAGATTAGGATTTGTCACTCCGATCGTCGGAGAGGTATCTCTGGGCCCTTCTCGGTAATGCACATCACTTAAGCCTTGCAAGCATGGCAACTAATGAGTTAGTTGCGGGATGATGTATTACGGAATGAGTAAAGAGACTTGCCGGCAACGAGATTGAACTAAGTATTGGATACTGACGATCGAATCTCGGGCAAGTAACATACCGATGACAAAGGGAACAACGTATGTTGTTATGCGGTCTGACCAATAAAGATCTTTGTAGAATATGTAGGAACCAATATGGGCATCCAGGTCCCGCTATTGGTTATTGACCGGAGACGTGTCTCGGTCATGTCTACATTGTTCTCGAACCGTAGGGTACGCACGCTTAAAGTTACGATGACAGTTATTATGATTTTATGCATTTTGATGTACCGAAGGTTGTTCGGAGTCCCGGATGTGATCACGGACATGACGAGGATTCTCGAAATGGTCGAGACGTAAAGATTGATATATTGGAAGCCTATGTTTGGACATCGGAAGTGTTCTGGGTGAAATCGGGATTTTACCGGAATACCGGGAGGGTTACCGGAACCCCCCGGGAGCCAAATGGGCCAACATGGGCCTTGGTGGAAAGGTAAAAGGGCTGCCCCATGGGCTGCACGCCTCCCCCCCTTCCCCTAGTCCTATTTGGACTAGGGAAGGTGGCCGGCCAACCCCTCTCTCTTTCCCCACTTGGGGAGTCCTATTTGGAATAGGATTGGAAGGGGAGTCCTACTCCCAGCGGGAGTAGGACTCCTCCTATGGCTGCCGCACCCCTCCCCCTTTGCTCCTTTATATACGGGGGCAGGGGGCACCTCTAGACACACAATTGATCATTGAGATCTTTCCTTAGCCGTGTGCGGTGCCCCCTGCCACCAAATTCCACCTCGATCATATTGTTGCAGTGCTTAGGCGAAGCCCTGCGTCGGTAGTACATCAAGATCGTCACCACGCCGTCGTGCTGACGGAACTCTTCCTCGACGCTTTGCTGGATCGGAGCCCGAGGATCGTCCTCGAACTGAACGTGTGCTAAGAACTCGGAGGTGCCGGAGTAGCGGTGCTTGGATCGGTCGGATCGGGAAGAAGACGTACGACTACTTCCTCTACGTTGTGTCAACGCTTCCGTTGCGATCTACAAGGGTACGTAGATCATACTCTCCCCTCGTTGCTATGCATCACCATGATCTTGTGTGTGCGTAGGAAATTTTTTGAAATTACCACGTTCCCTAACAGCTACCGCCCCAAGGCGATGTGCATTAGTCGCTGGAAGGTTGCCGCCGCATTGCGTAGTCTGAACGGCATGCAAGTGTAGCAGTACACCCCACATGTGGTCAAGAAAGCCGTTTTCTCCACAACTTCCACCGCCATCTTGATCTGGTGGTAGCCTGAGAACGCATCCAGGAAACACAGCAGGTCACACTCCGCGGTGGAATCGACAATCTGGTCCATGCACGGCAGGAGGAATGGGTCCTGAGGGCAAGCCTTGTTGAGGTTGGTGAGTGATAATCTGCATGTTCAAGGAATCATCATAGCAATTTCCAAAGGTGGAAGTGATAAGTATGGAGTGTCGAACCCAAAAGGAGCTAAAGGTAAGATCAATATTCTCTCAAGCCCTATCTGCCACTGATACGACTCTATGTACACCGAACGTTTTCTTCCAACTAGAAACGATAAATAAAACTACATTGTGGGTATGAAGTGGATAACTTTGTATGATATAGGAGAGCTAAAATATAAAAGTAGGTGCTGTTATCATAAATTTAGAATATATTACTATATATTATAAATAGCGAGTGTGGAATAATGGTGGATCGGTGTGCGGAATTGTCCTAGGAAATTGTTAACAAGACCGGTAATCACTATTGCAGTTTCATATGAGGGAGAGGCATAAGCTAACATACTTTCTCTACTTGGATCATATGCACTTATGATTGGAACTCTAGCAAGCATCCGCAACTACTAAAGATCATTAAGGTAAAACCCAACCATAGCATTAAAGCATCCAGTCCTCTTTATTCCCATACGCAACAACCACCTTACTCGGGTTTGTGTTTCAGTCACTCACGCAACCCACTATAAGCGAAACATAAACATATTGCAACACCCTACAACGGGAATCCCTCACGCTTGCGTGACATGGAGGGCACCATAGGACAACATCAAAGTAAAACATACAACTCATACCAATATAGATCATCAATCAACCTAAAGACAAAAGATATCTACTCAAAACATCATAGGATGGCAACACATCATTGGATCATAATATGTGGCATAAAGCACCATGTTCAAGTAGGGATTACAGCGGGGTGCGGGAGAGTGGACCGCGTAAAAGAGATGAGGATGGTGATGTTGATGAAGACGATCACCGTGGCGATGATTCCCCTCTCGATGGCACTCCGGTGGCATCAAAAGAGAGGAGGAGAGGTTCTCCCCCTTGTGCTTCCTCCTCCATGGCATCCCCCCTTTGGTCCTTGGCCTCATGGTGATGATGGCTCATCCGGGATCCTCCTCCATGCCCTCCGGTGAAGATGGCCCCCTCCGGCAGGGTGCCAGAGAGGGCCTAGATTGGTTTTCGGTGGCTACGGAGGCTCTTGGCAGCGGAACTCCCGATCTAGGTTAATTTTCCGAGGTTTCTATATTTATAGGAATTTTTGGCGTCGGTCTCACATCAAGGAGGTGCCCGAGGCGTCCACGAGGCAGGACCACACGCCTGGGGGGTGGGCGCGCCCCCCACCCTCATGGACGCCCCGGGACTCTCCTAGCCCAACTCTTTTACTCCGGGGTCTTCTTTTGGTCCATAAAAAATTGTCAAAAAAGGGCACGTCAATTGGACTCCATTTGATATTCCTTTTCTGTAAAACTCAAAAACAAGGAAAAAAACAGAAACTGGCACTCGGCACTAGGTTAATAGGTTAGTCCCAAAAATCATATAAAATAGCATATAAATGCATATAAAACATCCAAGGTTGATAATATAATAGCATGAATACATCATAAATTATAGATACGTTGGAGACGTATCAGCATCCCCAAGCTTAATTCCTGCTCGTCCTTGAGTAGGTAAATGATAAAAGAAATAATTTATGAAGTGTGAATGCTAGCAAGTGCATAAGTTTCATCAATGATAATTTCAATCACTTTTTATAACATCATTATATA
Organism: Triticum urartu; assembly: GCF_003073215.2. Lineage (NCBI taxonomy): Eukaryota > Viridiplantae > Streptophyta > Magnoliopsida > Poales > Poaceae > Triticum > Triticum urartu. The sequence goes on along the minus strand of NC_053024.1, from coordinate 653,883,021 downwards.
TCATAGTAGTAGCTCATCTTCATAAAACTTTTCATGATCAAGTAACAAGCTATTCACATGTTAAAGTATAGATCATAAACTTTCTTGAAACTAACAAACTATATTCTTAGTCATCAAACAATTGCAATTCATCTTATTTTCAGGAAGATTCTATGTCAGAGCTTTGGTTTAGCAAACTCCACATACTCAACTATCATTTAATCTTTCACAATTGCTAACACTCACGTGATATTTATGGGTTCAAAGTTTTAATCGGACACAGAGAAAGATAGGTGCTTATAGATTCACCTCCCAACCTTTTACCTCAAGGGTAATGTCAACAATAATAGTTCATGATAACTTACATCCAACACAATGTGCTTGCTAAAGGATAAAATGTAAAAAGGAAAGGTGAAGATCACCATGACTCTTGCATAAGGTGGAAGATAAAAGTAAAAGATAGGCCCTTCGCAGAGGGAAGCAGAGGTTGTCATGCGCTTTTATGGTTGGATGCACAACATCTTAATGCAAAAGAACGTCAATTTATATTGCCACTAGTGATATGGACCTTTATTATGCAGTCCGTCATTTTTATTTCTTCCACATCACAAGATCATATAAAGCTTATTTTCTCCACATTAATAGATCATACATATTTAGAGGGCAATTTTTATTGCATCCACCGATGACAACTTACTTGAAGGATCTTACTCAATCCTTAGGTAGGAATGGTGGACTCTCATGGCAAAACTGGTTTAAGGAATGTTTGGAAGCACAAATAGTATCTCTACTTGGTGCAAAGAATTTTGCTAGCATGAGGGGGAAAACCAAGCTCAACATGTTGGATGATCCAAGAAAATATACTTTATTTCAGATATAAGAAAACATAACCCATTATGTTGTCTTCCTTGTCCGACATCAACCTTTTAGCATGTCATATTTTAATGAGTGCTCACAATTACAAAAGATGTCCAAGATAGTATATTTATATGTGAAATCTCTCTTCCTTCAATATTCTTTCATGAATTGTTCAAGTGACCAATTCTACGTTTGCTAACTTTCAATAAGTTTACTAACTATACTTATTCTATGTGAAGTCATTACTCCCCATGGTATATGCATATGAAACATATATAAATTGAGATTTATGATATTCAATTCAGTCAACCATTTACTCATAGGATATATGTGAAGCACGTGAGTAATGACAAACTACTCCAAAAAGATATGAGTGAAGGACACTGAGTAGTCAAATAAGTAACTAGCCATGGGAGGATTCTTTTTCATTTAAGATTTCAGATCTAATGATTTTATCCAAACAGCTAGTAAAATTGAAAATACGCTGCAAGCAAAACACATATCATGTAACGAATAAAAATATAGCTCCGAGTAAGGTATACCGATAGTTTTGAAGACGAAATAGGGGATGCCTTCTGGGGCATCCCCAAGCTTAGGCGCTTGAGTCTTCCTTGAATATTACCTTGGGGTGCCTTGGGCATTGTGGGAGTCCTGGATTAGGGGGTCTCCAGACAGCCGTACTATCTCCATTGTCCGGACTGTTAGACTATGAAGATACAGGATTGAAGACTTCGTCTCGTGTCCGGATGGGACTCTACTTGGCGTCGAAGGCAAGCTGGGCAATAAGGATATGTGTATCTCCCCTTTGTAACCGACCTTGTGTAACCCTAACCTCTCCGGTGTCTATATAAACCGGAGGATTTTAGTCCATACGACAACATACAATCATACCATAGGCTAGCTTCTAGGGTTTAGCCTCTCCGATCTCGTGGTAGATCTACTCTTGTCCTACCCATATCATCAATATTAATCAAGCAGGACATAGGGTTTTACCTCCATCAAGAGGGCCCGAACCTGGGTAAAACATTGTGTCCCCTGCCTCCTGTTACCATCCGCCTTAGACGCACAGTTCGGGACCCCCTACCCGAGATCCGGTGGTTTTGACACAGACATTGGTGTTTCATTGAGAGTTCCTCTGTGTCGTCGCCGTTAGGCTTGATTGCTCCTACTATCATCGATAGCGATGCAGTCCATTGTGAGACTTTTCTCCCCGGACAGATCTTCGTGTTCGGCGGCTTTGCACTGCGGGCCAATTCGCTTGGCCATCTGGAGCAGATTGAAAGTTACGCCCCTGGCCACCAGGTCAGGTTTGGAAGCTTAAACTACACGGCCGGTATCCATGGAGACTTGATCTTCGACGGATTCGAGCCTTTGCCTTGTGTGTCATGCGGTCACGATGAGTACGATTTAGCTCTACGATCGGACAGTGTTCAGGAGATCGCATAGGCAGCCGCTCCGACCCTCAATTCGGAGCCAATTGCACCGTCATGGACGGGTGGATGGACCCCGCCACGGAGGCCCTACCCTCAGCGGCGATCGAGCCAAACATCGGCCTTACCTTGCACAAGAGTCGTGTTGTTAAACTGCCGGATCCTTCTCCGACCACGGACTCTGAGCCGCCTGCGCCCGTTCCTATCGAATCCGATTGGGCGCCGATCATGGAGTTCACCTCTGCGGATATTTTTCAGCACTCGCCCTTTGGCGACATACTGAACTCATTGAGGGATCCTGGCCGAACTATGTCCGGCAGGACTGGGATGCGGACGACAAAGAAATTCGCGGCCCACCCACCACCCACTTAGTAGCCACTATCGATGACTTAACCGACATGCTCAACTTCGACTCCGAAGACATCGATGGTATGGACGACGATGCGGGAGACGAAGAGGAACCACTGCCCACAGGGCGCTGGACAACCACCTCATCATACGATATATACATGGTGGATACACCCAAAGAAGGCAATGGCGACGAGATAGCGGAGGATGACCCCTCCAAGAAGCAACCCAAGCACCGACGTCAACGGCGCCGCTCTAAGTCCCGCCAAAGCAAAAGTGGTGATACCGGCATAGGAGATAATAACACTCTGCATAGTGCCGAAGACAACAACAATCCCCTCTAGCAAGATTTAGAGCAGGAGGATGGAAGAGCCAGCCCTCCTGAGAGAGCGGCAGATGGAGAGGCGGAGGATGATAATTACATGCCCCCCTCCGAAGACGAGGCAAGCCTCGGCGATGACGAATTCGCCATGCCAGAGGATCCCGTCGAACAAATAGCCTTAAGATAAAGCAGCAGCAGCTTCAAGCTGATCAAGAGCTGCTAGATGACAGATGGACCGAAGTCCTCGCGGCCGAGGAATATAAACTCGAGCGCCCCTCCAAGGGTTGCCCAAAATGCAGGTTGCTACCCCGACTGGAGGAAGAAGCGTATGACGCGGCTGATCGGCCACCTCGTGGCCGTGATAGGGAGGAATTCCAGCCAAAAAATCAGCCTGCACCCCGACGCCATTCAAATAAAAAGGCATGGGGAGATACACCAGACCTGCAAGACATATTGGAGGACAAAGCAAAGCATGCAAGATCGATCTACGGATCACAAGGGCACGCCACTATGCGAGACGATAAACGTCACGCCGGATATAGTAAAAGTAAATCCGGCCAGGCCAAACACAGCGGGCAAGACCCATTCGAGCTGCATCGCGATATAGCCCAATATAGAGGCGCCGCACACCCCTTATGCTTCACGGACAAAGTAATGGATCATCAAATCCCAGAAGGTTTGAAACCTATAAATATTGAATTATACGACGGCAGAACAGATCCTGCGGTATGGATCGAGGATTTCCTCCTCCACATCCACATGGCCTGCGGTGATGACTTATACGCCATCAAATACCTCCCACTAAAGCTCAAGGGACCAGCGCGGCATTGGCTTAACAGCCTGCCAGCAGAGTCCATCAGCTATTGGGAAGATCTGGAAGCCGCATTCCTCAACAACTTTCAGGGCACTTATGTGCGGCCACCAGATGCCGATGACTTGAGCCACATAATTCAGCAGCCAGAAGAATCGGCCAGGCAATTCTGGACTCGGTTCCTAACAAAGAAACAAGGTACCATGGTCGACTGTCCGGATGCAGAGGCCCTAGCAGCTTTCAAACACAACATCCGTGACAAATGGCTAGCCCGGCACCTCGGTCAGGAAAAGCCAAAATCTATGGAGGCCCTCACGACACTCATGACCCGCTTTTGTGCAGGATAAGACAGCTGGCTGGCTCGCAGTAATAACATATCAAAGAACCATGGTACTTCGGATACCAAGGACGGCAATAGCAGGTCACATCGCAACAAACATAAGCGCCGCATTAACAACGATAATAACGAGGATACGACAGTCAATGCCGGATTCAAAGGCTCTAAACCCGGTCAGCGGAAAAAGCCATTCAAACAAGGTACGCCGGGTCCGTCCAGCTTGGACCATATACTCGATCGCTCGTGTCAAATACACAGCACCCCAGAAAAGCCAGCCAATCACACCAACAGGGATTGTTGGGTCTTCAAGCAGGCCGGCAAGTTAATTGCCGAAAATAAGGACAAGGGGCCACATAACGATGACGAGGAGGAGCCCCGGCAGCCACACACCAGAGGACAGAAGAGGTTTCCCCCACAAGTGCGGATGGTGAACATGATATACGCAACCCACATCCCCAAGAGGGAGCGGAAGAGTGCACTCAGGGACGTATATGCGTTGGAGCTAGTCGCCCCAAAGTTCAACCCATGGTCCTCCTATCCGATCACTTTCGATCGCAGGGACCATCCCACTAGTATCTGTCATGGCGGATTCGCCGCACTAGTTCTGGACCCAATCATTGACGGATTTCACCTCACCCGAGTCCTTATGGATGGCGGCAGCAGCCTGAACCTGCTTTATAGGACACAGTGCACAAAATGGGTATAGACCCCTCAAGGCTCAAACCCACAAAAACGACCTTTAAGGGCGTCATTCCAGGCGTAGAGGCCCATTGCGTAGGCTCAATTACACTGGAAGTGGTCTTCGGATCCCCGAACAACTTCCGAAGCAAGAGTTAATCTTCGATATAGTCCCGTTCCGCAGTGGTTATCATGCACTGCTCGGGCGAACCGCATTTGCGAGATTCAATGTGGTACCGCATTATGCATACCTCAAGCTCAAGATGCCAGGACCTCGCAGGGTTATTATAGTCAATGGAAACACAGAGCGCTCTCTCCGAACGGAGGAGCACACCGCGGCCCTTGTAGCAGAAGCGCAAAGCAACCTCTCAAGGCAATCCACCAGTTCGGCATTTCAAGACCCTGACACCTTCAAGCGCGCTCGGAGCAATCAGCAACCAGACCGCTTGGCGCGATCTGAGCTCGTGTAGCAATGCGGCCCCCACCCCAGTACCAGCCGAACGGTGAAACTCGTGCCACGCGTACATAATTACGCATTAAAAATACCATGGGCACAGGTGGGGAGGGGGGACACACTGCGACATGCTCCAAGACGCGGCTTAAACCGCACTAGCGGCTTCCCGTTTGGTTATTTTTCTGTTTTTCAGGACCTTAATCTCTGGAAACCCTATCCGGCAGCACTATCGCCGAACACATGATGCAGCAACCAAGGAGGCAGAAAGCTACATCACACCAAGGAATTCCCAGTTGGATTACAATAACGATCGAAATATTTGATTTAATACTGCTCCTCAGCTTGCCCTTGGAAGGGACATAGTCCTACGCTTTGCTTATCGCACCATCTGTATCATTCTGCTTTAAACGCACCTTTTTGAATAAACAATGCATAACATCACGACTATTATTGCATTCTTGTTATATATATATATATATATAGGGTCGCGCTATTCGTCACCCTGGGTGAGGAATAGTTATTCTCCACCCCCTTCTATTTTACCATCAATACACCATAATTTTATGTTCCGTAAGTTTTGTCTTATTTCCGACACAAAAAGGGATCGTAAGAAAATATATAATCACCGTAAAAAATATTTTATGTTATGTAAAATTACAAACGTAAAAACATAGTCTAAAATATACATAAACTGCAAATTTTCTTGTCTTATGACCTATATTTTTATTTTCTTATGTCAAATTTTACGTAGTGAATCAATAGGAATGTAACTATTTGAATTTGAAATGTAATTTAATTATGAAATGATCGTAAGATTACTTTGGGTGAAGAATAACTTATTCTGCACCCTGGGTGATGAATAGTAACACTATATATATATATGTTCATTAACGACGCATTGCAACCATACACTTTGGTACGGCCAATACACCAGGGGCTTACGTACCCCACAATATGGTGTGAAAAGTCCAAACACTTTCACAAGTGCGTCACCCCGAACTTATAGCATTATATGCATCAGCTCCGAATCATGTCTTTGGTCAAATGTTGGGTTTGCCCGGCTCCTATGTTTTGGTACCTTACGTTCCGCTCTATCGGCTAAGGTAGCGCCCAGAGAACTACTGCGATTGTGCCCCTGTTCTGCTGGGCTTAGCACCTCAGTAGAGAAAGCTAAAACTGACAGTCATGATAAGGCGAGAGACTGGTCGCTGTTCGGCGAGGTTTTGGAGTCCCTAAAGACTTATGCCGCTTAGAGCGAGGGGTCGGCCTTGTCCGGCTTAAAGGCGTGTATCGCGCCCCGAATTCGGCCTTCCGAATACCAGGGGCTTCGCCAAAATTTAAAATTATAGAATTCTATGGCTAAGTGAGAGTGATAAAGCATTATTAGTCCGGTTGCCTTGTTCGTTGTGCTGAGCACCTCCCTCGATTGGATAAACAGCCAAACAGAAGGTAATATTTTAAATTCACACAAGCGTTTCATAGCGCATATGAAAGAAGTTTTCACCATGCAGGATCACACGAGAAAGTTTACTCAAATATTACATCCTTTGAACATTCGTCCGCTACAAGATGGGCACCCTTCAGGACACCCTCATAATAAATTTCGGGGGTGCGATGCTCCTTGCCCTGCGGCGGTCCTTCCTTGATTAGCTTCACGGCGTCTAGCTTGGCCCACTGCACCTTCACACGGGCGAGACCCCGGCGTGCACCTTTGATGCAGACGGACCGCTTGATGACCTCCAGTCGTGGGCAGGCATCCACAAGCCGCCTCACCAGGCCGAAGTAGCTGTTTGGAAGGGCGTCGCCAGGCCACAGCCGGACTATAAGGCCCTTCATGGCCTGTTTGACCGCCTTGTGCAGCTCGACCAGCTGCTTTAGCTGGTCGCGCAGAGGCATCGGGTGTTCGGTCCCAGTATATAGGGACCAGAACAGCTTCTCCGTTGAGCTTCCCTCCTCGGCCTGGTAAAACTGTGTGGCATCCGACACGCTGCGGGGCAAATCTGCGAATGCTCCTGGAGAGCTCCGAATTTGGGTAAGTAATCGGTAATTTACTTTCACATGCTTACTCTGCATATAGAATGCCTTCCCCGCCGCTATCTTCTTTATTGCGTCAATCTCCTGGAGGGCCTTTTGGGCTGCAGCCTTGGCACTTTTTGCGCTCTCAAGGGCCGCGGCAAGCTCAGACTCCCGCGTCTTCGAGTCAAGCTCCAATGCCTCGTGCTTCGTCAGGAGAGCCTGGAGCTCTTGCTGCACCTCGCCCACCCGAGCCTCTTGCTTTTCTCACTTGGTGTGCTCCTTGGCCGCTTTATCTTCGGCCTCGGACAACGCTTGCTTTAGGGTCGCCACTTCGGTCGTGGCCCCTGGCAAATTCATGATGATCCCGTCATTTTGCAATCGCACTCTTTTTATACATATCCACAGACTAGGTACTACTTACCTTTGTTTTCCTCGAACTGCCACTTGGCAAGGCCGAGCTCGTCCTGGGACCCTTTAAGGTCCTGCCTCAGTACGGCGACCTCCGCAGTCAGTGCGACGGACGCCAGCAGCGAAGCCTGCATACGCATATTGACATACTCATATTAGACTCCTGTGATATTGTTTGATCCTCTGTTCAGCTTTTGTTTGTGAACACAGAATAGAGCATCTGGGGCTACTGTCTATGCGGTAATATTTTCCTATATTTCAAACACTTACCTCAAATCCTGTAAGAAGGCTGGCATAGGCTTCAGTCAATCCGCTCTTGGCGGACTGAACCTTCTGGATCACCACACTCATGATAGTGCGGTGCTCCTCGTCGATGGAAGCGCTGCGAAGCGCTTCCAGCAGATTGTCCGGCACCTCTGAATGGACAGAGGTCACCGGTACAGGCATCTCGCCCCTCTTAGAAGGAGGCAGCCTGCCCGAGCCCGGAACCACTGGAGGTTCCGGCGTGGTGTTCGGCTGAAGCCCGAACTCGGAGCTCTCAGGGGCCTTGTCCCCTCGGCTCCCGGAGTCCGGGAGGCCGCCTTGAGGCGCCTCCGAGACTGTCTCCCCTCGACCCGGTGCCTCGTGAGACAGCACCTCGGCGTCGTCAGCGGGATGAGGGGAGGTGGCGGTCGGGACTGGATCGCTATCCATGTCCGACGAGCCCAGGGAGGCGTCCGATGATACATCGATACTGGCTCGTGGCGGCCTGCATAATCATGTTCGGCGTTAGGGAAAGCAGTGCGACAAAGGAATATTATGAGTTACTCTGGTATCCGAATAATTACGATCTCCCCAGCGGCTTGGCCCTAGGCAACCACTCGTCTTTGCCTTCGTCAACGGCGGTGGAACTGTCCAGAAGGAGAGTCCTTCCCTTCTTGGACCCTTCGCCCCCCCCAGTTGGGGCGGCCTATCTTTTCTTGTCTCCCCAACAGGAGGGGGAGCATCTTCTTCTTCTTCCATGTCTTCGGGGGAGGAGTGCACCGCAGAGTCATCGGACGGTGAGTCCGACGACACCTGGCGTCGGGAACTCTTTCAGGTTGCCTTGGCCTTCTTGGTCTTCTCCGGCACCTAATCAACATCTCCGTCAGGAGAGCGCCCGCAGTGTCTTCGGGCAAAGGAGCCGGACAGTTAATCTGCCCTGATGTCTCCACCCAGTCCTGTCAAAGGCATGGAGATTAGACCCCGCACATGATTAAGCTAGGGGAAATAAATGTCCTACGGGACGTATTGAACTCCCCGAACGCGCTAGGCGCTTTGCGCTTAGTCCGTGGTCCTCGGCGAGAGAAGGAGGGACCTCGGTGGCCTTGAACAGCACCTTCGAGACGTCCTTGTACGTCGTATAGAAGAGCTCGCTGAGAGTCTGCTGCTGGGCCAGGTCGAACTCCCACAAGTTAAAACCCCGTTGTTGACATGGGAAGATCCGGCGGATGAGCATAACCTGGACTATGTTGACAAGCTTGAGCTTCTTGCTTGCCATACTCCGGATACATTTCTGGAGTCCATCTAGCTCCACCGATGAACCCCACGACAAGCCCTTCTCTTGCCAGGAAGTGAGCCGTGTAGGGAATCCGGATCGAAACTCGGGGGCCGCCACCCATTTGGCATCGCGCGGCTCGGTGATGTAGAACCATGCCGATTGCCATCCCTTTATTGTCTCCACAAAGGAGCCTTCAAGCATATAATGTTGGGCATCTTGCCCACCATGGCTCCGCCACATTCTTCTTGTTGGCCTCCTACCACCTTCGGCTTGATATTGAAGGTCTTTAACCATAGGCCGAAGTGGGGCCGGATGCGGAGGAAAGCCTCACACACGACGATGAACGCCGAAATGTTGAGGACGAAGTTCGGGGCCAGATCATGAAAGTCCAGACCGTAGTAGAACATGAGACCACAGACGAATGGATGGAGGGGAAACCCGAGTCCGCGGAGGAAGTGGTGGAGGAAAACTACCCTCTCGTGAGGTTCCGGGGTAGGGACGATCTGCCCCGCAGCGGGCAGCCGATGCGTGATATTCGCGGCTAAGTATCCAGCTCCGCGTAGCTTCTTGATATGTCCCTCCGTAACGGAGGAAGCCATCCATTTGCCTCCCGCTCAAGACATGTTTGGAGAAGGTTGAGGGAAGGGATGTGGACTTGGGCGCTAGAGCTCGAGTGTGCGAAAACGGATGAGCACAGGAGGAAGAAGGCATGGATGAAAAGGTGAATCATTATCCCTTTATATGGGCAGACGAAACTAAGCGTCCCCACTAGCCTGGTAAAACTCGCTTATCCCCCAAGCGCCGTAATCGATGGCGCGGTTGGGTTACCCACGCCTGTATTGATGAGAATCCCGTGATAAGGGGACGCGATCTCTGCTTTGACAAGACGAGTCAAAAAACTGCCTCGCGTTATATGCGGGGCTAGTTAAAGGAAATGGTTCGAATAATCACCGGGTCGTGACGTAATGTTGTGTTGCCAAAACAAGTCAGCAAATTGGATTTGTGGAAATATTATTCTCTCTACGGTGGTATGTGGAACTTATTTTGCAAGGTCGGACACTATCCTTATATTCAAATTCTTCCGGGGTGTATTCGGAGGAGGAACCCGCCTTGCAATGCCAAAGACAATACTGCGCGCCGGACTCATCGTCATTGAAAGCCTGGTTCAGGGGCTACTATGGGAGTCCTGGATTAGGGGGTCTCCGGACAGCCGGCCTATCTCCATTGTCCGGACTGTTAGACTATGAAGATATAGGATTGAACACTTCGTCTCGTGTCTGGATGGGACTCTACTTGACGTGGAAGGCAAGCTAGGCAATACTGATATGTGTATCTCCTCCTTTGTAACCGACCTTGTGTAACCCTAACCTCTCCGGTGTCTATATAAACCGGAGGATTTTAGTCCCTAGGACAACATACAATCATACCATACGCTAGCTTCTAGGGTTTAGCCTCTCCGATCTCGTGGTAGATCTACTCTTGTACTACCCATATCATCAATATTAATCAAGCAGGACGTAGGGTTTTACCTCCATCAAGAGGGCCCGAACCTGGGTAAAACATTATGTCCCCTGCCTCTTGTTACCATCCGCCTTAGACGCATAGTTTAGGACCCCCTACCTGAGATCCGCCGGTTTTGACACCGACAGGCATCCCCAAGCTTAGGGTCTTTCCACTCCTTATTCTCCTCATATAGATATCTCACCCAAAGCTTGAAAACTTCAATCACACAAAACTTAACGGAACTTCGTGAGATAGGTTAGTATGATAAAGAGTAAACCATTCACCTTGGTACTGTCAAAGACAAAGATCGTAATTGTTCTCACACAACGCCTACTATACCATATCATTTATATAATTTATATTGAGGAATATAAGTCATAGAAACTAGAAAGCAAGCAAACTATGCAATGAAAACGGAATCTGTCAGAACAGGAGAGTCTGTAATGATCTGAACACTAACCATACTTCTGCTACTCAAAATATTATGAAATAAATTGGTGGACGTGAGGAATTTGTCTATTAAGTTTCTGCAAAAAGAATCAGCACCAAAGCACTCTTCGGTATAAAAATGGCAGCTAATCTCGTGAGCGCAAAGTTTCTGTTTTTTACAGCAAGATCACATTAACTTTCACCCAAGTCTTCCCAAAGGTCTTACCCTCCACTTTATTGAAACAAAAGCTATAAAACATGATTACTACAATATCTTAATCATGTAAACACACAAAAACAGTAAGGGTAAATATTGGGTTGTCTCCCAACAAGCGCTTTTTTAATGCCTTTTAGCTAGGCATGATGATTTCAATGATGCTCACATGAAAGATAAGACTTGAACATAAAGAGAGCATGATGAAGAATATGACTAACACATTTAAACCTAACCCACTTTCTATGCCACTACAAAAAAATACACTTCCGTGATGATACGTGTTTGTCACAGTAGGTCGCATTTTCTCTCATGCATGTACATCCATGATGATTGTATGACAGAATCAAGATAGTCATATATGTGTTGTCGTAGAAGTGCTCCATGACATTACCAAAATTATCATCACGGAAGTGTCGACTTCCATGACGATAAATCCCGCGTCACAGAAGTGCTTTCGTCAAGGGTGACCGACACGTGGCATCCACCATAACGGAACGCCGTTAAGCTATCAGGTCGGGTTTGGATCCGATAACCCATTAACAGCCCCGACCAATGGGAATTTTCCACATGTAAAATCATCATTGGCTGGAGGAAACACGTGTCGGCTCATTGTTGGGACAGATGTCATCCACTCATTGGACATAAGGTGCCTATGGTACGTCGACGCGTGGCACGGCCCAACAGAGGCCCATTCCTATGAAAAGGCCGGCCCATTTAACTTGGTCAAAAGGTGGCGGGCCGGCCCATGTAAAGCCTATTAACGGCCTGTTCGCATATAGCCCATTTACAGCCCGCTAACCCAAGGCCTATTATGCCCTATCCGAATTAGGCCCACTAGCGTCATCTGGGCCACCCAATAAGATTCCAGCCCGTTTTCACTTCTGGCCCATGTATGGCCCATGACGCCTTTCGGCCCATATGAGGCCCTATGTAACTCTTGGCCTATTAACGTACCGTGCTGAAACTGGCCCGTAATGAACAGTGTATCACTTTACACCCATTAACGGCCCGTGGTAAAACTGGCCCATAATGAATAGTGTATCACTTTATACCCATTAACGGCCTGTTATTCCGTTGGGCCGTTTCCAGCCCATGTTATCTTTCGGCCTTCTTAGAGCCCATTTATTCTTAGGCTCATCTCCAACATTCATTTACTTACGGCCCGTTACTGTCATTTTCTGCTTGTGGGACAAATTCAGCCTGTGGTTACAGTCGGCCCGTTTGTGGTCTGTTAATACGTTGGGCCGTTTTCATAGTGTCATAAATACGACCTATTAACGATGGTCCGTTATGGTTGTCCCATGAACGGACGATTCCAACTCTAGCCCGTTTACGGCCATAATGCGTCCTGTTATTGGCCCATGTTTGGCCAATCGATCATACTGCACATATAAGGTCCATTGATGATACGGCCCGTAGAAGGCCCATTGTTTCTACGGCCCGTAGAAGGCTCGTTGTTTCTACGGCCCGTAGAAGGCCCCATATTTCTACGGCTCGTAGAAGGCCCACTGTTTATACGGCCCGTAGGAGGCCAAGTGTCACTACAGTAAATATTAGCCCATGGTTATTGTGGCCTAGTTTTAAAAAATAGGTTATTGCAGCCACTAGCAAACCGCGGAAAAAGAACTGCAATGACTACAAGCAAACAAATAAACAAGACAACAAGGAAACAAATAAGAAAGCCACTTACGTTAGGCTATCACGGCTATCACACATATTACATCCACTGGGCATCAAAGTTTGCCACCAATGCAAATAAACGTGCCGACAAAATAATATACAAAACTGAGAGCACTTCAGAAGGCACTAGGCCTGGCCAGGTCGCCCCCCCCCAAACAGCTGAAGAAGCCGAGTAGACCTCAGTTGTGTCAATGATATATGCATCAACACTAGATTTATGGCATCATGGTGCGCACGGCAGTCCTCTAACATCGTCACTGCATCTTTGACTTCAAGTCGGAGCTGAGCTGAAGCAAGCCTTTCCGCTTTAAGTTGAGACTGAAGAAGTCGAACTGATTGAGGCAGCGACTGCACAGAGGTTGTTTCACACCTGCTGGTGAGTAGCTTCAACTCACTGTCTTCATCAAGACAGGACCTTGGGGTCATCTCACTGTCCTCAAGATGGTTTGGCTCACTATCTTCCCTAAAGTTCTGCCTGGCGTAAGAGATACGAGTCTGAAAGAGAAACAAGGAGACACGTAACATCTTTCACAATTATATAAGCAAATAAATGGATCTGTTCTGCATAAGGAACATGTTTTTACAACTACAATTTTAACTGGTAGTTGTTGCAAACATCCAATCAGATGTAAACAGCAAAGTAAACAGCAGTGGAGTAAATGATGCCTATCCAAATCTATACTAGAACAAATTTTGAAGGCCTGAGAAGGATGAACTTACATTACATGTTAACACGGGCTAGAAAAGCCCTTCTCCATGTTGATGGAAGGATAATTCAATAAATTCCCCATAGAAAATTCTTTATAAGCGTTGCCATTATTCTACATTTTGCAAAGAGTAAATATAGATCACATAATATTGGAAGAAATAGAGGATAATGAAGCTCAGGTGCAGACTGATGATACATAATCAAATAGCAATTAATTAAGTACAATGTTACAAGGCAAAAGGGAGAGAGGTACTGACAAGAGCAATGCAGAGCCCATTATTGTTTTGAGATCGTATGATCCTTTGAGCAAGGAGATTCATCTGAAATTAGTTTTCATACAAGAGAGAAGGTAAGGCACAACCAGAAATTTAGGAGTTCAAATTCATTTTGATAATGTTCAATATCTGATATGCATGAAAACATAAAAACAAGTGAGATTTTCTTTGTAGTGCAGAAGTGATTCTAATCCAATATTGCCTCCCTGTAAACCCATTTGTGCTATCTTTGTAATTCTTTTAAAAGATGACATGCATGCTGTAAGTTGTTGTGTGCATTAATATAATGTGGCCTACTACTCAAAATAGGAGAGCTCCAGAAGCGATGACACTTTGCAGATGATAGCTTCAACATATAGTAAAGAAGAACAAGTCGACCTGACCTGACAGATTCAGAATATACTAAGGGAGAACAACTCGACCTGACTAGTTGACCGCAAGAGAAGAGTATCATCTTAAATAAGAGCAGAAGAGCAAGAAGATTGAAGATATTACAAGTCTTTCAATACAATGTTGGTTGGCCACCCATGATGCACCAGAGAGCACGGAGAAATACTATTCTTTCCAGTCTCTCCATATGTGGCTCACATGCATTTTGAAACTAAAGTAGGAACATTTAGCTAACCAATTAAAGATCTCTCAGTTTTACTAATATCATCAATAATATCATATATGAATTTGTACAACTAAGCTTGTTTAGCTCGATGGGTGGAGCAGTGCTACTACGACACGAACCACGTAGGCTGATTGTGGTCATCATAAAATGGGGAGAACATAAGCATGATGAGTATAGTGTTGACCGTGGCAGTGGGATGGCAGATCTGAAGTGGGTGGCAGAGGGTAGTTAGCAACCGATGTTTGCTTTGAAATAACAACTAAGATTTGGTATGGACAAGAAAGCACGGTCAACAAGTGACAAAGAAATGGAATTATGCTGTCTCTCTATATGTCGCGACATGCATTTGGAAACTCAAGTGGGACCTTTAGCTAACCAATTAAATGTGTCGGTTAACTAATATCAGTATCATATCACAATCATATTTGAACAACTAAGCTTTCGAATTCTGATTGTTGTGTTGTTTAGCTTGAAGGGTGGAGTAATACTAGTACAACAGAAAGCACCTACGCAGGTCATAGTAGAGTACTCCCTCCTTTCGGAATTACTTGTCCCAGAAATGGATGTATCTAGACGTATTTTAGTTCTAGATACATCCATTTCCGAGACAAGTAATTCTGAATGGAGGGAGTAGATAAAAGGGGAAAACCCTTAGCATCAAGAGAAATATCAGGAAAGTGGAACTAGCTGGACCAGTGGGTGGTGCACATGCTCTTCGAAACGAATATAGGAACATTAGGTGACCAATTAAACGTTCTCTGTTTTAGTGATATAAGCATCATATCAGATTCGGATTTCAACACGTAAGCTTTGGCTTGAGGTCTTGAGGAGCAGTGCTAGCATGACACGAAGCACCTACGATGATGGTAGTGAATATAAAGGGGGGGAAACCATAAGCTTTACGAGTATAGTGCCCGTGCCATGGCGGATCTGAAGGTGCAAACCAGACAAAGCTACTTCCAACCAATGTTTGCTTTCCACTAGCCACTACGATTTGGTATGGACAAGAAAAGTATAGTAAAGAAATTATGATCTATTTTCCGGGTGAGATGAATAACTTAAGCACATATGGCAGAGTACCACCTCTCTTGCGACGCCATGTAGGCCTATGCTGATACGTTGAGGGTGCTGCGGGTGCGATGGCTATCGGCGGCGGGGAAGAAGACTTTAGATGGCAGACGGCCAGGTCGGGGGATATATCCTGTTGCCGTGGACGAGGCGGTCGTAGGAGCGGCAACGGCAAGGTTAACGACGGCGCCGATGAAGCGATAGGAGGCGATGAAAGGATCCTGGTCCAGCGCCGTGGATGAGATACATCCATCTCTTGCAGTGGACAACAGGGTAGGGGTAGCGGCTCCGGTAAGGTGGAGGATGGGGTGGCGGACGGAGGAGGCTGGCCGCAGTGCGGAGGTTGTCGTGCCGCCGACGGTGTATGAATGGGGAAATGGAGGGGAGGGGGGATCTCAAACTTTTGGACGCGCTTCTCTGAAATGGGGGAAAGTTACGAACTTATCCCCCGTTTAACATTTCGGACATCGCGTCGGTTGGGGATAGGACGGTAATCTCGCATCTCCCAAATATTTGCCGGTAACTATTTCGGGCGAGGAGAGGGTGTTTTGCCACCCATGGTGTATGAACAGGGCTGACAGGTAGGGCGGTTGTGTCACGTCTGATGGAAGTTAAACATCTGCCCCTATTTAAAATATTAGCCTACATCGATTTCGGACGAGAAGAGTTTGTTTTGCCGCCCACCGTGTATGAATGGGGAAATGGAGGAAGAGACACATGTCTTTCGGACGAGCTTGAATCAAATGTGTTTTGCCGCCCGCATTTGGCGTCCACCGTGTCTGAATGGGCTCAGAGGCCGTCGTGTCACGTCTGATTGAAGTTACTAGTCTACCCCTATCGACAGCAATGTAAATCCGGTTGATAAGGATGTCAATTGTTAGGGGTAGACATTAATTTCCATCTCGCAAACACTTGCTTCGGGCAGCCTACAAATTATAGTGGGTGTTTAGCCGCTTCGTTCAAAACATGGGAGAATTAGCATTCATGTTTGCCCTGGGACCTAGCAAACTAAATTCAAATCCAATTTGTATTCGATTACGAATATCCACAAATAATTATATGTTTTGTTATTTATTTCTTGAAAACCACAACAAAGATTTATTCCACCTTCATATATGATTATGATTTAGAAATGCCGTGATCTTCGAATTCAGTAGGTTGGATACACTCTGAGTCAAACAGTTATTTCATCCAATACAATATGCTCACACGAAAAACAGTTCACCTTATGTCAATCATACAAGTACTGAGGAATACCGCGCCTAAAAAATTTGGATCATTACAACACATGGACAACATAGGGGGTCTTGCAACATAATCCATTCAGAGACATGACCCAACATGCAAGTACAATAATCTAATGACAATTTCAACTGGTATCTAAAGAAGAACCGAGATTACCTTGGGCTTCAGATAGCAGAAACAACAGGACCTCCTCCGTCTTCAAATGCAACATTCTTACTTACTCCAATTCTTGGGTTGCTTGCATAATGTGTGACGCTAATTCCGTAATTTCCAGCTTCAAGATAAAGATTACCTCATTCATGGCAGCCACACCATCTCTTTCTGGCTCTAGTAGAGCCTCAAGCACTATAATATCTGTGCTCAGATTGCTCTCCGGTGCATTCTACAAATCAACCAAGGACTATCTCATACCAGCATGGTGCATAAAAGAAAAATGAAAACTAAATGCAAAAGACGCTCCAAGATTGCACATATCGCATGAACGAAATGAATCCGAAAACATACCGATACTTGTTGAAGAAAGAGGGGATGCCTTCTAGGGCATCCCCAAGCTTAGACGCTTGAGTCTCCTTGAATATTTACTTGGTGTGCCTCGGGAATCCCCAAGCTTGAGCTCTTGCCTCTCTTCCTTCTTCTCACATCGAGACCTTCTCGATCATCGAACACTTCATCCACACAAAACTTCAACAGAAAACTCGGTAGGATCCGTTAGTATAATGAAGTAAATCACTACTCTAAGTACTGTTGCAAACCAATTCATATTTTGTTTTTTCATTGTGTCTACTGTAATATAACCTTTTCATGGCTAAATCCACTGATATGAATCGATAGTTTCATCAAAACAAGCAAACTATGAATAAAAAACAGAATCTGTCTAAAACAGAACAGTCTGTAATAATCTGAACATTCAGCATACTTCTGATACTTGAAAAATTCTACCAAAATTAGGAAAAATAAACAATTTGTATAGGAAGACAGTTCAAAAGGAATCAGAACCATTTGACGTTCCAGCGAAAAATGTAAAATCGCGCACTACAGCCAAAGTTTCTGTCCTGCACCATACAAACTATCAAGCAAATGTAAACATCCTAAAGGCAAACCTTGGCACATTATTTTTATAATACAATGGAATTGTACAAGGGGATAATTATTTTTATTGAAAAGTTTCTGTAATCAAGATTCACAAAGTTTCCATGAGCATGAACAAAGTTCAAGGCTAGCTCCCACTTCAACAATGCTTGTCTTTCTCACTTTCGCTTTCCTTTTTGAAAAAGTTTTGGGTTCCCCTCTTTATTTTTGTTGTTTTTAAACTATATAAAAGCACTCAACAGAAATAAATGACTCTCTAAAACTTCTGGGTTGTCTGCCTGGCAGCGCTTTCTTTAAAGCCATTAAGCTAGGCATATAGTGCTCAAGTAATGGATCCACCCGGATCCCAAGGTATATCAGAGCCAATTTTAATTAAGAATGATTTGTAATTTAGTGGTGAGCACAAGGTAACATATATCATGTAATGACGAAGTCTAACTCTCTTCCTATGCATCGGCATGTCATAAAAGAACAATTCATGCACACAAAGTAAAGGCCAATGCATAGTATAAACAGTTTCTTGCAATTTTATCATATTGGAAACATAGAGAGGTGGAGATATAGTTCCTCTCTCATAATAATTACAAGTAGGAGCAGCAAGCACATGCATATTATATTCATCAAAATCATCATGTGCAATGGTAAAAGGCAACCCATCAATATAATCCTTAATAAGTGCAAACTTCTCCGATATAGTGTAGTCGGGAGAATTCAAAAAGATAATAGGACTATCATGTGTGGGTGCAATAGCAACAATTTCATGTTTAACATAAGGAACTATAGAAAGTTCATCTCCATAAGCATAATTCATATTGGCATCTTGGCCACAAGCATAGCAAGCATCATCAAAACGGGATATTTCAAAAGAATCAACGCGATCATAGCAATCATCATAGCAATCATCCTCTGGTAAGCATGAAGGGAAATTAAACAATATATGAGTTGAAGAGTTACTCTCATTAGAAGGTGGGCACAGGTATCTAATCTGCACTTCCTCCTTTTGTTCTTCGCTCTCCTCCTCATCTTTTTCATCCAATGAGCTCACAGTTTCATCAATTTCTTCTTCCATAGACTCCTGCAAAATATTAGTCTCTTTTTTGACAGGGAGACTTTCTCAATAAGCGCATTAATATAGGAATTATATTAATAATTATCATAGCAATATTTTAAGATAGCTAAATTTTTAGGCCTATAAACATCATCATCATAAGCTTCATGCTTTTCAAACAAAGATTCAATTTCATAAGCAGCCTTAAAAGCAACAAATTCTTCTATTTGTTCCACATCATAGTAATCATATATACCATTAGCATAAGAAGCTAAGGTTTCATTACAATTAAATTCACATGAAAAGGGAAGGTGTGGAGCCTTCACCTTAGAGCAACATGTATAATCATATCTCAAGCATAGTTGCCTAGCATACCAATTCAATATATGAATTTGATCCCATAATAGTTTCCCTTTTTGTGTCAAGCGGTAATCCCTAAAGTATTCATGTTGATCCAACGTTACTCCCATTACATAATTGAATGGGGTTTTCTCAGGATTATTAAAGTAGTACATAATATTTTTCACATAACCAGCATCGAGGGTTTTAGGAGGTTCCCCATCTCCATGAGTAGCAAGTACACCTAATTTTTTGGTATTTCATGTTCCATATCCATAACTAAAGATAGAGAACAACTAAGAACAGCAAATAAAAATTACTTAGTGATAAAGCAAACAAGAACACACGAGAATATTCACCCCAGCTATTGCTCCCCGGCAACGGCGCCAGAAAAAGGTCTTGATAACCCACAAGTATAGGGGATCGCAACAGTTTTCAATAAGTAAGAGTGTCGAACACAACGAGGAGCTAAAGGTAGAACAAATATTCCCTCAAGTTCTATCGACCACCGATACAACTCTACGCACGCTTGACGTTCGCTTTACCTAGAACAAGTATGAAACTATAATTACTTTGTAGGTGTTGTTGGATAGGTTTGCGAGATAATAAAGAGTACGTAAATAAAAGTAGGGGCTGTTTAGATAAAGAAACAATAAAGTAAATATATCGAGTGTGGAAAAGTGGTGGTAGGAGTTGTGAAATTACCCCTAAGAAATTGACTACTTTACTAGACCGATAGCAAGTATTATGTGGGAGAGGCCACTGCTAGCATGTCATCCCTGACTTGGAATTCTATGCACTTATGATTGGCACTATTAGCAAGCATCCGCAACTACTAATGTTCATTAAGGTAAAACCCAACCATAGCATTAAGGTATATTGGTCCCCCTTCAATCCCGTATGCATCAATTTCTATGCTAGGTTGAAGCTTCTGTCACTCTTGCCCTCCAATACATAGTCCTATCAACATACAACTAAACCTAGGGTGTGATCCACGCGCGCAATCATATGATGGGCACAAAAGGACAACAACATAACCACAAGCAAATTAAATCAATCATAGCAATTCATCAACCACCGATAGGACAAGGAAAATCTACTCAGACATCATACGATGGAAACACAACATTGGATAATAATATGTAGCATAAAGCACCATGTTCAAGTAGAGGGTACAGAGGGTTGCGGGCGAGTGGACCGTTGTAGATAGAGGAGGGAAGGTGATGGAGATGTTGGTGAAGATGACGGAGGTGTTGGTGTAGATCGCGGTGATGATAATGACCCCCGGTGGCACTCCGGTGCCACCGGAAGCGAGGGGGAGAGAGCCCCCCTCCTTCTTCTTCTTCATTGACCTCCTCCCTAGATGGGAGAAGGGTTTCCCCTCTGGTCCATGGCCTCCATGGCACGGGAGGAGCGAGAGCCCTTGCGATATTGGATCTGTCTTTCTGTCTCCCTCTGTTTCTACGTTCTCAGATTCTTCCCTTTCACCGTTTCTTATATTCCCGGAGATCCGTAACTCCGATTGGGCTGAAATTTTGACACGATCTCTATCCGGATATTAGCTTTCTTGCGGCGAAAGAAGGGAATCAACCGCCTTACGGGTGGCCCACGAGGGTCAGGGGCGCGCCCAGGGGAGCAGCGCGTGCCCCCCTGCCTCGTGGCCACCTCGGGCACCATCTCGCGTGGATTTTTCTTCCCAAAAATCATATATATTCCAAAATAATACCCATCAGTTTTTATCCCGTTTGGACTCCGTTTGATATGGATATTCTGCGAAACAAAAAACATGCAACAAACAGGAACTGGCACTGGGCACTGGATCAATATGTTAGTCCCAAAAATAGTATAAAAAGTTGCCAAAAGTATATGAAAGTTGAATAATATTGGCATGGAACAATCAAAAATTATAGATACGACGGAGACGTATCACTTATCCTCCGTCCCACCCTCGCCAACGATGGCCGGTGTTCATTCTACGTGTGTTCAATCCCAAGCCGATGAGCTTAGCCACCTCATGGCACACCTGTTATTGAACTGTGTCAGCACAAGAGAATGTTTAACTAACCTCTCGAGCTGGACGTGAGGACTACCCTCCTTGACTCCTCATCCATATACGTCCCTGGTCCATACTCCATCCCTCATACTGCCGATTGCTTTTAACTGTGGACTTATTTTATGGAGGGAGGGCGGGCTCCTACGTGTTTCCGGCATGTCTCCTTCACACCATGCTGTGACGTAGAAAAAGATGTATGCATATGAATTACTTATTTTGTCTCTGAATGCACACTACATGCGCTATATGTTATCTATCTATCTTATGGAAGTTAAATAACAACTATATAAAAATTATTTAGAGACATGTATTTACAACACGTCTCACATCAGAAGTGATATAAGACGATGTAAAGAAACATCCGTTGGAAAACATTGTATAGAGTATTATACTGTTTAGAATTATTATAGAGTTTAAAATAAGTAAATTTGAATTAGCAATTTGAAGGGAAAATTTACACTGTAATTTCAAGTCCAACAGTCCAGCTTAAACGGCTCCATCAAATATATATAATGTCCAGACAAATTATACATTGTAATTTCAAGTACAAATTAGACGGATCCATCAAATATACTTGTACATCTAAGGTCTGAATTGTTCTCTTTTGAAGACAATCCCTGAACATTCAATTACAGAGTAGACATTTTAGTTCCATAGACATAGATCAGTTGCCAATCATGAACCCTAAGAAACGGGATCAAGGAGTCAATATTGAACCACAAAATCGAATAGATGAAACATTATGGTACACCCATGTAACTGTGGGTACCCTCTATACCTCTCCGTAGCACACTGTAGCATCACATGAAGCCACCCAGTAGCCAACAAACCGGATTGGCCTGTCAAAAGTAGATCCCAAACGAATCCCTGGCTGGCATTACCTGTAAATTAAACCGGCAGCCTCTTCCACATAGTGTATATGTCACAACACCAAATGCTCCGCAAGGTTAGTAGCAGAAGCCTGTACATCCATATTTTCTGGAGGTAGCGAGGCACTCGTTCATGGCTAGCCATTGATGGCATCCACTGTGTCTACGGCAAGTCATCCCGATGACCACAACAGCAGCATCCTTTTCTCCTTCCCTGAGTTCACTTGGGCGTCATCATCCGCGGATGACCAACACGACTAACACATTCATGGCCAAGCTGCAGAACTTGATGTCATGGCCGAAGGCGCTTGAAGGGAAACGACATAGCACACATATTATAGAGCACGCCAAAGAGGAAGTTGTACGATAGTAGAAGTTGAAGACCATCAGCTCGCCCTATGCGAACACACCCGGTGTCGTCCAACAGCTTCCTATGACCATCAAAATATCTTGGAACTTGAGCAGCCTGAGTGCAGGGAGCAGCCCCGTGCACCGAAGCAGGATTAGGCTCAAAATCATGTCGCTCGATAAGACACACGAAGCCATTCCAGCCAAGCAAGCCCCGGAAGCATGTGTTGGATGGTGTAATCAGGCAGGAGAATGCTCATGATCTGAACCTAGCTGAGTGTGACGATCACCATGATGGGAACGTCCAGTTCGAGACTTTGAATACATGACTTTGTCCACAGCCACCGCCACCAATCGTAGAAGGCCTCTACGCATAGTCAGAGAGGATGAGCGACTTGGCTTAGTAGATGACGATGAATCCATGATTCGCTCGTAAGCAGCGTTAATTATGCACATTCGATGTTGATGGCCTTCTACTCTTCCACACTCACGCCCATCGGCATGTCATCATCATGCTAGATGTGAATCCTGGCATGGAACTCTTTCTCCACTTCCAGTCCGAGTTGTATCCGCGTCCTTGCCATTATCATCGTCGACATCAATAGCGGCGGCAGGTTCCGCCTTTCTCACCGATGTCTTGGTCTCGATTGCCCTCATTTGCTCCATCTCCATCTCCACGGCCGCCAGTCTCGCTGACGATTGCAGGCGCGCTGGCCTCGGTTGCAGCCGACCTAGCACGCGAGATCGCATCGAGTCGATGTTACGTGAATCAAGCCCATAAAAAGCCAGGATCAGATCGGTTTATGCATTGTTTGCTTGTTTTTCCGTTTCTATAAATAAGGTTTTACCTAGGAGTTTGTCTTTAATACGGGTCCTGTTTGCCTGCATGAATATCGTATAGATGGGAGCCACACGAAAAAACTAATGACATATTGAGCTCTCCCGCTGGCTTTGTAATGGGCCAGAATAATTAATTTCAGCCTTATCTGATTTTATTGGGCTGAGATGGACAGAATAATGGGCCAGAGTACGAACGATCAATGAAGCAATTTTACATCTGATGACGGCCGAAAAACTTACCGACGGACAAACCAAATTACGGACGAAGGTTTGGAAGTAAGAAACGTTTACCCCTTTAATAGTAGGTATAGATAGCATTCGGGTTAGATTAGGGGCGATCTAGTCCCTCCGATCAAAATAGGACGATCAGGGGAAAAAGGCTAGGGCGTCCAAATAATAAAACAGTGATGTTTTATAGATGTTTGGGGATGATCCGAATCCAACGGTGACGACTGCCCCGATCGGGTCCGGGACAGCTTTCGGACACGCGCGCGAGGAGGTCCGCGGGCTGACGAAAGAGCTTAGGTTGGGCCTCGTGATAGGTAGTGGACTGTGTAGAGGGGCTTGGGCTGAGAGGAGAGGAAAGAAGGCAGCCCGGCAACCGTTTCCGGAGACCGAAAACGTCCGACGTTAGACCGGCTATATTAATGCCGCTATAGTTTAACGGTTGGGCTATCAAACGAGCTCCGAATGCGACGGAACTTGGCAGGCGGCCTACTGACAACAAAAAAACACCGCACGCCAACTTTCATCCCATTCCGAGAACATTTCCCAGACACTTATAAAGTACTATTTCTGAGGGGCCACGGGTGCGTGCAAGTGTAGTTGAGCTCAGAACGGACAACGGAGAGAACGAGGAGACCGGGACGGATGCAAGTTTGAAAACATGATGATGCAATGCAGATGATGACATGGCAAGATGCAACATGCAAGCGGATAACAAGGCAACAACAGCGAATAACTGGAAGACACCTGGAGCAATGGTCTCGGGGCGTCACAACACTCCACCACTACAAGAGGATCTCGTCCCGAGATCTAGGATGGCACAGGAGAGAAACGGAAGAGAAAGAGAAGAGGTAAAACTAAGTTGCTTCTTTGACAAATAAGTGAAACCAAAGAACCTTGCGAGGTTGAAAAATTTGAAAGAAACAATACAACAAAGATAAACAAAGTTGAAAACACTCTGTTAGAAAAGAGGAACAAGGAACATTACGGTCACCTTGTAGGTTAAAAGACATAAGAAAAGGGTTCCCATCTACCAGAAGTACATGCAAGCACTCCGTTTGAAACGAGATGTACATGGAACGATAAAGGTCAGTTACAACAACACTCCGGTTGAAACAAGATAGAGAAGGAATAAGAATGATATAATTTGGATAGCATTCCGACTGCAAATGGATGGAATTGAACATGAACTTAACAAGATGAGAGGATACTTGATGAAATCACAACACACTGCCTCCGAAACTATTGAAAGAATGGCACAAGGGGTAAGAAGTATTTCAGACAGCACTCCGGTTGAGAAGGGAGGCAAAACTTGATAAGATCAGAGAACTCGAATGAAGGACACAACACTCCGGTTGAATGGATAAGCAAAAGGAAAGGACATGATCTTTGACAAAAATGGGATGATGGGTGAAGAGAGCAACATCACAATGCCTTCAGAACGAAAGAATAGAAGTTGAATCATTGGAAAGGAAAGAATTGAGAAGAAAATGACAACTTCTGCCACAAATGAGCTTGGAAAACACCCTTCCAAGAAGGTTATAACAGAGTTGTTGGAAAAACACCAACGAAAAGAACAAGCTTGTAGTGGACTTATGGAGAACATCTCAAAACTATGAGTTGAAATTCTGCCACTACAGAAACAAAATATTGGATTGATTTCAACAAGGAGGCTAGAAACTTATTTCACCGGAGGATAAATCAAGAACTTGGTTCATTTATATATAAATAGCAACAATCCTTAGGGAAAGCTTTAGCTGAAATATAACCCAATATAACTCCAATGAAGAGATTGATGGATTGAAAAGATGTCTTGAGCGAAGAGAAAATGATGGATTTAGATATGTCACTCTAGAAAACTTGTGAATCATGAAACACGAAGGGAAAATTGTCAAGAGTGACATAACGCCACCTCAAAAGATAAGGTAGAACGAATTGCACTTCGGAATGCAAGATGAGCAGAGCTTGAACTCCTCAAAACAAGACATAGGTTGAACACCATGTTTATTTTAGAGTATATCTTGGCAGATCAAAACTTCGAGGGAAATTTTGATAAACAACTGAAGAATGAAAGGAATCCTTGATGAACCACCATGTAGAGCCTCCATGAAGAACTGCGGTAACAAAATGATGATAAAAAGAAAGAGAAGTTGACAGCACAAAGTGAAGCCTTATAACGATTTAGACGGATCTCCATGGTGATATAATTGCGAGAGCTTGGAACTCCGGGAAAGAAAAGATGAAAAATTGAAAACCGAGAACTTGATGAGCCTCCGGAATAAGGAATTGAATTTACTCGATGAAGCAAGAATAATAATTACATTATGCTTATCCTTCACCAATTTAAATTGATGATAAGCAACGGATTTTTTGCATACTACTTATTCTCGTAGCTTGGAAATGATTAAGATAGATATAGCGTCAACTTGAAGAGGCCTTCAACGAACCACCAATAGGATTTGGAAACAACGAATGAATTGATATGATAACGAAGGAAGAGAAATCTTGAACAAACCACCGTAAGAATTGAAAAAGAACGAAGAAAAAATAAAGAAACACTAGGAAGAATTAGAGAACGAATGAAGATACTTGAGGGGATTTAGATACAAGTGAACGAAGAGATCCTGAGATGGTTAGATCATACTTGAATGATGCACCGGTATGATTTGGAGAATAGGAGATGACATCTAAAATGAATAATTTTGAGATGATGGGCTCCGGAGAATCAAACTGAAAAAAGACTCATGAAATGCCCTGGATGGGTGAAAAGAATTCTCACAATCGAAAACAATTATGAGAGGATGGCATCAAGCTAGAACCATGAATCTTTGATAGAATGGATAAGAATTTAAGAGGAACTCTTCTTCGGTCTTCAAAATCCGAGAATGACGACAAGAAACACCACCATGATTTGTTGAGGCACTCCGGAATGAAAAAAAATAGAAAGGTTGAACAAATGATGAAAAGAATTTGAAAGATCTTGGAGAAGGTATTTGACTAATGATAATTCGTTCTTACGTCAAACTTTGAAATGAATTTGAGAAGCTCCGGGAAAATATGAAGAGTCAGGTAAGATCCTGGGAAAAGACCTGTGGTTTAGGGCCCACTCAAAAGAAACACCTTCAAATGATTAATTGAAAGGGAGATTGCGCCGGATGATTTAAATGGCTTGAATGAGATAGCATCCTGAAATAACTTGAATGGATCAAGAATGGAAACGTGAATCTTCTGAGATATCTTCAGCACTCCAGAACAAATGAATAGAGAGAAGTGAATGATTAAGAGGTGCACCGATACGAGAAAACATATGAAAGGATGAAAGGGACATGATCACACCGAAAGCTTGGATTGAATCCACCGGAGAAGAAAAAGAATGAAGAATGATGAACTTGTAGAGCATCTTCATGAGAACCACCGATTAAGAACATTGATTGAAAAGAATGAAGAGACTTCACATGAATAAAATGTATACTTGATGAATACATCTGATTCCTTGAAGAAAAAGGGCTGGGTGGGTGGGAAAACAAAGGCAACTTGGGGACAGATTAAATGAACAACATTGGAAAAAAACCGAGAGGAGATCTTGCGGATGTTGAAATGATCGGATCCACTTGAAGAGAAACACGCCGGCTGAAAAGGATTGACATGCCAATCTCGATTATCATGAAGGATTAGTATTCACATAGAAATGTGAGAACATCGCTTAGGAAAAGGTATGGATTCAACACTTGACATCGAAGCAACTTGAATACCACAACTCAAAACATAACAAAGGGTTGGCTTGCAAAATAAGTCGGAATCAAACAGATGATAGATCCCATATCGTATCATGTGTCTGTTGGAAAGATATCCTACAATATACTTGAATTCCCACTTATAAACTCCCGAAACTTTCTGGTAATGCAATCGGGTGTTGGGGATACAAGGGAAGCATAATATCTCACCCAAACTAACAATTCCTACATCCAGCTGTATCCATCCTTCAACACATAACCAAGAAACCTTCGGAAATCATGTACCTCAACCTTCGAAAAGCATCCGTTATACAAGTTATGGCAATACTCCCGAACTCCCGCCCCAGTACTGGGTGGCGTCGAGGTTATCTCACCAACAACTGCATAAAAGAGATTTTCGATGTCGGCAAAACTCAGGTACTCCAGAACTGCAACGATAAAATTGTGATGACAACACCTCGGAGCTCAACTCCCCGGGACACTGCCACAACCACTAAATGTCAGGAGGCACCAAGAACAATGTTCTCGTCACAAAACCATTGGAACGATTCCAAGATACCCATGTGATCCTAAAAAAATTCCTGAAATTTGAGAAGAGCAGAGTCAAAACTCTGCGTCAGGAGGCCTCACCAGACCGACGAAGGGACTGAGGAGTAAAAAGGATCCTACTCTCCGATATATATAATCCTAATACTCAAAACACTTTGTTCTAGACTCAACAACGTCAGCGATTCGATCAAGCAGGGGGCTCCTAAGTCGGGGAAGGCTCTGTTTACCAACTTGTAACACCCACAATGCGGCTATATCTCCCATGTGTCGGGGCCCGACTTAGAGGCATAGCCACATGGTAAGCTTGTCGCAAGAGGGGAAATCTTCACACATCCCATGTACTGAATAAGAAACGGATAAAGAGTTGGCTTACAATCGCCACTTCACACAATACAAGTTAAACATACAACATCCAGAATACAATCAAGGTCCGACTACTGAACCAAAATAAAAGAAGACAACCCCAAATGCTAGATCCCTGATCATCCCAACTGGGCTCCACTACTGATCAACCTGAAAAGACACAAAACAACGATCAAGATCTTCATCGAGCTCCCACTTGAGCTGGTTTGCATTGCCTGCACTGGTATCATCGGCACCTGCAACTGTTTGGATGTATCTGTGAGTCACGAGGACTCAGCAATCTCACACCCGCGAGATCAAGACTATTTGAGCTTATGGGTAGGAAAAGGGTAGTGAGGTGGAGCTGCAGCAAGCACTAAGCACATATGCTGGCTAACTTATGCAAATAAGAGCGAGAAGAGAAGCAACGCAGAGATCGTGAACTAGAAGTGATCAAGAAGTGATCCTGAAACTACTTATGTTCAAGCATAACACAAGAACCGTGTTCACTTCCCGGACTCCGCCGGACAGAGACCATCACGGCTACGCACGCGGTTGATTCGTTTTAATTAAGTAATGTGTCAAGTTTTCTACAACTGGACATTAACAAATTCCCATCTTCCCATAACCGCGGGCACGGCTTTCGAAAGTTCAAACCTTGCAGGGGTGTCCCAACTTAGCCCATCACAAGCTCTCACGGTCAATGAAGGATATTCCTTCTCCCAGGAAGACCCGATCCGACTCGGAATCCCAGTTACAAGACATTTCGACAATGGTAAAACAAGACCAGCAAAGCTGCCCGATGTGCCGACAATCTTGATAGGAGCTGCACATATCTCGTTCTCAGGGCAACACCGGATAGGTCAAGCTATGAGTAAAACCAGACCTCAAGTTGCCTCGAGGTGGTCCCGCAGACTGCCCGGTTCGGACCAACACATAGAGAAGCACTGGCCCGGGGGGGTTAAAATAAAGATGACCCTTGGGTTGGCCCACCCAAGGGAAGGGTAATAGGTTGTTAGGAAAATGTAAAACCAAGGTTGGGACTTGCTGGAGGAGTTTTATTCAAAGCGAATTGTCAAGGGGTTCCCATAACACCCAACCGCGTAAGGAACGCAAATTCAAGGAACATAACACCGGTATGACGGAAACTAGCGCAGCATGGAAATAGAGCGAACAACTAGCAAGCAAAGATAGAAGTGATTTCGAGGGTATGGTCATCTTGCCTGAGATCCCGCAAGGAAGAAGGACGAGTCCATGAAGGCGACGACCAGACGTAGTCGAACGGATCCTCACATCTCCGTAATGAAACCAAAGCTAACGAGAGAAGCAACCAGGAAAGAAGCAAGCAACATAGTAAACAACCATCACATAAACATGGCATGATGCGCAACAAAGTATGATGCATGTCCAGTTTAATGAGGCATGTCATGGCAAAATGCACAAACAATACTACAAATTAAGTGGAGCTCAATATGCAACGAGTTGCATATTGAAGGAACACCACATGACTTATTTAGTTCGATCTCGTTTGAGTATCCAACAATATTAAATGTTGATTAACATGGCAAGAGTTGAAGCATGACAAAACTACCTATCTAGGCAAGTTTAAATGAGGCCGGAACAACAAGCAACAAGTCCGAAAATCCTCATATGCATATTTCAAAATTGGTACTGTTCTGCCCTAAACCATATTTTAAAGTTGTTAAAACATGCAAGGCAAGTACACCATGTTAAACTAGGCATTTTTCTACCCCATTTACATATAAAGTTTGTTAAGTTTAGAGCTACGGTTATTTAGTTATGAATTAAATCATTTTAGCATGGCATTGGAGCAAATTAAAGCAAACAGCAATTTAAACATGTCACACATGCATGAAATTAGGATATTGTGAAACTAGATGAAATTATATTCAATTTTCATATATAAATCATTTTAATCCGATGCATGGTTGTGGCGTTGTTAAATGCATGATCATGAAGGAGTTTTCTGTAAAATTGGTGGTCTCTGAATAATGCTAAAATCGCAGAGAGAGAAAACAGATCTGGGCCAAAACTGGCTGGCCCAAAAGGTAAAAAAACAAGAGGGGGGCGTTGGGGTGTGTTCTCACCATGGGCATTGGCCCGCTGGTGGACAGGCTGGGCTGCAGCTAGGGAGGCCCACGCGGTCGCTGGAGCTGGGCCAGGGTGAGGGCGTGGTCAACGCGTGGCTGGACCGAGCGAGCTCCTCTCGCTCGATCTGGACAAAGGGGAGGCACTGAAGCGGTGGTGTTCCTCTGCTCGCATGAAGCAGAGGCGCGGCGCAACGAGACTTGGCAGGATCGAGCAGAGGGACTTGGCAAGGCGGCGGATGGAGCTTCTACTCCGGCGACGAGGTGATGTAGGGAACGGAGGGAGGCATGGATCTGCGTTAGGATGAGGAGGAGGCCGGTGAGAAAGGAAGCAGGGGCTTGCCGGCGGCGTGGCCGGATGCGGAGGACTTGGCGAGGAGCGGGCAGTGGACAGCGGGAATGGGGCGGCAGTTTGGTCGTCGACACGGACGACGAGGTCCTGATTCGGCGGGGTTCAAGTCGGCAGGGGAGGCAGCGGTGGTGGAGGTTCGAATGGGGCGCCATGGATTCCACCTGCGAGAGAGAGAGAGAGAGAGGGAGAGAGAGGCAGGGTGAGTGACAGGGAAAAGAACCAGAGGAGCAAGGGAAGGAAGAGGTGGCGCGATGGTCCGGCCTGAGGTCGAGGTCGCCGGCTGGCAGGCTTGCCGAGGTGGCGCGGCGTTGGAGGTTGGAGGAGCTCAGTCTCGGGAGCGCTCGAGCGCGGCTGCTGGGATGCTGGATCGAGGCTGCTCGATTGGATGAACTGGGGGCACATGAGCCATTGGATGCTGATATGACGGCTCCAGATGGGTGGATGATTGGTGGATCTGGGAGGTGCCTGGATGTGTGCCGATTGGTGAGGAGGGGATCTGGGAGGATCCCAAGATTGAGAGTGACAGCGGCGGATGAGGGATTGGATGGATGGGACTGCCTAGTCTAGGTTTTGGACCTATATATATATATACATAGCATTCGGGTTAGATTAGGGGCGATCTAGTCCCTCCGATCAAAATCTGATGGTTAAGGAAAAAAGGCAATGGAATCCAAATAAGAAAACAGTGATGTTTTATGGATGTTTGGAGATGATCCGAATCCAACGGTGACGACTGCCTGGGTCGGGTCTTGGACAGCTTTCGGACACGCGCGTGAGGAGGTCCACAGGCTGACGAGAGAGCTTAGGTTGGGCCTGGCAATAGGTAGTGGACTGTGTAGAGGAGATTGGGCTGAGAGCAGAGGAAGTAAGGCAGCCCGGGAACCATTTCCAGACACTGAAAACGTCCGACGTTAGACCGGCTATATTGCCGCTATAGTTTAACGGTTGGGCTATCAAACGAGCTCTGAATGCGATGAAACTTGGCAGGCGGCCTACTGAGAACAAAACAACACCGCACGCCAACTTTCCTCCCATTCCAAGAACATTTTCCGGCCACTTATAAAATACTATTTCGGAGGGCCACGGGCGCGTGCAAGTGTGGTTGAGCTCAGAATGGACAACGGAGAGAACGAGGAGACCAGGACGGATGCAAGTTTGAAAAGATGATGGTGCAATGCCGATGATGACATGGCAAGATGCAACATGCAAGTGAATAACAAGGCAACAACAGCGAATAACTGGAAGACACCTGGCGCAACGGTCTTGGGGCGTCACAGGTGCGCCTCTGAGATAGCCACTTGCTCCAAAAGACCCATCAGTGCGTCCGGTTGTGCACCGGACAGTCCTGGACTCTTTTTGTTGCTCTCCTTAGGAGCCTAATACTCCGGACTTCGGGTGGCCGAAGGGTTACCTTCTGGCCTTGCGGACCAGGAGAAATCCTTTGTGATGACACCTCAGGGTCATCCGCCCCAGGAGGCGGGGAGATAAGGGGAGGCATTTCTCTCTCCATCTTCTCCGGAAGAAGATCCTGAAGACGAACTCTGTCGAGAAGGGCTACGAGCCGGACTGCAAGATATATGTCTCGGTTATTGTCCTTGGAGATAAAACAGGATATATTTACCAAAGTACTCTTCTTCACTTACAGCTCGGTGGAGGGCTGGCCCCCCTTGCGGGCGCTGTGTGGTAAGGATGCCCTCTGGGGCAGGGCCCCCTGGCGAAGGTTTCTTCCCTCGTTTAGAAACCTTCGATTCCAAGTCTTCAGAGGCGGTCCTTTTCCTTCATTGGGGAGAGGGGATTCTAGACTCTTCTCCCGGATTATCCTCCTTCGCGGAGACACTAATTCCCCCGGTTTGGATGAGTAATGTGTGAAACCCGCTTTCGGCTTCTTTATTCCTCCCTTTATCTTCCCCTGATGGCACTTGATAGGGTGCATACTCAAGCATCCTGGCTAGTACAGGGTCCGGTGAGTCTTCGGGAAGGGGGGCCGAACACCTGATCCCCTCCGCCTTTCTTTTCCAGTCCTGGCCGACAGCGATTTTTTCAGAATGATGTTATGACAAATAAAAAGACAGCATGTTTGGCTGTAGAATTACTTACGCGGGTATCTAAACGGTTGTGGCGGAGACTCCTCGGTGGTGTCCCAACACTTTATTCGCGATCCTAAGAACAATCCATACATCTCTTCGAGCGTCACGCCGAAGAATTGCTGAATAGTTCGCGGTCCTTCTAGGTTGAACTCCCACATACGGAGAGATCGACATTGGCATGGCAGGACCCGATGAACTAGCATAACTTGCATTACCTTGACAAGACTGACATCCCTCTTAAGGAGATCTCGGATGCGACTTTGCAATGTCAACACGTCATTAACTGGCCCTCAGTCCAGCCCCTTGTTGACCCATGATGCCAGTTGCAGCGGGGGACCCGAGCGGAAGGCGGCGGCAGCTTCCCACTTTGTACCTTGGGGAGCTTGATGTAAAACCACTCCTACTGCCATAAGTTGGACACCTCCGGGAAGGAACCCTTTGGCCATAGAGCATCGGCGCCTTTGCTTATTATGGCACCTCCGGATTCTGCGTGTCGCCCACCGATTGTCCTCGGCTTCACATTGAAGGTCTTGAGCCATAGGCCGAAGTGTGGGGTGATGCAGAGGAAGGCCTCACACACGACGATAAACGACGAGATGTGAAGGATGGAATCTGGAGCTAGATGGTGGAAATCGAGCCCATAATAGAACATAAGCCCTCTTACAAAGGGATCAAGACTAAAGCCTGGCCCTCGGAGGAAGTGAGAAACAAATACGACACTCTCATTGGGTTCGGGAGTGGGGACGACCTACCCTTGAGCAGGCAGCCTGTGCGAGATTTCGGCGGTCAGATACCTGGCTTCCCTTAGCTTCTTGATGTCCTCCTCTGTGACAGAGGAGGTCATCCACCGACCTTAAAGGTTGGATCCGGACATGGTTGAAGATCCGAAGCACTTAGCCTGAACCTTGGGTGTTGGAACTCGAGGTGGGGGAGGGGAAGGATCGAGTGCGAGAAAAGGACAGGCCTTGGCCCCTTTATAAAGACGGTGAATGTCAAGCGTCCTCCGCGTGGCCGTTTGGAACTTGCCTAAAATTGAGGAGTCATACTAATAAGCACGATTGGGTTGCCCACACCCGTATTGATGAGAATCTCATGATAAGGGGAACATGATCTCTACTTCGACGAGACGTGCCAATAAAACCGCCTCGCAACACGTGTAGTGGCAGGCTGGGAAAACAGTTCGTAATGACCGGACATGACAGATGGCACATTATGAAAAGTTGTCAGCAGATTAGATTTGTGGAATATTATACTCTCTATGATGGAATGTGGAATTTGTTTTACAGAGCTGGACACAATCCTTGTGTTCAAAATCTTCTATGGAGTATTTGGAGAAGGAAACCGCCTTGCAATGCCGAAGACAATCTGCGCGCTGGACTCGTCGTCATTGAAGCCTGGTCCAGGGGCTACTGAGGGAGTCCTGGATTAGGGGGTCCTCGGACAGCCGGACTATATACTTTGGCCGGACTGTTGGACTATGAAGATACAAGATTGAAGACTTCTTCCCATGTCTGGGTGGGACTCTCCTTTGCGTGGAAGGCAAGCTTGGCAATTCGGATATGTATATCTCCTCTGTAACCGACTCTGTGTAACCCTAGCCCCCTCTGGTGTCTATATAAACCGGAGGGTTCAGTCCGTAGGACAACAACAATCATAATCATAGGCTAGCTTCTAGGGTTTAGCCTCTACGATCTCGTGGTAGATCAACTCTTGTAATACTCATATCATCAAGATCAATCAAGCAGGAACTAGGGTATTACCTCCACCGAGAGGGCCGGAACCTGGGTAAACATTGTGTACCCCGCCTCCTGTTACCATCAGCCTTAGACGCATAGTTTGGGACCCCCTACCTGAGATCCGCCGGTTTTGACACCGACAAAAAGACTAAGAGATAGTAGCATAATAGCATTATGACTGTACATTTTCTTGTGGTTTGACTTAATCTCACCATGCTTGTTTGCATCCTGTGATTTTCCAATTCTTGTGAACCAAACACCCAGATTGGCAGAAATCCTCTATTTTTAAATTCTCTGTTTTGCACGTGCATTCCTATCCTATTCTTGTCTATTTCCTATCCCTTCATTGTTAGAATCCTAAAATTCAAACAAGCCCTTACACAATTACTTCTATTACATATATGTGTCAAAGAAAACCTTGTGTGGTTTGTCCTGCTCCTGCGGTGTTGTGTTCCACCCCAGCTCAGCTTCTCCAACGATGGAAGGGTTCACCACAGAGGGATCCGCTCTCCAGACTGCCTTTTGCCGCCTCAGATCTTCTTCCCCGCCGACGGCAACCACGGCAACTACATTACCATCATCAACTGAGCAGATGACCTTGAGGACTACACGGGTCCGCAAGAGAGGTCGCACTCTTCCGTGTCTGCTTACGTTATGCATCGCTTAATATGATGACATGCTACTTTATCATCGTGTTCACCTATTAGACTCCGAGTCAGGTCCAAACTTATGCTGAAACTTGAGTTTTTCAATGGCCGTGGGGTACATATTGGGGCAGCAATCAGTACTATCTGTCTACTATCTGGTTAATCTCGGGTGTCTACTATGAGTTTCATGTTGGGTGCAAACAAACATTAAAGGAGCCATTATCTGTATTTTTTTAACGAAAGCTATTATCTACCTGCTATCATTGGTTTTGGGTCTATCCACAATTTGCTCCCATCACTCTGGATTTATGCATGCACTCCTTACATAATCTCACTATGTTTTATTCCTATGCATGTCTGTTATTGTACACAGTGGAACTGAACATGTAGAGCAAAAGAGACGATCCTTGTGTGGCAATAAAATTTCATGGAGACGTCGCTCCATGGTGGGCGCAAAGGCAGCCGCCCTCCACACATTTCAAATCATAATCAAGAGGAAGATAACTGTTCTGAGGGGGATTTAGAAGCAGAAGACCACCCCTATTTACCCCATGAGGTCTTCGCTCTAACTTGGCATGCTGATGTTGGTTATATCATGCATATGCTGCCTTGCATTTCTTACTTTATACATCAAATATGTCAACTGCTTAGTTTAGACATGCTTTGTGTGAATGCCATCTGTTTAGTTTATTCATCATTTATGTGAATTATGCAATGCCATCTTGTTTAGCCAGGCATCATATATGTGAATTTTGCAATGCCATCCTACTTAGCCAGTCATCTTACATGTGAATTATATCATGCCATCTTTTTTTTCGTTACGTATTACATTTGTCAACAATGTTAGTACATTCAACTACTCTTCGTGTGCATCAACCATTTGACACGGTGATGGAACATTCCGGAGTGAAAACAAGGTCTTCAGAGCAGACTATGCTATCTGACAAAGAGCGTATCTCGCTGGTTACGGATAGCTCCTCAGAGGAGGATTCAGAGACAGATGACCAGTCCTATTTCGCCCCGAGGTGTATGCTCTAATTAACTTGGTAGGGTTATGTTGCTCATATCGTGCGTATGGTGTCTTGCATTGTGATGTCATTTGATTAGTTTATATGTGAATTATGCATTGCCATCTTGTGCAAGACATTATATATGTGAATTATGCAATGCTATCTTGTTTAAAAGGCATTATATATGTGAATTATGCAATGCTGTGCTGTTGAGCCAATCATCATGTATGTGAATTATATCATGCTATCATTTTTTGTATTACGTGTTCCATTTGTCGACAACGTTTGTATATTCAACTACTCTTCCTATGCATCAGCCATTTGAAGCGGTGATGGAAGTATCTAAGGTGAAAACAAGGTATTCAGAGCAGACAATGCTACCTGCTGAAGCAGACATCTTGCTGGATACAGAGAGCTACTCACAGGAGGATTCAGAGACTGATGACCAGTCCTATTTCCCCCCTGAGGTCTATTCTCAAACTTGGCAGGGTTATATTACCCATGTCATGCATGTTGTCTTGCATTGCTTAGTTTTTACATCATATATGGATTGTCATCTGCTTACTTGCTTACTATATAAATCATATATTTGAATTATATCGTGCCATCATGTTTACATACACAACATCTATCTGAATTATGGCATGGAAACCCATTTAATAAGGACATCATATAGTTATATCATCTCATACTATTTAGTGTTTACAGTCATCATATTTTGAATTATGTCATTCTATCCGAGAATTATATCATGCTATCATGTTTCCATAGGCGGCATGTATGTGAATTATGGCATGCCAACCTATTTAATAAACACATTATATAGTTATATCATGTCATCCTGTTTACATAGTCATCATATTTTGAACTATGTCTTTCCATCTTTTTTAGTTAGCCATCATAATGTGAAATTGTATCATGTTATCCTGTTTAGTTAGCCATCATATATGTGAAATTTTCTCATGCTATCCTATTTGGTTACAAAACATAAATGTGAATTATTTCATGCCCTCTTTTATTCCCCACTATCCATTGCACCTGTCTATTATACAATGTCTATACATTCAATTAATTTTCTTGTTTATCAACCATTTGAATTGGAGAGGGTGATGGCAGTATCTAACGGAGTAACAACATGGTCTTCAGAAGAGATAGTGCTACCAGTTGATGCAGATAGAACCACGGTTGTACTTGCCCAAGAACCAGCCCCACCACACATAACCCAGACTCTCGCAGATTGTACCCCTACCCAGTTGGACAGAGAACCAACTACACCCCTTCTAACCCCAACCCCAGCAGATAGTAACCGAGTTGCCGTTGACACAACACCGTCTCCACCACAGAGCACCAAAACACGAGCAGTTAGTAAGGGAACCGTAGTGCCCAAAGAACGAGGACCACCACTCTGAATCCCAACTCAATGCTTAAAGGAGAAGAATAATTGTTCTTGGGTCAGATTATGTAGCTATGGTTCATACTCCTTTGCTCTTGCATCACTGTATTTACTTAGACCAACTATTTTCAAATTTGAAGGATGGAATTGAAACTCCAATGGCGCAACAGGTATGTTTTAAACTTGTTTCTTTAACTGGTTTGCTGTTGTAACTTGCTCTATATTGATTTCAGTTTCAATTGAATAAACAGTTATGTTCTCATGTCATGCACATTACAAGTGTCTCTATAGTTTCCCACACTTATATTCTATCTATT
This sequence comes from Triticum urartu, assembly GCF_003073215.2. Classification (NCBI taxonomy): domain Eukaryota; kingdom Viridiplantae; phylum Streptophyta; class Magnoliopsida; order Poales; family Poaceae; genus Triticum; species Triticum urartu. Next base: position 653,845,033 of record NC_053024.1, on the reverse strand, counting down.
CTGCTTTGTCTTGAACAAATATTATTTGAACTGTGTCTCTATCTTGATTTGGCAACAAAAACTAGAATGATATAGACCATAAAGTGACCATGGTACATAGATATATGTTTGTTTCATGCTATTATCCTGTGCACTTTACTACTGAACTGATTTACCAAAATGAGTTTCATATACAACATGGTAAACCTGTGACGTGTCTGCTTGTTTCTCTTTTAGAATGCGGGCGAAATATTGGAGAACAATACCCCCTTATGCAATGGTGAAGGAAGTAATGCAGATAAGTTTCAAGATAGTGAGACATCACTATTGGTCTCCAAGAAGGCTGAATAAAACTACCGTGATCACATTGAGAGAACCCAGAAGTCATGTCTTGATGTAGTGTTCGAGTTACTGGCCACTACTGCTGGCACAAGCTCTTCGAACTCGCTGCCTGAATCAGTTCGCCTTCTTGAGTCTCAACTTCAAGTTGAAAGACATCGATCAGATGTGTTGCGACATGAATCTAAAGGACTGAGGAAGTCCCTGTAGAATTCAGATGCATACTTTCTGGTGCAATAGCAAGCGCTGGAGGATTTAAGCGCCAAATAAGAGAAAGTTAATAAGCTTGCTAAGCATCTTGCCAGCATTATGGGTACCCAGGATATTGTTTCATGAGATCTTCTGAAGTGGTTTCAGTTCTGGACTTGTTTTGCTGCGGCGTTTATTTGCACTGGTCGCCAACTTTGACAACCAGTGTATATGATATGTTGCTTTGTTCCCTATATTTGCACTGGTGGCGAACTTTGATGCCCAGTGGATGTAATATGTGTAATAGCCGTGATAGCCTATCATAAGTAGCTTGCTTATTTATTTCCTTGTTGTCTTGTTTATTTGTTTTCTTGTAGTCAGTGCTGTTCTTTCTCCGCGGTTTGCTAGTGGCCGCAATAACATATTTTTAAAACTAGGTCACAATAACCATGGGCTACATATTTACTGTAGTGACACTGGGCCTTCTATGGGCCGTAGAAACAATGGGCCTTCTACGGGGCATAGAACAATGGGTCTTCTATGGGTCGTATCATCAATGGGCCTTCTACGGCAGTATCATCAATGGGCCTTATATGGGTCGTATGATCAATTGCCCAAACATGGGCCAATAACATACCGCTTTATGGCTGTAAACGGGCTAGAGCTGGAATCATCCGTTCATGGGCCATCGTTAGTCGGCCGTATTTGATGACATTATGAAAACGGCCCAACGTATTAACGGGCCACAAACGGGCCGACTGTAAGCACGGGCTGAATTCGGCCCACAATCAGAAAATGACAGTAACGGGCCGTAAGTAACCGAATGCTAGAAATGAGCCCAAGAATAAATGTGCCCTGAGAAGGCCGAAAGATAACATGGGCTGGAAACGGCCCAACGGAATAATGGGCCGTTAATGGGTATAAAGTGATACACTGTTCATTACGGGCCAGTTTTACCACGGGCCGTTAATGGGCCGAGGGTTACTAAGGGCCTCATATGGGCCAAAAGACGTCATGGGCCATACATGGGCCGGAAGTTAAAAAGGGCTGGAATTATATTGGACGGCCCAGATGACGCTACTGGGCCTAATTCGGATAGGCCGTAAACAGGCCCTTGGTTAGCGGGCTGTAAATGGGCTATATGCGAACAGGCCGTTAACAGGCTTGCCGTGGGCCAGCCCGCCACCTTTTGACCAAGTCAAACGGGCTAGCCTTTTCACAGGAATGGGCCTCTGTTGGGCCATGCCATGTGTCAACGTATCATAGGCGCTTTGGGTCCAATGAGTGGATGACATCTGTCCCAATGGTAAGCCGACACGTCTTTCCTCCAGCCAATGATGATTTTACACGTGGAAAATCCCCATTGGTCGGGGCTGTTAACGGGTTATCGGATCCAAAATTGGACCGATAGCTTAACGGCGTTCCGTTATGGTGGATGCCATGTGTCGGTCACCCTTGACGAAAGCACTTCCGTGACCCGCGATTTATCATCATGGAAGTGGACACTTCCATGATGATAATTTTGGTAATGTCATGGAACACTTCTACGACATCACAGGTATGACTATCTTGATTCTGTCATAAATTTTTAATGGATGTACATGCATGACAGAAAACGTGACCTACTGTGACAAACACGTATCATCACGGAAGTGTATTTTTTTGTAGTGTCGTGAGGCGCACGACGGAGAGTGTGGGCCAAAAACGAGGAACGAGAGCAGAAAGGAGGCGGAAGGCAACAGAACCAGGCCAACAAGGAACAACAGAAAGCAAATCTCACTAAAGAGGGGCGAACCAACTATGGAAAGAAAATGAAAAGCCGCATCCGGCACCTAGTCTAGTCTTCTTGTCTTCTCACCCGGGTGGAGCGAAGTGCTGCCACTAGCGTGGGAGGGAGCCCCTGAGGCCCGAGGGCAGCACTCCTAAGACTCCGGGGCGTGTATAGCCCCACTCATTATTATGTGAGAGTATCACGAGCGGAGATTCTTCACAGGCACTGGGCCTTTCTTCACAGGCACCGGGCCTTGCTTCATGGGTAGAACCTCCAGAGGTGCTGGATGTTCCAGGCGTTCTGGATGGGGACCCCGTCCTGCGTCTCCAAGCGCGCGGTGCCAGGCCTGGAGACGTGGGTGACCCGAAACGGGCCCTCCCACATGGAGGAGACCTTGTGCAGCCCTTCCCTGGAGAGCAATCGCCTCAGGACAAGGTCACCCACCTCGAGCACCCTGGAGCGGACATTGCGGCAGTGGTATCGCCGTAGCGCCTGCTGGTACCTCGCAGCTCGGAGCGAGGCTTCACGAAGGTGTTCCTCCCCCTGCACGAAGTCCATCCCCCGCATGGCGTCCTGCTGTCTTTCATCAAACGCCAGGACCCACACAGAGCGATGCTTGACCTCGTGTGGGAGAACCACTTCTGCTCCGTAGACGAGGAAGAACGGGGTCTCGCCTGTGGGCCTGGTGGCGGTGGTGCGGATGGACCATAGCACGGACTGGAGCTCGTCGTGCCAGCCCCTGTCGCAGGACTCGAGCTTCTTCTTGAAGATCCTGGTCTTGAGACCCCTCAGGACTTCCGCATTGGTGCGTTCAGCCTGGCCGTTCCTCCTGGGGTCTGCCACGGAGGCGTAGCAGATCTGCGTTCGAAGGTCAGCACTATATGTTTTGAAGAGATTGTTGGTGAACTGTGAGCCATTGTCGGTGATGATGCGATTAGGGACCCCAAATCAGCTCACGTGGCCCTTGATGAACTTAACTTCTAACCCAACTGGGATGGTGCGGACGGCCTCCACTTCCGCCCATTTGGTGAATTTGTACATGGCGACGTAGAGGTAGTGGTAGCCTCCAGGCGCTCGTGGGAATGGGCCCAGGATATCCAGCCCCCATACCGCGAACGGCCACGAGAGCGGGATAGTCTGGAGGCCCTGTTGGGGATATTAATACTAGAGGTAAACCGGCCTTATGTAGCTGGGTTGACTCCTTGAAGATTAGAAGCCCATGAAGCCGCAAGGATAATGGCGCTTTACGAAGGCCTAAGGACCAAAGGCGGGTTAAAGCCTGTAAATGTAAAACCGACCTAGTTATGTAACTTGTATTGTAAGATAGGAAGGATAGAGACCGAACTGGACACGTTTATGATCCGGCTTCGGGACTCTGTAGCCCGGTGGGCGTCAACCTATGTATATAAAGGGACGACCTTGTACGACCCGGCAGCGGTTTAGGGACAGACAACAACTCGAGAACCAGACAAAGGCTTTTACCTTCCTTGAAGGGGCCGAACTAGTATAAAACTCCACGTGTCCCCTTGTCTGGTTTAACCCCTTTAAGCTAACCCATAGCAATGGCTCCACGACTAAGTCCTTTCACAAGGACATCTGTCGTGACAAACCCACGACAGTTGGCGCCCACCGTGGGGCTATCGCACGATGGTTTTGAGTTCTTAAAGGGCAGGTTTGATGGAGTTGAGCGATACGTTGTGGGCCGGATGACGAAGAGTCGTCACGGTAAGCTCTCCATCGACAATGCAGGATGGGGTCCCAAGGCCGATTCAATCGAGTACGGGTACCGGGTCCCCTTCGGTGGGATTCACGTCTTCATCGGCAAGATTGGCGAACCGGCCCCTGAGCCGGACATCTGCACCGACATCATCGAAACGGCTCGGCGTGCAAGTTCTTTGTGGGCTCAGCCCGAGGCAAGGCATGTTTTCGTAGGTGTCATCCATGGATCGAGATACAAGGACGGGCCGATGTCCGATGGAGAGACCATGGTCTGTTCTGATGATGAGCCTTCTGGAGAGACCGAATCGCTTTACCAATTGCAGGACGGTCGAATTGATGGAGGATCCGAGGGCACAAGTATTCCGAATTCCCCTGATCTGCCAAACTGGGCCGCCATCTTCATGGTCGGCACACAATCAGCACCTGATTCATCGACCGCCACAGCAATACTCTCCGGTTCAACAACGGCTACACCAGCAGGGGCAGGAAGCTCTGCGCCTCCTCTAGCGCAAGTCCTGTCTGATTTGTTCGACGCTTTGGCAACGTTGATGGGCGTAGAGGTGGATGCAGCAGCCAAGGATCAACACAATGCGGAGATTGCAAAAGTGAAAGATCAGATAGCTCAGGCTAAAGCGGACCTTGCGATAGAGAATGCTAGGATGGCTACAGAGCGGGCTGAATTGGAAGCACGGGCCTACCGGATTAGGCTGGATCAGGATGCTTCAGAGGAAGTCATGAGAAGAAGGTACCGATCACATCTCCCATCGGTTTATGAATCGCAAAATCTCTTCAACACACCAGGAGCGGGAGCTGGTAACCAACCCATACTAAACCGGGCGGAGGCACTAGGGACAGGAGCGCCGGTTCAACCGCGCACGATGGACCTACCTCGCCAGAACAATGATGTACCACAGTATGTACCAACACCTCCGGGGCATTATTCCAACCCATTGGACAATATTGTGGCCGCCGCTTCACGCCTGGCAGCCCTCCCAACTGATGGCAAGTCACCAGTTGCGGTTAAAGCACGTCGGGCAAGGGAACTCCTTCAGATAGCGCTAAATCAACAGCAGGCGTATTCACACAGTCATGAGAGGATTCATTCCACTCCCCGTCCAAACCGGAGCAATAGCAGACACGTTGAGGACGAACCGGCCGTGTCCAGTAGTGCACGTCGCCGAAATTCACCACGAGGAAACAACCCGGCAGGGGGAGGCGCTGATGCACAGGATGTTGTGGACCATGGCCGTGCACATCGGGAGGCCGAGTTAGCAGCTTGGCACAGAGCACGACAACATACTCCGGTTCACCCTACCGCTTCAGTAGAGCCAGGTGTGGTGTTCAGTTCCTTAGGGGTTCCTTGTCTCACCCCCGCTTTGCGTAATATAAGACTGCCCAAGGACTTTTAGGGACCTCGCAAGGTACCAAATTACACCGCCGATTTGCAACCAGAGGCGTGGGTGGAAAGCTATGAGATGGCGATGGAGATGTTGGATGTCGATGAAGCAGTGTGTGCTAAATATTTCACCATGATGTTGGAAGGAACGGCTCGCACTTGGTTGAAGAGCTTACCGACCAACTCTGCCAGGTCATGGGCTGAGTTAAAGCACCGGTTTATCTAGAACTTCAAAGATACTTGTAAGCAGCCGATGTCAATCGTGGATCTGGCCGCTTGTGTCCAAGAGGAAGGGGAGTCCACGACCCATTGGGTCAAACGGGTCTTAGCGATTTTGCATTCATCAGATCGTATCAATGCAGACACTGTAGTGTTAACATTAGAGGGCAATAGCCGTTTCTTACCACTCAAACAGAAGTTGGGAAGACTCAAACGTCACTGCAATGACATGTCAACGCTCATGGCCGCTTTGGTTAAATACGCCGATTCAGATAATACCAAGGACCCGGATTCAGAGGAGGACAAACCGGGGAAAGGTAAGAAGAACGGCAATGCCAAGGGTCAGCAGCATAATCCGGCAGGCCATGGAAACGGTAGTAAGCGCAAGGCCGACATCAGCTTGGACTTTGTTGCTAACACCAATGCATAGGAGAATGGCCAGCACCGTAAGGGCAAGCAGCCGCAGAGGGGCGGAGGCTCAGGGCCCAATTTGGAGCGCCTGTTAAATCAGCCATGTCCAAAGCATGGATCAAAGGAGAAGCCGGCATCACATCTTTGGAAGGACTGTTATATCATGCGAGATTTCAAGAATTCCAATATGTTCCAGTATGATAACGGCCTGCCCGGCGGTTCAGGAGGAGGTTTCCATGGACCGGGCTACGGAGGTGGTGGTTCCGGTTTAGGATTTCAAGGCAACCAAACCGGACACATCAATCAAGGGCACCAAGGCAACCAGGGAGGTTACAACCATCAGGGGAATCAGCAGCAGCAGCAGTCGGGTTATCAGAGCAATCCCAAGCAGCTAAATAGCGGGCAATATCATGTATTCACTACTAGTTTGTGTAAGCATGATCAGAAGCTTCACAAAAGAGCAATACACTCTGTTGAACCGGCAGTACCTCAGTATTTACGCTGGTCTGAGCAACCTATTTTGTGGAGTAGAGAGGATCACCCACCCCGGGTTGATAATCCAGGTCACTTGGCCCTGGTGGTAGCCCCTCAAGTTGGGGGATACAAGTTTACCAAAGTACTCATGGATGGGAGAAGTAGTATCAACATTTTATATTATGATACATTCCGCCGTATGGGGTTGACAAATAAGAATCTTAAACCGTCAAATACGGTCTTTCATGGTGTGGTGCCTGGTAAGTCTTAGAGGTAGCTTTTGGAGATGACTATGATTCAAGGTCAGAAACATTGACATTTGAGGTGGTAAAGATCAAAAGTCCATAACACGCCTTGTTTGGGAGGCCGGCTTATGCTAAATTCATGGCAAGGCCATGTTATGTTTATCTACAGCTTAAAATGCCAGGTCATAAGGGGACTATCATAGTACATGGAAGCAGAAAGATTGCTTTGAAGTGTGAGGAAGGTGATGCGGCTTATGCTAAGTCAGTTTGTGCCACGGAAGAGTTGAAATTCTATAAGGAGCAAGTTGATCCGGCAGACATGACCTCTTTGAAAAAGTCGACTACATAACATGATCCGGCGTTGAAGTTCAAATCGGCTATAGATACTAAGATGGTTGACTTTGTTCCTAGTGATTCATCCAAACAGTTCAGCATCAGCACTAACCTAGATCCCAAATAGGAAAGCACGCTCATCGAGTTCATCCTTGAGAATCGGGACATCTTTGCATGGAAACCTTCTTACATGCCAGGAGTACCGAGGGAACTCGCTAAGCACGCACTCAACATTGATCCTAAGTTTAAACCGGTCCGGCAGTTCCTCCACCGCTTCAATGAAGAAAGACGTAAGGCTATCGGTGAAGAGGTAGCCCGTCTGTTGGCCGCAGGGTTTATTGTAGAGGTCTTTCATCCAGAGTGGTTGGCTAATCCGGTGCTGGTTCTTAAGAAAAATGGCACCTAGCGCATGTGTGTGGATTACACAGATATAAACAAGGCTTGCCCTGCAGACCCCTTTGCTCTCCCTCGCATTGATCAGATAATTGATGCTACGGCAGGTTGTGACCGTTTGTGTTTCCTGGATGCTTATTCTGGTTATCATCAGATTAAAATGGCGGTTAAGGACCAAGAGAAGACAACTTTTATAACTCCCTTTGGAGCCTTCTGCTATGTTTCCATGCCTTTTGTACTCAAGAGTGCCCAGGCAACTTACCAACGATGTGTTCAGAATTGCCTTCATAAGCAAATTGGGCGCAATGTTCATGCATATGTGGATGATATTGTGGTAAAATCCAGAAAGGAGGAGACATTGATAGATGATTTGAGAGAAACATTTGACAATCTCCGGATTTACAAGATGATGCTCAATCTGGAGTAGTGTGTCTTTGGTGTCCCGGCAGGCAAGTTCTTGGGTTTTCTGGTGTCAAACAGAGGCATTGAGGCTAATCCGGAAAAGATTGCAGCAATTACATCCTTGGCTAAACCGGCGTGTATCAACGATGTTCAACGTCTGGCCGGCCGGATTACAGCCTTGAGTCGGTTTATTAGTCGCCTTGGGGAGAAGGCCATCCCTTTATATCCGATGCTCAAGAAAACAGATAACTTTGTCTGGAGCGAGGAAGCTGATAAGGCGTTTGAGGATCTAAAGAGGCAGTTAGTTGAACCGCCCGTACTTGTAGCACCAATTGATAAAGAGCCGTTATTGCTATATGCGGTTGCTAATGCCCGGGCTGTTAGCGTAGCTATTGTGGTAGATCGCAAGGAGCTTGGCAAAGAATATCCGGTTCAATGGCCGGTTTATTATATCAGTGAGGTGCTCATTGAGTCAAAGCAGAGGTATCCGCATTGGCAGAAGTTGGTGTATGGAGTGTTTATGGCAAGCCGGAAGCTTAAACATTATTTTCAGGGTCATCCCATCACAGTGGTCAGTTCAGCTCCTCTGGGCGATATCATTCAAAACAGAGAAGCAACTGGCCGAATTGCCATGTGGGCTATTGAGCCTGGACCTCATGGGCTCAAATATATACCCCGCACAGCGATCAAATCCCAGGCACTCGTGGACTTCATCAATTATTGGACGGAGTTACAGGCACCTGAAGAGAAACCAGATAATACATATTGGACTATTCATTTTGATGGGTCCAGACAGTTGGAGGGCTCGGGGGCTGGAGTCATACTAACTTCCCCACGAGGTGACAAGTTTTGTTATGTCCTCCGTTTATTGTTCCCTTGTACTAATAATGCAGCTGAATATGAGGCTTTGCTCCACGGTCTTTGGATGGCTAAGGAGATGAATTTGAGCCGGGTTAAGTGCTTTGGCGATTCAGATCTAGTGGCTCAGCAGGTGTCTGGCACTTGGGATTCTAAAGACCCACTCATGGCTGCATATCGGCGAGAGGTGGACACAGTGGCTGGTCGCTTTAAGGGTTATCAGGTGGACCATATAGACCGGCGGAAGAATGAAGCGGCGGACGCTTTAAGTCGTCTTGGTTCCCAGCGTAAACCGGTCCCGCCCAATGTCTTTCTTGATGTATTGCATAATCCTTCAGTCAAGGTGCCAACCGAAGAAGATTTGGCTATTCCTGATCCGGAAGCTCAGTTGGTGGCAGCTCTGCATGCTATACCGGATTGGACAATCCCATATGTGGCTTACATGAACCGGGGCGAATTACCAGACGATGAAACGTTGACCCGACAGATAATCTGGCGTTCCAAGTCCATGACCATACTCAACGGGGAGTTACATCGCTACAGCGTTTCAGGAGCAATTCAGCGTTGTGTTTCTCCTCAAGAAGGTTGTGAGATTTTGCGAGAAATCCATGAAGGGGACTGCGGTCACCACGCCGGTTCAAAGTCTTTAGTTTCTAAAGCTTTTCGCCATGGTTTTTACTGGTTGACGGCGCCTGCTGATGCGGAAGATTTAGTCAAGAGATGTGACAGGTGTCAAAAATTCGCCCTCCATGCGCACGTTCTGGCTCAAGAGTTGGGATGATTCCAATTACGTGGCCGTTTGCAACTTGGGGGCTTGATATGGTTGGACCCTTCAAGCGATCTAAGGACAAAAAGACCCACCTGTTAGTAGCAGTTGATAAATTCACCAAATGGGTGGAGGAAGAGCCAGTCAGCAAGTGTGATGCAGCCACGGTGGTTCAATTCATCAGGAAGGTGATATTCCGGTTTGGTTTTCCACACAGCATTATAACAGATAATGGTACTAACTTGTCAAAGGGGGATATGGAAGAATTTTGTCAACGTGAGCACATCCGGCTCGATCTAGCGTCGGTGGCTCACCCCCAATCTAACAGTCAAGCAGAGAGAGCAAATCAAGAAATTCTATGGGGTATCAAACCCAGGCTTATGGTTCCCTTAAAGCGGACACCGGGTTTGTCGTGGAATTGTCACGGCAGATGTCCTTAGTGTCAGGACTTAGTTGCGAGGCCAACGCATCTATGCGGTAGCTTGAGAGGGGTTAATCGGGACAAGAGAGGCAACACAAGACAGGGATTTAGACAGCTTCGGGCCCTGGGAAACATCATCCGGTAAAAACCCTACATGCTGTTTGAGGCTAGGTCTCATTATCATCACAAGGGAGTCGCCGAAAACTGGCTCTCCTCTTTGTGTCTAGCCCTAAGATTGTTTCTTCTTGCTTGTAGCTTGTCCCTCTTTTGGGGAGCCCTACCCCTCCTTATATATGTTGAAGAGGCGGGTTACATGTAGAGTCCTATTAGGATTAGGACTAGTCTATCTCTAATACAAACCGGATAAAAGTTTTGGTCTTAACTTCTTGTAAGGTAAATATTCCTCATGCCTTTCCTCTTAAACCGGCCCACCATAGTATGAACCGGCCTTCTGGGCCTTGGGCCTTGTCATCCGTCTGACCCGCCCGCTGGGTTACCAGTGAGTCATAATGACCAGGCGGGTTGCTTGTAAACTGCCAGGTCAGGGCGGGTCACCAGTAATTCCCCAAGTGTCAGCGGGGTCTTCAGATAAACCGCCAAGTTCGGCCGGGTTAACTTCCGGCCAGTTTACGCTGCGGGGTATATCCCAGACATTAGCCCCCAGTTTATTTTGGATTTATCCATGTTAAACTGATCCTGTAAAACAAATACAAGAACAATTTTGATAGGTTATGCTCTGGGTTAAGAATTCTTGTAAACCGGCATCTGATCATCCTTAATTCCTTGCCATTTCCTTCTTCTAGAAAATCCAGGTCAATAAGCCAGCTTCATACTCAATTTGCTGACATTGGTTTCTCACAGAGAAATATTGTGAAGAATAATCCACTTGAGTCGGCTTCCAAAGCGCCGGTTTAAGAAATATGGGTCTTGAAATACTCATCTGATATTTAGCCGGTTTGAAGATGTAAAACTTGCCGGTTTAATATTACCAAAATTGTCGGGTTATAAAAACCGATAATTTCGGGTCATGATTGTTTCCAACGCCGTTTCATAATTATTGCCAACGCCGGTTCATGATTGTTGCAGACACCGGGTCATAATGATTGGTGACGCCGGGTCAATAATTGTTGGTGACGCCGGGTCAATCTGGTTTGCTCAGAACTGAGAATCTAAAGATTTTTCTCCCTTATATCCATATTACCTGTAGCCCCCAAGTCTTGAGCAGAACAAAGTGATGGCTTAAGACTTGTTTCCATATAATTACTGCCACTTTGAAGAAATCCATGTTGTTCATGTCAGTCACTAGTAAAAACTGAATACTCCATATATGTAGCCCCCAAGTGCCGGGTCATTATGCAATAAAGAGCAGGGACTTTATAAATATGATCATGTAGACTTGAGCAGTGATGTGTAGCCCCCAAGGGCCGGCTTAGTAAGATAATACTGAACCGGGACTTGATATATACTTCAATGAAAATAACATCTCATAATGTAGCTTCCATCGTAGGGCTTGAACCCACATCCACAAGGTTAAGAGCTTTGTGCTTTACCAACCGAGTAATAAACCCTTTAATACAAGGGTAATACAATGGATTAAGGCTTGTATACCTTGAATGTTTGACAGGAGCAATTGGTAGCCCCCAAGGGACGTCTCATTATGATACGATGAGTCGGGTCTTCAGTAAGATGATAAAAAAATGACTGTGCATTAGCCCCCAAGTGTCATGGTGCCTGCTTGCAGTGACATGAGACTTGCATATTTGATATAATCTCAACTTGAATAATGTAGCCCCCAAGTGCCGGGTCATAAGCCTGCAGCGACGCGGGACTATTCCTTCCATTGTAGAATAAATCATATCCCATGAAAAAATAATAGCCATAGCGCTAAAGCGATGAAAACCTCAATAATAACGGTTATTAATAACCGTAATAAAATCCAGCCATGTTGGCTATTCAAGATAATATAATCCGGTATGAAAACCTTATTCATTCAATATCAAAATGAAAATTCAGCCAAGTTTGGCTATTTGAATAATATAACCCAATGATTTATAAGCGCATGATTCCAATGGCGCAATCCAAATATATACTGGCAAGTTATAGTCCAAAGCCAGGCCGGTTTAATAAACACCGGACAATTTCTCATCATAGACTGGCGATTTATCGTCTTAAAGCCAGGCCGGTTTAATAAACACCCTATAATTTATCATCATACTGGCGACATATAGTTGAAAGCCAGGCCGGTTTAATAAACACCGGTGACTTATAATCATGCTTTATTCAACCTGTTTCTGCATACAACAAGTTTAAAGTGTCCTTGCGGTTTACCGCCGGACGGGTCATAATGCCCAACATATAACATGGGTTTATACACAAGGCTGCACTTAAGAATAATCAAATATGAAATATATCATACCTGTGACATTGAATCACATCATTGGTTTACCAACTTTTTTGTAGTAAGGGTGATAATCCCAATCTTGAGTACTGATAACTCTTTCCATATTGTGCCGGTTTATGATAAAACCGTACCGGGTTATGATAGACACCAAATTATCCATATATAATACCGGTGGCTTGTAGTCGAACCAGACCGGGTTAATAATCACCGGATTATAATTGGTCATGTACTGACAACTTGTAGTTGAAAGTCAAGCCGGGTTAATGAACACCAGTTTACTCCATAATAAGATGGTAACATAAAATCAAACCGGGCAGATAGTCTCCGGATTAAGATTTGACCGTGTTCCCCCAATTTGTAATTGACAGTCGAACCGGTTTAATAATGTCGGTTTAAAAACGCAACAAAAGTAAAAGGTCTTTAGCAAAAAAGAACAGAATTCGAGCAAAGTCAAACATAAAATCATTCGCAAATGAGGCTTTAAGCCGATCAAGAGGCATTACCATGGTCGGACATGACCAAGCCCCCAAAAGGCATAGCTATGGTTCGAGTCAGCCAGGTCCCCAAATGATGTGTTGGCATTACGCCGATCAAGAGGTGTAGCGACGGTACGGGTTCGACCAAAGCCCCCAAGTGATGCTGTGGCACTAGGCCGATCAAGAGGCGTGACTATGGTTCAGACGTGACCACAAGTCCCCAAGTGATGCTGTGGCTTTACGCCGATCAAGAGGTGTAGCGATGGTTCGGGTTCGACCAAAGCCCCCAAGTGATGCTGCGGCACTAGGCCGATCAAGTGGCGTGACTATGGTTCAGACTTGACCAAGTCCCCAAGTGATGCTGTGGCTTTTCGCCTATCAAAAGGTGTTGCTATGGTTCGGACATGACCAAAGCCCCCAAGTGATATTGTGGCATTGCGTCGATCAAGATGTGTAGCTATGGTTCGGATATGACCAAAGCCCCCAAGTGATATTGTGGCATTGCACCGATCAAGAGGTGTAGCTATGGTTCGGATACGACCAAAGCCCCCAAGTGATCAATAATATGATAAGCCAATAAGGCATGATACCCATGTTTGAACCGAGCACCATGGCAGCAGGTCCTCTTCGGCAAATTTAACTTTTTGCAAGAGATAAATTCTTCTTGAACCGGATATTGAGAGCTTCAAAGCTTTGTGGGAGACATCTTTCCCTTGAACTAGATTATAAACCAGAATCTTCATTTTCAGCCAAAAATTTTCTGACGGCCTTTCAACTCGAACTTGCGAGAAGTTAATTCCTTTTTGAACCGGACACTTCTAAACCAGATTTGAGAGCTTCAGAGCTTTGTGGGAGAACAAATTTCCCTTGCACCGGATATTAAACCGGCATTCTTCATTTTGAACCGGAAATTTTCTGACGGCCCTTAAATTTTCATCCATATGGTAGTAGCCTCCGGAACCGGGTTATCATTCCCTCCGATGACCCAGGGTCCTAAATCTCACGATATTTGCTAAGTCATGTCATCGTAGCCCCTGAGTCTCAAGGCGATTTGAGGAGTTGGCTTGAGATTCTCCATCTTTGACTGTGATATAAACCGGTAGGAGTCATTCAACATCTCAGTGATATAACTTGTCCTGCACTGGAGAACTTGCAAGCCAGAGTAATTGCTCTTTAAAAGAAAGCAATAAAAAATATACTGGATGAATCTCACCTGATATATCATGCCGATGTATTTATGATCTTCAGCGGTGTCCGTTAGTCAGCCTGGCACGTTGAATAGGCCGGACCACAGGGAGGACAGTAAAACGATCGTAGCATCAGAGGCGGCACAGACAGATGAGTCGGCCGCAGTGTTTGTAAGCAGGCTCGGGAGGGAGAGTCGGCCACGACGTTGTAAGCCGGTGCGGACGCGTGTACCGCCACGAGGGAAGATGAGCGAGTCGTCCATGGTGTTGTAAGGCGGCACGGACGGATGAGTCGGCCACAACGTTATAAGCCGGTGCGGGAGTCCGTTGAGTAAGGACGACCACTTGTGCCGATTGATGTTGGCACACCTCCATCTCCGTGGTATAATGCCACTTTGTAATAAATAATTCTCCTACATATAAAACACAGCAGGGCAAAGTATTTTCGCTCGGATGAATTAATATGCACTTTTCAAAATAGGATAAATAGCACCTGGTATTTTCCGTCAGATGAACTGGACAATGATACTAAGCGTAGTTAGACACAAAAGATAATCCGTACATATGCACATCATCTACGTGTTTTTCCTTTGTCTTTTCCCCCTTCCAAAGTAATGATTGCATGCATGTTGACTTTGATGTATGGCGACGAGTAGCATCCCGTTAGGTCGGCACTAACTGACTCGTGAACGCATCATTGGCTTCTGTAGTACTTTTTTTGAACAAGTATGCATCTGGTTGCTTGTGAACCAACTGGGTGCCGCGGGAGACGGACGGCGTGCGGAGATCTTGGCCCTGGCTTGGCGACTTGGTCGGGATAGCTTGCAGCCGCGGTAGCTCGCAGCGGAGGCGGCCTGGAGGTTTGTTGCAAGGCTGCAACGGGTAAGTCGGAGCACCGGCGGCTTTCGAGCAGTTTGGAGCAGCGACCGGTGGAAGCGAAGCGCAACGGCGGGTAAGTCTCTCAGCCGGAGGAGTGATGTGCGGCGGGTTGGATCGAGGCCACGGGTGGCCGGCTCGACGGCTTGACGGAGACCGCGGAAGCGAGGCGTGCAGAGCATGGAGCGATCCGGCAGCGGAGCTCGAAGACAGTCGTTGGTGAGGTCACGAGCGCCAACTGTCGTGGAATTTTCACGGCAGATGTCCTTAGTGTCAGGACTTAGTCGCGAGGCCAACGCATCTATGTGGTAGCTAGAGAGGGGTTAATCAGGATGAGAGACGCAACACAAGATAAGGATTTAGACAGCTTCGGGCCCCGAGAAACATCATCCGGTAAAAACCCTACATGCTGTTTGAGGCTAGGTCTCATTATAATCACATGGGAGTCTCCGTAAACCGGCTCTCCTCTTTGTGTCTAGCCCTAAGATTGTTTCTTCTTGCTTGTAGCTTGTCCCTCTTTTGGGGAGCCCTACCCCTCCTTATATATGTTGAAGAGGCGGGTTACATGTAGAGTCCTATTAGGATTAGGACTAGTCTATCTCTAATACAAACCTGATACAAGTCCTGGTCTTAACTTCTTGTAATGTAAATATTCCTCATGCCTTTCCTCTTAAACCGGCCCACCATAGTATGAACCGGCCTTCTGAGCCTTCGGCCTTGTCATCCGTCTGACCCGCCCGCCGGGTTACCAGTGAGTCATAATGACCAGGCGGGTTGCTTGTAAACCGCCAGGTCAGGGCGGGTCACTAGTAATTCGCCAAGTGTCAGTGGGGTCTTCAGATAAACCGCCAAGTCCGGCCGGGTTAACTTTCGGCCGGTTTACGCTGCGGGGTATATCCCCGACAGGGTTGTTGGGTTGAGGAGCTACCTTCTGTGTTATGGAGCATCAACACCACACCCAATAGGTCTATGGGTTATACACCTTTCTTCATGGTCTATGGAGCGGAGGCCGTTCTTCCTAGTGACATCCGTCACGACTCACCCCGTGTGACGGCTTATGTTGAAGCTGATAATGAGAAGACATGTCAGGATTCTCTGGACCAGTTGGATGAAGAGCGTGATCCTGCAGCAGCACGATCGACGATTTATCAACAAGATCTCCGACGTTATCACAGCCGCCGGGTTAAAACCAGAACCTTTCAAGAAGGTGATTTGGTGCTCCGGCTCATCCAGGATCAGACTGATATGCACAAGTTATCCCCACCTTGGGAAGGACCCCTTTGTGGCCAGCAAAAATCTGCACAACGGGTCTTACTACCTCATTGATGTTCGAGAGCATAAAGACTCACGTCAATCGGAGGAGGAGACCAAGCGGCCATGGAACATAGCTCTCCTTCGGCCTTACTGTACTTGAAGCCATAGGCTCTTCATATGTACATATTTATGACAGTGTATATATCATATAATAAACCGGAGCCTCTGTTATAAGCGTGGTATCTGTTCTTTTTACATCATGTGTGTGCCTATAAGAGTTTACTGACAAAGCGGAAATTTTTATTAATCCGGTGTTAGCAGCTGCACAGGTATGCAGAAAATCACTAGGGGGCTTGGTCATATTTGACCTACAGCTACACCTCTTGATCGGTTTTGAAACCACAAAGGGATATCACTAGGGGGCTTGGTTGTTATCACACCATAGCTACACCTCTTGGTAGGCATTTACACCACAAAAGAAAAAATATGTGGAGGCAAAGAGAGTGTTGCATAAAGCACAGGCTCAAACATGGGCACACACTGAGCACAGCTCACAAAGTTACTTGGGGGCTCTTTTTTGCAAAGCAGCAAAGAGTTTGAAAGGACCCTTGTACTTGGCTATCAAGCCACGGCTTGGAAGCCTAGTGTATTCACCTAAAAACCCGGGTTAACCTGCCTTCATCAAGTAAGCCACTCCTGTCCAGGTAATCCTGGTATGACCCATCGAACGCTTGACAAGTCAATCTTTTATAGACCCTGAACTTGTCAAAGTTAAAACGATGATTGGTTAATTGGAGGCCCATCTTAAAAGGCTTTGTTAAATGGTTTAACTCAGAGGCCTGGCAGCCCATGAAAAGCCTCGATTTGGTGCCTGGCAGCTCGTAAAAAGCCTTGCATATTTTCATTTTTGCATTTTATTTGTTGAAGTTCATACGAATCTTTTGATGATTCGGCGTCCTTGACCCGGCTTGCTTTTTCAACTATAAAGTTGTCGGGACACGATCAGTTATAAACCGGTGTTTATTGACCCGGTCTGGTTTGACTAAATCACCAGTGTTATAAAGAAAACTCGGTAGTTATCCCGGTCCGGTTTAATATATAGACCGGCATTACAAAAATGGGGTTATCAACATCCGGATTGGCATTAACGCCTTTGCCATATACACTGTTGGTCAACCAATGAGGTATGTTCTGTACATTGCTTTTTGTACAAACACTTGATTATTCATCTAGATATTATATACTTCTTGGACATCATGACCCGTCTAGCGGTAAGCCGCTAGATACTTTTAAGTTGTTGTAACCAGGAACATAATTCATCATGGGTTATGCATAAATATATCCCAAAAAGTGGCACAAGATTGTCACGAGGTATTACGAAACATGCTCGATGGCATGGCTGATAACGGAGTTTTTGGCTATCCTATTACAAGAAGCTTTCAAAGCGGCTCCAATGGTATCATTGTTTTTCACAGTAGCCATGTAAACCGGCGATCGGATCAGGATTCTTCATCTGGACGGTTTGATGGTTGAGGGTCAGTTGGTGTGGGCACTTCTTCATCCCTCCCCAGACGCTGGAAATCTACCGTTGACCAATCGATTCCAGTTAAAGCTTGAAACATAGCTTCTTCATGAATAAGATTGGAGGGGTTAATATCAGGAGCATAAGTGTGCTTACGAATCCGAGGCACAAGTTCTTCAACTTCATGGATGTCGGCCGGCTGTCTTTTCCCCTCCGCATCATATAATGGTTGAAAATGGGACAAATTGGTATCATCGGCCAACTTGCTAGCTGCTGGCCGCATCTGTTTGGTCAGCCGCCGGAGGTCATCATTGTCAAAGTTTGAACCGTCTTCCTTTACACCTGGGTATCCTTTAATAATATCCTCCGCTTCAAGGTCTAGAATCCAGGCTTTGGCTCGAATAAATGCAGTTAAAGCTCCGGCTCTGGCAGCTGCTTTCTTCAACTCGGCGATACGGGCTGGTAACATGGCCAGCTTCTCAAGAGTTTCTTTAATCAAAGTTGGGGCCGGTTTGTTATAAGCTGCCGTGAAAATAGCCCGCTGAGACCCAGAGTATAGCTGTTCAACCAATGTGTATACCGCTTTGAGCTTCATCTGCATATATGTACCAAGATGAGCGATCCGAGTGCCTGCCAAAGATTTTATCAACATTTTGGTCAGTTATAAGGTTCATTGACTTGCGCAACACACATAAGCATGCACTTACCAAAGATAGCAGAGGTCATAGCATTGATTTGGCATTTCTAACCGGCTAGTTCATCTACCACTGGCTTCAGGGCTTCCTCAGCGTCTACAGCTCTTTTGGTTAAACCGGATTTTTCGGTTTCATGGTCAGCACGATCTTTGTTGAAAGATTCTTTCAGCTTTTCCATTACGGCCAGGGCCTGGGTCAGCTCCTCTTTGGCTTTTGCAGCCTGGGCTTGTTGTGACTTCACATTCTCTTGCAAGTCAGAATTTTGGGCATCTTTGCTTCTCAGTTCAGCCTGCAACGTTGAAGGTATATTAAACAAACAGCATATATATGTGCAAAGTACAAAGCGTATAACAAGTTATGCACTTCATACTTGGGGGCTAATGCCTATTTGCTCTAAAGTACTACAATTTATACAAGTCTCCAGAACAATGCAAGCATTGTCCTTGACACTTGGGGGCTAATCTGCGTCTGTTCTAAAACGGATGTGTGGATTAAAGCCCGGATTAACTTGCCAAGTTAAACCGGCCTTTGGGGGTTATGCTGCAGAAAGTTATATAATTATTTGAAGATGAGTCTTATCTCTTATTAGAGACCTGCCATTGCAAGGATCAATGATGAGAAACTTAAAGTGTTACAAAGACCCGGTTTATGATTAATAATCATAAAACGGCCCTTGGGGGCTACTTGGGATAGTATTTCAGCTATAAATCAATAAACAAAGGGAGATGAATTTACCTCATATCGCTCTTTCATCAAGTTCACCAAACCGGCTTCATAATCCCGGTTTGAGTGCATACGGTTCAAGAAGCCAGAGTGAAGCTCATCAGCGTTAAGATGAGCATAGCTTGATAAATCTCTGCTCCATTTGCCTTTTTCCCTGGCAGCTTGCTCTTCTTTGGCACTGTGTTGAGCCAAAATGACGGGATGGCCAGGAGAGCTGTGGCCTATTCCAGTAATAATCACATTGTCTCATTGGCCTTCAGTGTTTTAGGTTGGTGATATTGGAATTTCAGCATCTTTCACCGGACTAGCCCGGTTTGGTTCTGCCGGTTCAGCATCGGGCATGGCAGGCTCAGTGTCTGTGGGCTCATCAGTATTTTGGCCTTCAAGGGGCGGGTCATTAGAAGTAGCTTCAGGATGAGGACCTTCCGGTTCACAAGTTTGTTCCGATTCACCTCTTGGTTCTTCTTCTTCGGCGACCAGGTTTTCGGGCGGATTGGTGACCCGAGCTTTCTTGCTGGGTCTGGCTTTGGCCTTGCAAACAGGATAAAAGAGGATTAACATCCTATTCAAAGGATTTATGACGCATTGAAAGGAAAGGTTTTTACAACTTACCCGGCTACGGTTTTCAAAGGGGGGAGTTGAGTTGTTGTCAATTCACTAGAAGATGAAGGAGGTGTCACTTGATAATTTGAATCGGACGGATTAAGAGGCTGTCTGAAATAACCTGCCTTGGGGTAAGAATGGTCAGAAGTAGGAGAGACCTCAGACCGGCACTTCCGAACCGGGGTATCAGGTATACCGGCTGAAGTGACCTGTTGGCTGCTGAGTCTTCAAAATAAATGTTGGATCCAAGTGAGCAAGAGGATGAGAAAAGCTTACCTTCTGGACTGCTTGGCGGGTTTTTTGTGTTGGCATAGAGACTGAACCGGAGGAAAGGGTAATTACCTCTACATCGTCAGCTTGACTAGCTTCTGCGTCCTCCTGAGGAAGATCATTGTTAATGAGATGCATGAAAAGAGAGCCAAGTGAGTCAAGTTCTACCTCGACCTGTGGATCATCAGTGTCATCATCAAGCTCCATGTTGATCTGGTCAACCGTTTTCCATTTTGACGTCCGTTTTACGGCTTTGGTTTTTAGGCGGGATGGCTTGACCACTTTATCCCCAGTCGGCTTTGCCGCTTTCTCTACGGTTTTCATTTTCCAGAAGGGGTCATCACCCTACATACAAAGAAGAAGGATTACAGATTGCATAAGCTAAAAAAATTAGAGATGAAAAGGAAGGGACTCAGACCGGTTTGACTACAGACCAGTTCCGATTCATTCAGAATCTTATTTACACCTTCAGTGACTTCTTCCTCAGATAATTGAAGGTTGCAATGGCGTTGAGGGTCGTCAACACCACCGGTATACTCACACATTAAACCGGAACGCCGGCTTAGTGGCAAGATACTCCAGGATATCCAACAGCGCACAAAGTCCACGCCTGTTAAACCGTTCGCCATAAAAGCCCGGAGTTTGGCAAGTTGAGGGGCATATTTCGCCCTTTCTAAAGAGCTCAGGCGTTGTGGCATTGGATGGGTGTTGGATAGTCTGTGATCACAAAAGCCGGGGAGGGGATTTTCATCATCAAGGGATGTATCTCTACAATAAAACCAAGTTTGGTTCCATTGCTTTGGATGGCTGTGCAATTTGGCATGAGGAAATTCAACCTCTTTCCGCTTTTGAATTGAGACACCCCCAAGTTCAGTGTTAGGGCCATTTACAAATTCTGTGCGCCGGTTTAAATGAAAGAAGTCCCGGAATAGCTCGACGGTTGGTTCTTCTTGTAAATATACTTCACAGAAGACCTGGAAGTTGCATAAATTGGAGACCGAGTTGGGACCAATATCTTGAGGATGAAGTTGGAAGCTGGCAAGCACATTGTCGGTGTCAAAACCGGTGGATCTCGGGTAGTGGGTCCCGAACTGTGCGTCTAGGCTGGATGGTAACAGGAGGCAGGGAACACGATGTTTTACCCAGGTTCGGGCCCTCTTGATGGAGGTAAAACCCTACGTCCTGCTTGATTAATATTGATGATATGGGCAGTACAAGAGTAGATCTACCACGAGATCAAGGAGGCTAAACCCTAGAAGCTAGCCTATGGTATGATTGTTGTATATGGAGTTGATTGCCTACGGACTACAACCCTCCGGTTTATATAGACACCGGATAGGGTTAGGGTTACATAGAGTCAGTTACAGTGGTAGGAGATCTTGAATATCCGCATCGCCAAGCTTGCCTTCCACGCCAAGGAAAGTCCCATCCAGACACGGGACGAAGTCTTCAATCTTGTATCTTCATAGTCCAGGAGTCTGGCTGAAGGTATAGTCCGGCAACCCAAACACGCCCTAATCCAGGACTCCCTCAGTAGCCCCTGAACCAGGCTTCAATGACGACGAGTCCGGCGCGCAAATTGTCTTCGGCATTGCAAGGCGGGTTCCTCCTCCAAGTCCTTCATAGAAGATTGTAAACACCAAGAGTAGTGTCCAGCTCTGCAAAATAAGCTTCCACATATTGCCATAGAGAGAATAATATTAACACAAATCAAATCTGCTGACGTATTCCGTAGTGTGTCATCACACTACAGCCAAGTCCTTCACTCGAATCGTTTTTACTTTTCCACCTCAGCGTGTTTTGCGAGGCGGTTTCCTTGGCACGTCTTGTCAAAGCAGAGATCATGTACCCCCCTTTTACGGGATTCTTATCAATACGGACGTGGGTAACCCAACCGCGCCACTTATCACGGCGCTTGGGAGGCAAGCGAGTTTTACTAGGCAGGTGGGGCGCACAACCGCATCCACCCATATAAGGGGACAAGGATCCACCTTTTTACCTACGCCTTCTTCCTCCTTTGCCTATCCATCTCCTGCGCACCCGAGCTCCAGCGCCCAAGCCTGCACTTCCAACCTCAACCTTCTCCAGCAATGTCCGGAGCGGGAGGCAAGTGGATGGTCTCCTCTACCACGGAGGGCAAAATCAAGAAGCTAAGGAAGGCCGGATACCTGTCCAAGGACATCGCGCACCGGCTTCCCGAAGAGGGGCGGCTTCTCCCCACCCCAAGGCCCCATGAGAGGGTAGTATTTCTCCCCCACTTCCTCCACGGACTGGGTTTTCCACTCCACCCATTTGTCCGAGGGCTCATGTTCTACTACGGCCTGGATTTCCACGATCAGGCTCCGAAATTCATCCTCAACATCTCGGCGTTTATCGTCGTGTGAGACGCCTTTCTCCGCGTCCGCCCCCATTTCGGCCTCTGGCTCAAGACCTTCAACATCAAGCCCAAGGTGGTGCGCGGCAGCCAGGCGGAGTGCGGAGGCGCCATGGCGGGCAAGATGGCCAACGTCCTATGGTTCGAGGGCTCTTTCGTGGAGACCCTAAAGGGATGGCAATCCGGGTGGTTTTATATCACCGAGCCGCGCGATCCGAAATGGACCGCAGCCCCCGAGTTCCAACCCAGACACCCCACGCGGCTTATGTCCTGGAAAGAGACGGGCCTGTTGTGGGGTGACGAAAAAGAGGTGACCGGATTGCAAACATGCATCCAGTCCCTGGTGAACAAGCCAGTCCGACTTGTTAATGTAATCCAGGTTATGCTCGTCCGCCGGATCCTCCCGTGCCAACAACGGGATTTTAATCTGTGGGAGTTCGACCCGGCGCAACATCAAACCCTCAGCAGGCTCTTCGACATGACATACGAAGACGCCTGGAAGATACTATTCAAGGGCGCCGAGGCTCCCGCATCCGCTTCTGAGGACCGCGGATACAGCTCGCAGCGTCACGCTAGCGAGGTATGCCATCTACACCTTTTACAGGATGTTAAGCTTTTTTCATAGTTTGACTCTATGCGGGATCTAAACTCCCTTACCTTTGACAGGCTTGGCGGGCGATATCCGGACCGATTAACTGTCCGGCTCCGCTGCCCGAAGACCGAGCCCCAACTCTACTAGCAAAGCTGCTGGTTTCGGCGCCTTATGTGGTGCCGGAGAAGAAGGCCAAGAAGAAGAAGACCATGGGGACACGAAAGAGTGCCCGCAACGTGGTGGTGTCGGACTCGTCATTTGACGAGTCCGAGACGCCCTCCTCCCGTGAAAACGAGGAGGAGGAAGAAGAAAACTCTCCCCCCCAGCGGAGGGAGGAGAGAAGAGGAAGGCCGCCCCAGCGGGGGAGGCCGAGGGGTCTAGGAAAAGGAAGACCCCTCCGCCGGACTACGCCCTCGACGCCGAAGAGGGCAAAGAGGAGTGGCCAAACAGGGCCAAGCGTCCGGCGAAATCGTAAGTTCGGATATCAGAGTAACTCATGATGTTCCTTTGTCGCACAGCTTTCCCTAATGTCGAATGTAATTATGCAGTCCGCCCTGGGCCGAATTTGACGAATCATCGGGCGGCTCCCTGGACTCATCGGACGTGAACTCAGTTCCGCCCGCTGTCTCCCCCCGCACTGCAGACGACGCCGAAGTGGCGTCATGACATGCTCCGGGGCAGGAGGAGGTGGTCCCGGAGGAGCCGCAAGGCAACCTCCCGGACTCCTGGAGTGAAGGGGATAAGGCTCCCAGGGCTCTCAGTCCGGCATTGTGCCGGACACCGCGCCAGAATCTTCCACAGTTCCGGACCACGGTAGGCGAACTCCTTCCAAGAGGAGTAAGCCTCCTGAGCCGGCGGCCTCCATCCAACCGGAGGTGCCGGACAATCTGCTGGAGGTGCTTGACGACGCCTCCATCGACGAGGGGCACCATACTATTATGAGTACGGTGATCCAGAAGGTTCAGTCCGCCGAGAGCGGACTGACTGAAGCTTGCGCTAGCCTTCTAACAGGCTTCGAGGTAAGTAAAAATATGTAAAAATATTACCGCATAGACAGTAGGCCCTGATGCTCTGTTTGGCGTTAGGAAAGAAAAGCCGAATAGAGGATCTATTAAATTTCACAGGAGTCTAAAAAAAGAGTCAGTATGCGTATGCAGGCTTCGCTGCTGTCCACCGCCGCACTGACTGCGGAGGTGGGTGTCCTGAAGCAGGACCTCGAGCGGACCAAGCAAGAGCTCGGCCTTGCCAAGCGGCGGCTCGAGGAGGAAGAAGGTAAGAAATACCTTACAAGAAAAGTGCCTATAAAAAGGCTTGATTGCAAAAAGAGTAACAGGATTGTACTGCTTATTGTAGGGGCCACGACTGAGGTGGCGACCCTGAAGCAGGCGCTGTCTGAGGCCGAAAAGAAAACGGCCGCGGAGCGCACCGAGCGAGATAAACTTGGGGCTCAGGTCGGCGAGGTGCAGCAAGAGCTGCAGGCTCTCATGAAAAAACATGAGAGTTTGGAGCTGGAGTCGAAGGCGCAAGAATCCGAGCTTGCAACGGCCCTAGAGGCTGCCAAGTCTGCCAAGGCCGAAGCCCAAAAGGCCCTCCAAGAGTTGGAGGAGATGAGGAAGATAGCAGCGGGTAAGGCATTCTTTATGCAAAGAAGAAATATAAAAGTGAACTACCTGTTACTTACCTGAATCTGGAGCTCTACAGCGGCATTCGCAGATCTTCCCGCAGCATATCCGACGCCGCCGCATTCTACCGAGCTGAAGAGGGTAGCTCTACGGAGAAGGTGTTCTGGTCTCAGTATTCTGAGGCCGGACCCCTGTGCCCTTGAGCGACCAGCTGAAATAGCTGGTCGAGCTCCACAAGGCGGACAAGCAGGCCATGAAGGGCTTCATAGTTCGACTGTGGCCCGAAGAGGCCCTGCCTGGGAGCTATTTCGGGCTGGTGCGGCGGCTGGTGGAGGCCTGTCCGAGGCTTGAGGTCATCAAGCGCTCCGTCTGCATCGAAGGTGCCCGTCGCGCCCTTGCCCGTGCAAAGGTGCACTGGGGTAAGCTGGACAGTGAGAAGCTTGTGAAGGACGGGCCGCCGCCGGGGAAGGAGCATCGCAAGCCCGAGAACTACTACAAGGATGTTCTTGCAGGTGCCCGCCTTGTTGCGGATGAATGTACCAAGGATGTGATATTTGAATGAACTCGCTCGTGTTTATCCTGTGCGCTGAAAACTTGTTCATATGCGCCAAGCAATGCTTATTGAATTTAAAATATTACATTCTGTGCGGCCGTTTATCAAAAATTGAGAGATGGCCAGTCGTCGGCTTCTGCCCCCGTGCCACTAGTGCTGGGGTGTTCGGGATAAACCTGAGCGCTCTTTTTCCCATAGTTGGGTCCTTCGAGGGAGCCGCTCAGCACAACGAACTAGGCAATCGGACTATAATGCTTCAACACTCTCACTTAGCCATAGAACTCTATAATTTTAAATTTCGGCGAAGCCCCTAGTTTGGAAGACCAAGTTCGGGGTGCTATCCATGCCTTGGCCAGACAAAGCCAGCTCCTCGCTCGAGGCGGCATAAGCCTTTAGGGACTCGAAAAACCTCTCGAACAGCGATCGGTCTCTCGCCACATCATGACAGTCAGTTTTAGCTTTCTCCACTGAGGTGCTTAACCCGGCTGAACCGGGGCACAATCGCAGTGGTTCTCCTAGTGCTACCTTAGCCGATAGAGCGGAACGTAAGGCACCAAAACATAGGAGCCGGGCAAACCCAACTATTGACCCAAATCATGATTCGGAGCCGATGCATATAGTGCTATAAGTTCGGGGTGCCGCAGTTGTGAAAGTGTACGGACTTCTCACACCATTATGAGGGGTACTGAAGCCCCTGGCGTGTTTGCCGTACCATGGTGTACGGGTGCAATCATGTCATTTAATAAACATATATATGAAAAGATGATAATGCGAAAAATAGACAGAAAGCTATGCATTGTTTATAGAGAGGCTATTTATCAAAGGCGAACGATACAAATAGTGCGGTAAGCAAAAGATATCAGACTATTCAGTATGTCCTGACCAGGGGCAGGACGCGGAATTGTATTTAAAACAGGTATACCGCTCGTAACAGAGACCACCTGGGAGTTCCATAATGCGGCATGGCTTGTCTGCCTCCCTGGATCTTGCATCGTTTGTCCGGCAGTCGAATTACCGAACAGGTCGTCCGAAGTATGGAGTCCTGAAAGTAAGAAAAAATTAAAAAAAGAATCCGGCAGCCCCTAGTACGTTTTAAGCCGTATTTTGGGCGTGCCGTTATTGTGCCCCTTCCCCTGTGCCCATGGTATTTCAAGGGCGTAGTTATGTATGCGAGGTACTGGTTTCGCTATGTCGCGAAAGCGGGGGTTGGGGCCGCATTTCTACGTTTTCTCAGAGTGTGCCAGGCGGTCTTGTTGTGGGTTACTCTGGGCGCGCTTGGCAGTGTCTGGCTTTTTAATGGCCGGACTGGAGAATTGCCTGAGAAGGCTACTTTGTACCTCCGCTGCGAGAGTCGCCGTATGCTCCTCCGTACGGAGGGAGCGTTTGGTGTTTCCGTTGACCGTAATTACTCCTCGAGGGCCTGGCATCTTGAGCTTGAGATATGCGTAGTGCAGCACCGCATTGAACTTTGCGAATGCGGTTCGTCCGAGCAGGGCGTGATAGCCACTGCGAAACGGGACTATATCGAAGATTAACTCTTCGCTTCGGAAATTGTCCGGGGATCCGAAGACCATGTCAAGTGTTACTGAGCCTGTAGAGTTGGCTTCTACACCTGGTATAACGCCTTTAAAGGTCGTTCTTGTGGGCTTAATCCTTGAGGGATCTATGCCCATTTTCCGCACTGTATCCTAATAAAGCAGGTTCAGGCTACTGCCGCCGTCCATGAGGACTCTTGTGAGATGAAATCCGTCGATGATTGGGTTGAGAACCAATGCGGTGAAGCCACCATGACGGATGCTAGTGGGATGGTCCCTTCGATCAAAAGTGATCGGGCAGGAGGACCATGGGTTGAACTTTGGGGCGACTGGCTCCATCGCGTATACGTCCCGTAGCACACGCTTCCGCTCCCGCTTGGGAATGTGGGTTGCGTATATCATGTTCACCGTCCGCACTTGTGGGGGAAAGCCCTTCTGTCCATTGTTGTTCGGCGGCTTGGGCTCCTCGTTGTCGCTGTGCAGCCCCTTGTCTCGGTTTTCGGCCCTTAACTTGCCTGCCTGCTTGAACACCCAACAATCCCTGTTAGTGTGATTGGCTGGCCTTTCGGGGGTGCCATGTATCTCGCACAAGTGATCAAGTTTTCGGTCCAAACTGGACGGGCCCTGAGTATTCTTTTTGAATGGCTTTTTCCGCTGACCAGATTTATAGCCTTTGAATCCGGCATTGACTATCGTGTCTTCATTGTTGTCGCTGCTAACATGGCGTTTTTGCTTATTCCGACGTGTCCTGCCATTTTTGTCCTTGGTATCCGAATTACCAGGGTTCTTTGATAAGTTGTTACTGCGAGCTAGCCAGCTGTCTTCTCCCGTGCAAAAGCGGGTCATGAGTGTCATGAGGGCTGCCATGGATTTCGGCTTTTCCTGTCCCAGGTGCCGGGCAAGCCACTCATCGCGGATGTTATGCTTGAAGGCTACTAAGGCCTCTGCGTCCGGACAGTCGACTATCTGGTTTTTCTTTGTTAGGAACCGTGTCCAGAATTGTCTGGCCGATTCCTCTGGCTGCTGAATTATGTGGCTTAAGTCGTTGGCATCCAGTGGTCGCACATAAGTGCCCTGGAAGTTGTCGAGGAATGCGGCTTCCAGGTCCTCCCAAGAACCGATTGAGTCTGCTGGCAAGCTGTTAAGCCAATGCCGGGCCGGTCCATTAAGTTTGAGCAAGAGGTATTTGATGGCGTGTAGATCATCACCGCGTGCCATGTGGATGTGAAGGAGATAATCCTCGATCCATGCCGCCGGATCTGTTGTGCCATCGTATGATTCGATGTTTACGGGTTTGAAGCCCTCTGGGATTTTATGATCCATTACTTCATTTGTGAAGCATAGCGGGTGTGCGGCGCCTCTGTACTGGGCTATATCACGACGCAGCTCGGAAGAGCTATGTCTGTTGTGTTCGGCCCGGCTGGATTTGTTGTATCCGGAGTGAAGATCATTGTCACATGTCATAGGGCACCTGCGCGATCCGTAGATCGATCTTGTTTGTCTTGCCTTATCCTCCAGTATGTCTCGCAGGTCGGGCGCATTTTCCCGTGCCTTAGTTGAGCGGCGTCGGGGCATCGCTTGGGTGGAGGGCCGAGAGGCCTCTCTGTCACGGCTGCGAGGTGGCCGGTCTGCCATGTCATGCACTGGTGATGTAGGTGCTTCCTCCTCTGATCGGGGTAGCGGCCTACGCTTTGGGTAACTCTTGGAGGGGCATTCGAGTTCATACTCTTGGGCCGCAAGGACTTCAGTCCATTTGTCAGCTAGCAAATCTTGGGCAGCTCTAAGCTGTTGCTGCTTTTTCTTTAGGCTGCCTGCCATGGCTAAAAGCCTGCGTTTAAAACGCTCTTGTTCGGCGGGGTCTGATGGTATGACGAATTCGTCGTCATCGAGGCTTGCCTCGTCTTCGGAGGGAGGCGTATAGTTATCATCCTCGACCTCTCGGTCTGCCGCTCTCTCATGAGGGCTGGCTTCTCCATCTTCCTGTGCCGAATCTTACTGAGTTGGGTGTTCCTTGGCGCTATCCGGGGTAGTATTATCTCCCGTGCCGGAATCACCGTTTTTACTTTGGCAGGATTTAGAGCGGCGCCGCTGACGCCGGCGCTTTGGCTGTTTCTTGGGGGCGTCATCCCCCACTGTTCCATCGCCATCTCCATCTTTTGGAGTATCCATCATATATATGTCATATGATGAGGTGGCCTTCCAGCGCCCTACAGGTGCTAGTTCCTGTTCGTCTCCTACATCGTCATCCATGCCGTCGATGTCTTCGGAGCTGAAGTCAAGCATGTCGGTTAGATTGTCGACAGTGGCTACAAAGTGGGTGGTGGGTGGGCTTTGAATTTCTTCATCGTCCATATCCCATCCTCGCTGACCGTAGTCCGGCCAGGGCTCTCCTGATAAAGAGAGAGACTTAAGAAAATTCAGGATGTCACCAAAAGGCGAATGCTGAAAGATGTCTGCGGCAGTGAACTGCATTATCGGCGCCCAATCGGATTCGATTGGCAGGGGCGCGGGGGGTTCGGAGTCCGGGGAGGAGTCCGGATCCTCGGAGTCACGGGTCGTGCAGAGTGCGGGGCTAGCGTTCAGCTCGATCGCTTTCGGGATTGCAGCCCCCGAGGTGATGTCCAACCGCTCATCCTCGATTGGCGCAATAGGCTCCGAGTTAGGGGTCAGAACCGATGCGTGTGCGGCCTCCAGGACACTATCCGGGGGCAGAGCTAGATCATGCCCCTCGAGATAGTGTGGCGCGCTTGGCCGTGGCTCGAGCCCGTCGAAGATAAGGTCTCCGCGGATGTCAGCCGTGTAGTTTAAGCTTCCAAACCTGACTTGATGGCCAGGGGCGTAGCTTTCGATCTGCTCCAGGTGGCCGAGCGAATTGGCCCGCAGAGCGAAGCCGCCGAAGACGAAGATCTGTCCGGGGAGAAAAGTCTCACCCTGGACTGCATCGTTGTTGATGATCAAAGGAGCCATCGGGCCTAAAGGCGACGACACAGAGGAACTCTCAATGAAAGCACCAATGTCGGTGTCAAAACCGACGGATCTCGGGTAGTGGGTCCCGAACTGTGCGTCTAGGCCGGATGGTAACAGGAGGCAGGGAACATGATGTTTTACCCAGGTTCGGGCCCTCTTCATGGAGGTAAAACCCTACGTCCTGCTTGATTAATATTGATGATATGGGTAGTACAAGAGTAGATCTACCATGAGATCAAGGAGGCTAAACCCTAGAAGCTAGCCTATGGTATGATTGTTGTATATGGAGTTGATTGCCTACGGACTACAACCCTCCGGTTTATATAGACACCGGATAGGGTTAGGGTTACATAGTTGGTTACAATGGTAGGAGATCTTGAATATCCGCATCGCCAAGCTTGCCTTCCACGCCAAGGAAAGTCCCATCCGGACATGGGACGAAGTCTTCAATCTTGTATATTCATAGTCCAGGAGTCCGGCTGAAGGTATAGTCCGGCTACCCGAACGCCCCCTAATCCAGGACTCCCTCACACATCTCGGTAAAACTTAGACCCTGGCGGTTTGAAGCCACGGCCTATGTGGTCAAAAAAGACAACCACCTCACCCTGCCTTAGGGTTGGAGGATTTTCTATTCCTGGAACTCGCCATTTGATTTCAGTTTTCTTAGCCAAAGTGCCAATGCTGACCATATCATTCAATTGTTCCTCTGTGACCCGGTAACGAGTCCAGTTGCAAGCTGTGAATTGCTTGGCCATCGTGGAAAAAACGAGCTGGAAACAAAAGGCCGGTTTATAAATAACATAGGATAACACACAAGATGAAAGGGAGTAAAATATGCCCTGATAGGGGATATGGCATAAACCGGAGATCAATGCAATAATGCATAAAAGGTAGTACCACGACAGGGGTACTCAGACACTGTTAAACTAGAATATAATTATGAAGGTAAAAGGCTCTTCCGGTTTATCAGAGGGCTAATGGTATAGATTGCTTATACAAAATTAAATCGCCTAATGGATCTAGGAAATAAGGGGGAAAGGACTTACTGCGACTGCGGAAGCAGCGGAACGGCACTGTGGAACTCTGGTGCGAACAGGTTGATGCAGCGGCCGACGGTGAAGCAGAGGCGAGGTTTGAAGATGACGACGGCGCTCGAGTGCGGGGTCGTCGAGAGGAAGAAGAAGAGATGAATGGGTAGCGGAAAGAAAAGAAAGGGGTCCTCTGCCCTTATTTATAAGGCAAAGTGATAAAACGGCAAGTGCGAGAATCAAGGAGCCCAAAAATGGATAAATTAATAAAAGTGTCGCCTCGGTGACTGAATACACATTAAATGAAGGTAATCGTCGACATCAACGGATAGATGACGTCAGGGCGGTTTATCATAATCTGGGAGTATGACGTCACGGCGGTTTACAAGATCAAGGTGAAGATATGAGGGAAGAATTTTTCTAAGTGTACAAGATTGACATGAACAAGTTCAAACCAATCTGGGGCCTAATGTTGGGGATAATACTACTGGAGGTAAACCGGCCTTATGTAGCTGGGTTGACTCCTTGAAGATTAGAAGCCCATGAAGACGCAAGAATAATGGCGCTTTACGAAGGCCCAAGGCCCAAAGGCGGGTTAAAGAATGTAAATGTAAAATCGACCTAGTTATGTAACTTGTATTGTAAGATAGGAAGGATAGAGACCGAACCGGACATGTTTATGATCCGGCTTCAGGAATCTGTAGCCCGGCGGGCGTCAACCTATGTATATAAAGGGACGACCCGGCAGCGGTTTGTGGACAGACAACAACTCGAGAGCCAGACAAAGCGGATTCGCTCCCTGGCCTTCGAAACCCTAGCAATACCAATCACAACTAGACGTAGGCTTCTACCTTCCTTGAAGGGGCCGAACTAGTATAAAACTCCCCGTGTCCCCTTGTCCGGTTTAACCCCTTTAAGCTAACCCATAGCGATGGCTCCACGACTAAGTCCTTTCACAAGGACATTTGCCGTGACAAACCCACGATAGGCCCTGAGCCGGCTGGTGGATCTGCTTGGCGTGGAATTGGCAGGCCTCGTAGGATTTCACCAGCTCGGCTGTGTCATTGAGTGCCGTGGGCCAGTAGAACCCGTTGCAGAAAGCTTTGCCGACTAGGGTGCGCGATGACAAGTGGTGCCCGCAGTCTCTGCCATGTATGTTGGCTAGCAACTCATTCCCCTGTTCCCTGGAAATGCATCGAAGAGAAACGTCATTTGGCCGCTTCCTGTATAGCTCACCGTCCTGAATGTAGTACGCTATAGACTGTCAGGCCACGCACTCCGCGTCTTCCTCCTTCTCCGGCAACGTGCCCTGCGTCAGGTATGCTTTCAACTCCTCGATCCAGCACCCCTCTTGAGGCTCAAGCATGAAGAGGAGGCGCGCTCCTGAGGTCGGGCCACAGGCTGGGGCTCCCGAGGCTGGTGGATGGGGGAGCTCCTCCTGAGGTGGTGCCGGTCCGTAGGCTGAGGTGTTGTCGAAGGCTTGAAGAGTTGTTCCTCGAAGACGCCAGGCTCTTGGGGCAGCCGCTTGGATGCTCTTTTGGAGATGTCTCCGGCCTCTTTGTTGGTGCCACGAGGCACATGCTGTAGCTCCAGGCCCAGGAACTGCATCTCCATCTTGCGTACCTCTGCGAGGTATGCCTCCATGTGCTCATCCTTTGGCTCGTATACCTTGTTGGAGAAGTTGACGAGGAGCTGCGAGTCTCCCTTGATGGTGAGGCGTTTCACCCCCAGGTCCACCGCGGCCTTGAGGTCGGCGATGAGACCCTCGTACTCTGCAATGCTGTTGGAGACCTTCTCACCCCGCTGGAAGCAGAGCTGCATGATAACCCACAAGTATAGGGGATCGCAACAACTTTCGAGGGTAGATTATTCACCCAAATTTATTGATTCGACACAAGGGGAGCCAAAGAATATTCTCAAGTATTAGCAGCTGAGTTGTCAATTCAACCACACCTGGAAACTTAGTATCTGCAGCAAAGTGTTTAGTAGCAAAGTAATATGATAGTGGTGGTAGCGGCAATAAAAGTAAAGACAGCAAAAGTAATGTTTTTGGTATTTTGTAGTGATTGTAACAGTAGCAGCGGAAAAGTAAATAAGCGTAAACCAGTATATGGAAAACTCGTAGGCACCGGATCAGTGATGGATAATTATGTCGGATGCGGTTCATCATGTAACAGTCATAACATAGGGTGACACAGAACTAGCTCCAATTCATCAATGTAATGTAGGCATGTATTCCGTATATAGTCATACGTGCTTATGGAAAAGAACTTGCATGACATCTTTTGTCCTACCCTCCCGTGGCAGCGGGGTCCTATTGGAAACTAAGGGATATTAAGGCCTCCTTTTAATAGAGAACCAGAACAAAGCATTAGCACATAGTGAATACATGAACTCCTCAAACTATGGTCATCACCGGGAGTGGTCCCGATTATTGTCACTTCAGGGTTGCTGGGTCATAACACATAGTAGGTGACTATAGACTTGCAAGATAGGATCAAGAACACACATATATTCATGAGAACATAATAGGTTCAGATCTGAAATCATGGCACTCGGGCCCTAGTGACAAGCATTAAGCATAGCAACATCAATCTCAGAACATAATGGATACTAGGGATCAAACCCTAACAAAACTAACTCGATTACATGATAAATCTCATCCAACCCATCACCGTCCCGCAAGCCTACGATGGAATTACTCACACACGGCTGTGAGCATCATGAAATTGGTGATGGAGGATGGTTGATGATGACGACGGCGACGAATCCCCCTCTCCGGAGCCCCGAACGGACTCCAGATCAGCCTTCTCGAGAGGTTTTAGGGCTTAGCGGCGGCTCCGTATCGTAAAACGCGATGATTTCTTCTCTCTGATTTTTCTCTCTCTGAAAGCAAATATATAGAGTTGGAGTTGGCATCGCAGGGTTTCCAGGGGGCCCACGAGGTAGGGGGCGCGACCTAGGTGGGCGCCCCCACCCTCGTGAGAAGGGGGTGGGGCCCCTGGTCTTCATCTTTGGCGAGGATTTTTTATTATTTTTTCTAAGATGGTCCATGGAGTTTCAGGTCATTCCGAGAATATTTGTTTTCTGCACATAAAACAACATCATGGCAATTCTACTGAAAACAGCGTCGGTCCGGGTTAGTTCCATTCAAATCATACAAGTTAGAGTCCAAAACAATGGCAAAAGTTTTTGGAAAAGCAGATACGACAGAGACGTATCAACTCCCCCAAGCTTAAACCCTTGCTTGTCCTCAAGCAATTCAATTGACAAACTGAATGAAAGAAAGAAAAAGTTTTACAAACTCTGTTTGGTCTTGTTGTTGTAACTATGTCAAGCCAACTTTCAAGTTTTCAGCATAGATTATAACTAACCACGTTTGCAATAATTCTCAGGTCTCACAATTACTCATATCAATAGCATAATCAACTAGCAAGTCATAATAATAAATCTCCGATGACAACACTTTCTCAAAACAATCATAATATAATATAACAAGATGGTATCTCGCTAGCCCCTTCTGAGACTGCAAAACATAAATGCAGAGCACCTTTAAAGATCAAGGACTGACTAGACATTGTAATTCATGGTGAAAGAGATCCTTAATCGTACCCAATATAAATTAACAGTGATGAATGCAAATGACGGCTATGCTCTCCAGCTAGTGCTTTTTAATAAGAGGGTGATGACTCAACATAAAAGTAAATGGATAGGCCCTTCGCAGAGGGAAGTAGGGATTTGTAGAGGTGCCAGAGCTCGGTTTTGAAATAGAGATAAATTGTATTTTGAGCGGTATACTTCCATTGTCGACGTAACAACTAAGACATGGCGATATCTTCCATGCTAAACACATTATAGGCGGTTCCCAAACAGAAAGGTAAAGGTTATACTCCCCCTCCACCAACAAGCATCAATCCATGGCTTGCTCAAAACAACGAGTGCCTCCAACATACATCAGGTCCCAGGGGGAGTTTGTTTGCAATTAATTTTGATTTAGTTTGCATAAAGCATGGGACTAGGCATCCCGGTGACCAGCCATTTTCTCGTGAGTGAGGAGCGGAGTCCACTCCTCTTGAGAATAAACCGCCTAACACGGAAGATAAGGACAGCCTTTGTTGATACATGAGCTATTCGAGGATACAAAACAGAATGTTTATTTGAAGGTTTAGAGTTTGGCACATACAAATGTACTTGGAACGGCAGGTAGATACTGCATATAGGAAGGTATAGTGGACTCATCTGGAATAACTTTGGGGTTTAAGGGATTGGATGCACAAGCAGTATTCCCGCATAGTACAAGTGAAAGCTAGCAAAAGACTAGGAAGCGACCAACTAGAGAGCGACAACAGCCATGTACATGCATTAAAATTAATAAACATTGGATGCAAGCGTGAGTAGGATATAATCCACCATGAACATAAATATCGTGAAGGCTATGTTGATTTTGTTTCAACTACATGCGTGAACATGTGCCAAGTCAAGTCACTTAAATCATTAAAAAGAGGATACCACCCCATCATACCACATCATAATCATCTCAATAGCATGTTGGCATACAAGGTAAATCATTATAACTCATAGCTAATCAAGCATGGCACAAGCAACTATGATCTCTAATTGTCATTGCAAACATGTTTATTCATAATAAGCTGAATCAAGAACGAGGGACTCATCATATTTACAAAAACAAAAGAGGTCGAGTTCAAACCAGCTTTTCTCATCTCAGTCAGTTCATCGTATATCATCATAATTGCCTTTCACTTGCACGACCGAACGGTGTGAGTAATAATAAGAGTGAACGTGCATTGGACTAAGCTGGAATCTGCGAGCATTCAATAAACAGGAGAAGACAAGGCAATATGGGCTCTGGGTTAATTCAACCATAATGCATATAAGAGCCACTTCAACAATTTAATTATGGTCTTCTCCTACTGACCCCCAAAGAAAAGAAAAGAAATAAAACTATTTACACGGGAAAGCTCCCAACAAGCAAAAGAAGAACGGGAAATATTTTTGGGTTTCTTTTTAACTATTACTACTACAGCAGAAAAATAAACTACTACTACTTTTTTTGGTTTTTCTTAAGGTTTAACAAACACACAAGAAGAAAGTAGGAAAAAGAAAATAAACTAGCATGGATATTACAGTGAAAAAGTATGAGTACCGACATCTAGCAATGAGTGTGTGTGAACATAAATGTAATGTCGGTGAGAAATACATACTCCCCCAAGCTTAGGCTTTTGGCCTAAATTGGTCTATGGCCATGGCTGGCCTGGCGGATATCCATAATAATAGTTGTTGGGGTCGCACTGTGATGAAGAATAGTTGGGATCATACGGAAGTGCAAAGGTTATCGCCTGCTGAGCTGCAGCGTGGAGTCGAGCTGCCTCCGCTCTCCCCTCGTACTCTTCTGCCTCCTCTCTGGTAATAACATATCTTCTTTTTGTCTGTGAATCAAAGAAGGCAAGAGTAGGGAGAGTAATACGTAAAACATGTCGTTTATCAAAAATTAAACGATATAAGAAAGGTGATTCAGGCCTCCCGACAAACTAGTGTGAAGCCATAGAGTCATAATCTAAATATGCAGGAGGCAACTCCATATCACCCTCACGAATGTCTGTCTCAAGAAAATGATCTAAGCGGGTGGCATAAATTCCTCCAAATAAATCTCCATTATGTCTATTATGATGCAACCTACGAGCTACAATGGCTCCCATATGATAAGATTGGTATCCTAACACAGCACTCCTAAGAATGCTAAGATCAGGGACACACATGTGACATGCTTCATCCTTAGCATTTATGCATCCACCGATAAAGAGAGCAAAATAATGTATAGCAGGAAAGTGAATGCTCCCTATGGTAGCCTGTGTTATATCTCTAGATTCCCCCACAGTTATACTAGCAAGAAAGTTTCTAAATTCAGATTTAGGGGGATCCCTAACACTACCCCATGATGGAAGTCTGCATGCAAGAGTGAAATCCTCTAGGTCCATGGTATAAGATTTATCATAAAGATCAAACATGACTGAAGGACAATTACGTGAAGATGAATACTCAAACCTCCTCACAAATGAACTTGTGAGATCATGATACTGGGGGCATTTGTGAGCCTCAAAATCCTGAAGACCGGCATTGCACAAATATGCTTTGAATTCTTCTTTAATTCCCGCACGGTCCATAAAATTTTCCGACGGCCATTCGCAAGGCCGTAATGGAGCGTCTCTTGGTGGATCCTCGTCAGCATCGCGCATAGCAATCCTGGGTCCTTGCTTCTTAGAGGAACCACCTTGAAACATCTTCCTAAGCATATTGTTTTTCTCTGAAAAATTCTGAAATTTTTAGTAACTTCAAACAAAAGTGAACCAACTTCAATAAAACTGATAGCAACTACTCCTACAAGTGCCTAGAGCCTATATCAAGCATTAGAACTACTTAGAACCATATAAATTTAACATGCAAGCTCAAGAACATGGTCACCTATGCAGCACAAATTTGCAAAGAATAAAGCACTAGAACAAAAACTAATTGGAACAATGGAGGAGTCACATACCAAGGAACAATCTCCCCAAGCAGTTTTGCGAGAGGTGCTTTGAGCAAGGAGATCGAAAATCACAGCAAAAGTGGCTGGAACTCGTGCTTGAGTTGGTTTTTCGGGTTTGTGTGAGATAGAGGAAGAAAATGGGTGCTGGGATAAGTGGAGGAGGGCCACCGTGGGCCCACGAGGCAGGGGGCGCGCCCACCACCCTCGTGGCCAGGTGGCAGCTCCTCCC
The DNA here is from genome assembly GCF_003073215.2 of Triticum urartu. NCBI lineage: Eukaryota > Viridiplantae > Streptophyta > Magnoliopsida > Poales > Poaceae > Triticum > Triticum urartu. The sequence goes on along the minus strand of NC_053024.1, from coordinate 653,807,667 downwards.
GCGGTAATTTTTGCACAGTAAATCCTCAAATATTCCCGAAAAAATCATATTAAATTGGCATGGCATTCTGAGGACTTTTATTTTCGGGATATTTTTATATTGCACGGATAAGTCAGGAAACAGACAGAAAATACTATTTTTACTTTATTTAATATAAATAACAGAAAGTAAAAGTGGGGTACAGAAGGTTGTGCTTCTAGTTTCATCCATCTCATGCTCATCAAAAAGAATCCACTAACAAGGTTGATCAAGTCTTGTTAACAAACTCATTCCGATAATCATGAAACCAGAGAAATTTTGAATAACACTATGTTACCTCAACGAGGATATGCACATCCCCAATAATAAGAATATCATATTTCTTCTTGACAGTAGGAAGAGGAAATTCAAAACCTCCAAATATAATCGATGGGATTTTTCCAATAGAGTTGATACTATGAACTTGAGGTTGTGTCCTCGGAAAGTGTACCGTATGCTCATTACCATTAACATGAAAAGTGACATTGGCTTTGTTGCAATCAATAACAGCCCCTGAAGTATTAAGAAAAGGTCTTCCAAGAATAATAGGCATACTATCATCCTCAGGAATATCAAGTATAACAAAGTCCATTAAAATAGTAACGTTTGCAACCACAACAGGCACATCCTCACAAATACCGACAGGTATAGCAGTTTATTTATCAGCCATTTGCAAAGATATTTCAGTAGGTGTCAGCTTATTCAAGTCAAGTCTACGATATAAAGAGAGAGGCATAACACTAACACCGGCTCCAAGATCACATAAAGCAGTTTTAATACAATTTCTTTTAATGGAGCAAGGTATAGTAGGTACTCAGGGATCTCCAAGTTTCTTTGGTATTCCACCCTTAAAAGTATAATTAGCAAGCATGGTGGAAATTTCAGCTTCCGGTATCTTTCTTTTATTAGTAATGATACCCTTCATATATTTAGCATAAGGATTTGTTTTGAGCACATTAGTTAATCGCATACGCAAAAAGATGGGCCTAATCATTTCAGCAAATCGCTCAAAATCCTCGTCATCCTTTTTCTTGGATGGTTTCGGAGGAAAGGGCATGGGTTTCTGAACCCAAGGTTCCCTTTATTTACCATGTTTCCTAGCAACAAAGTCTCTTTTATCATAACGTTGATTCTTTGATTGCGGGTTATCAAGATCAACAACAGGTTCAATTTCTACATCATTATCATTACTAGGTTGAGCATCATCATGAACATCATCATTAAGATTTTTACTAGGTTCTTGTTCATTACCAGATTTTGTTTCAGCATAAGACATAGAAATATCATTTGGATTATCAGGTGGTTCAGCAATAGGTTCACTAGAAGTTTGCACAGTTCTACCGTTTTTCTTCTTCTTCTTTTTAGAAGAACTAGGAACATCAATATTATTTCTTTGAGAATCTTGCTCGATTCTCTTAGGGTGGCCTTCACGATACAAAGGTTCCTGAGTCATTCTACCAGTTCTAGTAACCACTCTAATAGCATAATCATTTTTCTTACTATTTATTTCATTAAGCACTTCGTTTTTAGCCTTAAGTACTTGTTCTAGTTGAGTGGTAACCATAGAAGCATGTTTGCTAACAAGTTTAAGTTCACCTTTAATATTAGCCATATAATCACCCAAGCGTCTAATCATATAGGCATTTTCTTTTAATTGTCTACCAAAATAAGCATTGAAGTCATCTTGTTTAAACATAAAGTTATCAAACTCATCCAAGCACTGACTAGCAATTTTAGTAGGAGGGACTTCAGCTTTATCATATCTATAGAGAGAATTTACCTTCACTACCTGTGTCGGGATATCGGGATCAGGAGGTTCTTCAATAAATAACGAATTGAGATCATATGTTTCTTCAACAGGCGGTATATGAAGACCATGTATTTCTTCAATAGGAGGTAAATTCTTAACGTCTTTAGCTTTAATACCTTTTCTTTCATAGATTTCTTTGCCTTTTGCATATCTTCGGGGCTGAGAAATAAAACACCTCTCTTCTTTGGAGTTGGTTTAAGAATAGGTTCAGTAATTGGAGCAGGAGATGGCTCGGGAGCTGGCTCAGGAGGTGCCCAATTATTTTCATTTGTCAACATATTATTCAATAGAATTTCAGCTTCATCCGGTGTTCTTTCCCTGAAAAGAGAACCAACACAACTGTCCAGGTAATCTCTGGAAGCATCGGTTAGTCCATTATAAAAGATATCAAGTATTTTAGGTTTCTTAAGAGGATGATCAGGCAAAGCATTAAGTAACTTGAGAAGCCTCCCCCAAGCTTGTGGGAGACTCTCTTCTTTAATTTGCACGAAGTTGTATATTTCCCTCAAAGCAGCTTGTTTCTTATGAGCAGGGAAATATTTAGCAGAGAAGTAATAAATCATATCCTGGGGACTACGCACACAACCAGGATCAAGAGAATTAAACCATATCTTAGCATCACCCTTTAATGAAAACGGAAATATTTTGAGTATATAGAAGTAACGCGATCTCTCATCATTAGTAAACAGGGCAGCTATATCATTTAACTTAGTAAAATGTGCCACAACAGTTTCAGATTCATAGCCATAAAATGGATCAGATTCAACCAAAGTAATTATATCAAGATCAACAGAGAATTCGTAATCCTTATCAGGAACACAAATAGGTGAAGTAGCAAAAGCAGGGTCAGGTTTCATTTTATCTCTAAGTGATTCTTTGTTCCATTTAATTAATAACCTCTTAAGCTCATATCTATCTTTGCAAGCTAAAATAGCGGTAGAAGATTCCATATCAAAAAGATAGCCCTCGGGAATAACAGGCATATTTTCATCATCACTATCATCATCGTATTCAGATTCAATAATTTCTTTTTCTCTAGCCCTAGCAATTTGTTCATCAAGAAATTCACTAAGGGGCACAGTAGTATCAGGCCTAGAAGCAGTTTCATCATAAGTATCATGCATAGCAGAAGTGGCATCATCAATAACATGCGATATATCGGAACGAATAGCAGAAGTAGGTGTAGGTGTCGCAAACTTACTCATAACAGAAGGTGAATCAAGTGCAGAGCTAGATGGCAGTTCCTTACCTCCCCTCGTAGTTGAGGGATAGATCTTGGTTTTTGGATCTCTCAAGTTCTTCATAGTGTCCAGCAGATATAAATCCCAAGTGACTCAAAGAATAGAGCTATGCTCCCCGGCAACGGCGCCAGAAATTAGTCTTGATAACCCACAAGTATAGGGGATCGCAACAGCTTTCGAGGGTAGAGTATTCACCCAAATTTATTGATTCGACACAAGGGGAGCCAAAGAATATTCTCAAGTATTAGCAGCTGAGTTGTCAATTCAACCACACTTGGAAACTTAGTATCTGCAGCAAAGTGTTTAGTAGAAAAGTAATATGATAGTGGTGGTAGCGGCAACAAAAGTAAAGACAGCAAAAGTAATGTTTTTGGTATTTTGTAGTAATTGTAACAGTAGCAGCGGAAAAGTAAATAAGCGTAAACCAGTCTTTGGAAAACTCATAGGCACCAGATCAGTGATGGATAATTATGCCGGATGCGGTTCATCATGTAACAGTCATAACATAGGGTGACACAGAACTAGCTCTAATTAATCAATGTAATGTAGGCATGTATTATGTATATAGTCATACGTGCTTATGGAAAAGAAATTGCATGACATATTTTGTCCTACCCTCCCGTGGCAGCGGGGTCCTATTGGAAACTAAGGGATATTAAGGCCTCCTTTTAATAGAGAACCGGAACAAAGCATTAGCACATAGTGAATACATGAACTCCTCAAACTACGGTCATCACCGGGAGTGGTCCCAATTATTGTCACTTCGGGGTTGCCCTAGAAGTAGTGGCGCAACTTACGCGAGGCCACCAAGAGCGCGAGCAAGAGCTTCTGAGGCATGGGGTATCGTTCTCTCGCGTCTCGTAGCCCTGTGCTGACGAAGTACACTGGGTGCTCGACAAGGGTGGGGGAGGTGATAGAGTTTTTGGCTCTCGGGGACTGAGGTGTTTCCCGTGGATCCCCAGCTCCTGGGGCCTGATGACTAGCTAGAGCAGCCGCTCTCTCAGGAGCATCGTCTTGGTGTTGTGCAGCTTCTTCCTGCTCGGCGGCTTTATTTGGTGAGCCCTTGACCTGGGGCTCCTGTCTAAGGGCCACCAGCACTACGCTAGCGGTGTGGGGTGTGGTAGATAAGTAGATTACCAATGGCTCGCGAGGACGAGCCGCCACCATCACCGGCAGGCTGGTCAAGTATCTCTTGAGGTCTTGAAATGTCAGGTTGGCCTCAAGGGTCCACTCGAACGGACCCTTCTTCTTCATCAGCTTGAAGAACGACAAGGAACGTTCCCCCAACTTGGAGATGAAGTGCCCCAGCAAAGTCACGCAGCCTGCAAGCTTCTGCATCTCCTTCAGGTTCTGTGGTGGGCTCATGTATTTGATTTCCTTGACCTTCTCCAGGTTGGCCTCGATTCATCTGTGAGACACGAGGAAGCCCAGTAGCTTCCGGAAGCGACGCCGAACATGCACTTCTCCGAATTAAGCCGCAAGTCCACCTGGCATAGGCTCGCGAAGGTCTCGTCCAGGTCCTGAATCCAAGTTCTCGCCTCCCGAGACTTTACCAGAATGTCGTCGACGTAGGCCTCAACGTTCCTCCCAAGCTGCCGCCCCAAGGCGATGTGCATTAGTCGCTGGAAGGTTTCCCTCGCATTGCGCAGTCCGAACGGCATGCAAGTGTAGCAGTACAACCTGTATGGGGTCAACAAAGCAATTTTCTCCACAACTTCCACCGCCATCTTGATCTGGTGGTAGCCTAAGAACGCATCCAGGAAACACAGCAGGTCACACTCCGCGGTGGAATCGACAATCTGGTCGATGCGCGGCAGCAGGAATGGGTCCTGAGGGCAAGCCTTGTTGAGGTTGGTGAGTGATAATCCCCATGTGCAAGGAATCATCGTAGCAATTTCCAAAGGTGGAAGTGATAAGTATGGAGTGTCGAACCCAGAAGGAGCTAAAGGTAAGATCAATATTCTCTCAAGCCCTATCTGCCACTGATACGACTCTACATACACCGAACGTTTGCTTCCAACTAGAAACGATAAATAAAACTACATTGTGGGTATGAAGTGGATAACTTTGTATGATATCGGAGAGCTAAAATATAAAAGTAGGTGTTGTTATCATAAATTTAGAATATATTACTATATATTATAAATAGCGAGTGTGGAATAATGGCGGATCGGTGTGCGGAATTGTCCTAGGCAATTGTTAACAAGACCGGTAATCACTATTGCAGTTTCATATGAGGGAGAGGCATAAGCTAACATACTTTCTCTACTTGTATCATATGCACTTATGATTGGAACTCTAGCAAGCATCCGCAACTACTAAAGATCATTAAGGTAAAACCCAACCATAGCATTAAAGCATCCAGTCCTCTTTATTCCCATACGCAACGACCACCTTACTCCGGTTTGTGTTTCAGTCACTCACGCAACCCACTATAAGCGAATCATAAACATATTGCAACACCCTACAGTGGGAATCCCTCATGCTTGCGCGACATGGAGGGCACCATAGGACAGCATCAAAGTAAAACATACAACTCATACCAATATAGATCATCAATCAACCCAAAGACAAAAGATATCTACTCAAAACATCATAGGATGGCAACACATCATTGGATCATAATATGTGGCATAAAGCACCATGTTCAAGTAGGGATTACAGCGGGGTGCGGCAGACTGGACCGCGTAAAAGAGATGAGGATGGTGATGATGATGGTGATGTTGATGAAGACGATCACCGCGGCGATGATTCCCCTCTCGATGGCACTCCGGTGGCACTAAAAGAGAGGAGGAGAGGTTCTCCCCCTTGTGCTTCCTCCTCCATGGCATCCCCCCTTTGGTCCTTGGCCTTCATGGTGATGATGGCCCATTCGGGATCCTCCTCCATGCCCTCCGGTGAAGATGGCCCCCTCCGGCAGGGTGCCAGAGAGGGCCTAGATTGGTTTTCGGTGGCTACGGAGGCTTCTGGCGGCGGAACTCCCGATCTAGGTTAATTTTCCGAGGTTTATGTATTTATAGGAATTTTTTGCGTCAGTCTCACGTCAAGGAGGTGCTCGAGGCGTCCACGAGACAGGATCACATGCCTGGGGGGTGGGCGTGCCCCCCACCCTCGTGGACGCCCCGGGACTCTCCTGGCCCAACTCTTTTACTCCGGGGTCTTCTTTTGGTCCATAAAAAATCGTCAAAAATTGGCATGTCAATTGGACTCCATTTGATATTCCTTTTTTGTAAAACTCAAAAACAAGGAAAAAACAGAAGCTGGCACTGGGCACTAGGTTAATAGGTTAGTCCCGAAAATCATATAAAATAGCATATAAATGCATATAAAACATCCAAGGTTGATAATATAATAGCATGAATACTTCATAAATTATAGATACATTGGAGACGTATCAGCATCCCCAAGCTTAATTCCTGCTCGTCCTCGAGTAGGTAAATGATAAAAGAAATAATTGATGAAGTGTGAATGCTAGCAAGTGCATAAGTTTCATCAATGATAGTTTCAATCACTTTTTATAACATCATTATATATCATAACAGTAGCTCATCTTCATAAAACTTTTCATGATCAAGTAACAAGCTATTCACATGTTAAAGTATAGATCATAAACTTTCTTGAAACTAACAAACTATATTCTCAATCATCAAATAATTTCAATTCATCTTATTTTCAAGAAAATTCTATGTCAGAGCTTTGGTTTAGCAAACTCCACATACTCAACTATCATTTAATCTTTCACAATTGCTAACACTCACGTGATATTTATGGGTTCAAAGTTTTAATCGGACACAGAGAAAGATAGGGGCTTATAGATTCGCCTCCCAACCTTTTACCTCAAGGGTAATGTCAACAATAATAGTTCATGATAACTTACATCCAATTGGATATATATATCAGGATCTTTCCAACACAATGTGTTTGCTAAAGGATAAAATGTGAAAAGGAAAGCTGGAGATCACCATGACACTTGCATAAGGTAGAAGATAAAAGTAAAATATAGGCCTTGACAGAGGGAAGCAGAGGTTGTCATGCGCTTTTATGGTTGGATGCACAAAATCTTAATGCAAAAGAACGTCAATTTATATTGCCACTTGTGATATGGACCTTTATTATGCAGTCCGTCGCTTTTATTTCTTCCACATCACAAGATCATATAAATCTTATTTTCTCCACATTAATAGATCATACATATTTAGAGGGAAATTTTTATTGCATGCACCGACGACAACTTACTTGAAGGATCTTACTCAATGCATAGGTAGGTATGGTGGACTCTCATGGCAAAACTGGTTTAAGGAATGTTTGGAAGCACAAGTAGTATCTCTACTTGGTGCAAAGAATTTGGCTAGCATGAGGGGGAAAAGCAAGCTCAACATGTTGGATGATCCAAGACAATATACTTTATTTCGGATATAAGAAAACATAACCCATTATGTTGTCTTCCTTGTCTGACATCAACCTTTTAGCATGTCATATTTTAATGAGTGCTCACAATTACAAAAGATGTCCAAGATAGTATATTTATATGTGAAATCTCTCTTCCTTGAATATTCTTTCATGAGTTGTTCAAGTGACCAATTCTACGTTTGCTAACTTTCAATAAGTTTACTAACTATACTTATTCTATGTGAAGTCATTACTCCCCATGGTATATGCATATGAAACTTATATAAATTGAGATTTATGATATTCAATTCATTCAACCATATACTCATAGGATATATGTGAAGCACGTGAGTAATGACAAACTACTCCAAAAAGATATGAGTGAAGGACACTGAGTAGTCAAATAATTAACTAGCCATGGGAGGATTCTTTTTCATTTAAGATTTCAGATCCAATGATTTTATCCAAACAGCAAGTAAAATTGAAAATACGCTGCAAGCAAAACACATATCATGTGACGAATAAAAATATAGCTTCGAGTAAGGTATACCGATAGTTTTGAAGACGAAAGAGGGGATGCCTTCCGGGGCATCCCCAAGCTTAGGCGCTTGAGTCGTCCTTGAATATTACCTTGGGGTGCCTTGGGCATCCCCATGCTTTGGTTCTTTCCACTCCTTATTCTCCTCATATCGATATCTCATCCAAAGCTTGAAAACTTCAATCACACAAAACTTAACGGAACTTCGTGAGATAGGTTAGTATGATAAAGAGTGAACCATTCACCTTGGTACTGTCAAAGACAAAGATCGTAATTGTTCTCACACAACGCCTACTGTACCATATCATTTCTATAATTTACATTGAGGAATATAAGTCATAGAAACTAGAAAACAAGCAAACTATGCAATGAAAACAGAATCTGTCAGAACAGAACAGTCTGTAATGATCTGAACACTAACCATACTTCTGCTACTCAAAATATTATGAAATAAATTGGTGGACGTGAGGAATTTGTATATTAATCTTCTGCAAAAAGAATCAGCACCAAAGCACTCTTCTGTAAAAAAAATGGCAGCTAATCTCGTGAGCGCAAAGTTTCTGTTTTTTACAGCAAGATCACATTAACTTTCACTCAAGTCTTCCCAAAGGTCTTACTTGGCACTTTATTGAAACAAAAACTGTAAAACATGATTACTATAGTAGCTTAATCATGTAAACACACAAAAACAGTAAGGGTAAATATTGGGTTGTCTCCCAACAAGCACTTTTCTTTAATGCCTTTTAGCTAGGCATGATGATTTCAATGATGCTCACATGAAAGATAAGACTTGAACATAAACAGAGCATGATGAAGAATATGACTAGAACATTTAAACCTAACCCACTTCCTATGCCACTACAAAAAAATACACTTCCGTGATGATACGTTTTTGTCACAGTAGGTCGCATTTTCTGTCATACATGTAGATCCATGACGATTTTATGACAGAATCAAGATAGTCATACCTGTGTTGTCGTAGAAGTGTTCCATGACATTACCAAAATTATCATCATGGAAGTGTCCACTTCCATGATGATAAATCCCGTGTCACAGAAGTGCTTTCGTCAAGGGTGACCGACACATGGCATCCACCGTAACGGAACACCGTTAAGCTATCGAGTCGGGTTTTGGATCCGATAACCCGTTAACAGCCCCGACCAATGGGGATTTTCCATGTGTAAAATCATCATTGGCTGGAGGAAACATGTGTCGGCTCATCGTTGGGACAGATGTCATCCACTCATTGGACAGAAGGCGCCTATGATACGTCGACGCGTGGCACGGCTCAACAGAGGCCCATTCCTATGAAAAGGCCGGCCCGTTTGACTTGGTCAAAAGGTGGCGGGCCGGCCCATGTAAATCCTGTTAACAGCCTGTTCGCATATAGCCCATTTACAGCCCGCTAACCCAAGGCTCGTTACGCCCTATCCGAATTAGGCCCAGTAGCATCATCTGGGCCACCCAATATGATTCCAGCCCGTTTTCACTTCTGGCCCATGTATGGCCCATGACGTCTTTCGGCCCATATGAGGCCTTATGTAACTCTTGGCCTATTAATGGACCGTGGTGAAACTGGCCCGTAATGAACAATGTATCACTTTACACCCATTAACGGCCCGTGGTGAAACTGGCCCGTAATGAACAGTGTATCACTTTATACCCATTAACGGCCCGTTATTCCGCTGGGCCGTTTCCAGCTCATGTTATCTTTCGGCCTTCTCAGAGCCCATTTATTCTTGGGCTCATTTCCACCATTCGTTTACTTATGGCCCGTTACTGTCATTTTCTGCTTGTGGGCCAAATTCAGCCCGTGGTTACAGTTAGCCCGTTTGTGGTCCGTTAATACGTTGGGTCGTTTTCATAGCGTCATAAATACGGCCTATTAACGATGGCCCGTTATGGTCGGCCCATGAACGGACGATTCCAACTCTAGCCCGTTTACGGCCATAATGCGGCCTGTTATTGGCCAATGTTTGGCCAATCGATCATACTGCCCGTATAAGGCCCATTGATGATACGGCCCGTAGAAGGCCCATTGTTTCTACGGCCCGTAGAAGGCCCACTGTTTCTACGGCCCGTAGAAGGCCCACTCTTTCTACGGCCCATAGGAGGCCTAGTGTCACTACAGTAAATATTAGCCCATGGTTATTGTGGCCTAGTTTAAAAAAATAGGTTATTGCAGCCACTAGCAAACCACTTAAAAAGAACTGCAATGACTACAAGCAAACAAATAAACAAGACAACAAGAAAACAAATAAGAAAGCCACTTATGCTAGGCTATCACGGCTATCACACATATTACATCCACTCGGCATCAAAGTTCACCACCAGTGCAAATAAACACGCCGACAAAAGAATATACAAAACTGAGAGCACTTCAGAAGGCACTAGTCCTGGCCAGGTCACCCCCCCCCAAACAGCTGAAGAAGCTGAGTAGACCTCAGTTGTGTCAATGATAGATACATCAACACTAGATTTAAGGCATCATGGTGCGCACGGCAGTCCTCTGACATCTTCATTGCATCTTTGACTTCAAGTCGGAGCTGAGCTGAAGCAAGACTTTTCGCTTTAAGTTGAGACTAAAGAAGTCGAACTAATTGAGGCAGCGACCGCATAGAGGTTGTCTCACACCTGCTGGTGAGTTGCTTCAACTCACTGTCTTCATCAAGATAGGACCTTCGGGTCATCTCTCTGTCCTCAAGATGGTTTGGCTCACTATCTTCCCTAAAGTTCTGCCTTGCGTAAGAGATACGAGTCTGAAAGAGAAACAAGGAGACACGTAATATGTTTCACAATTATATAAGCAAATAAATGGATCTGTTCTGCAGAAGGAACATGTTTTTACAACTACAATTTGAAACTGGTAGTTGTTGCAAACATCCAATCACATGTAAACAGCAAAGAAAACATCAGTGGAGGAAATGATGCCTATCCAAATCTATACTAGAACAAAGTTTGAAGGCTTGAGAAGGATGAACTTACATTACATGTTAACACGGGCTGGAAAAGCCCTTCTCCATGTTGATGGAAGGATAATTCAATAAATTCCCCATAGAAAATTCTTTATAAGCGTTGCCATTATTCTACATTTTCCAAAGAGTAAATATAGATCAAATAATATTGGAAGAAACAGAGGATAATGAAGCTCAAGTGCAGACTGATGATACATAATCAAATAGCAATTAAGTAAGTACAACGTTACAAGGTAAAAGGGAGAGAGGTACTGACAAGAGCAATGCAGAGCCCATTATTGTTTTGAGACCGTATGATCCTTTGAGCAAGGAGATTCATCTAAAATTAGTTTTCATACAAGAGAGAAGGTAAGGCACAAGCAGAAATTTAGGAGTTCAAATTTTGAATTGATATCATAGACAGTACCTGACACTGGGCTCCCAGCAGTTCTAATAGGGGTTTGGCCACTGCAGTAGTGGTAAAGTGTGGTACAGTTGGGCCTGTGTTTTCTGTGGCTGCTGATCTATCCGATTTAAAAGGTATCACTACCTTTTCCAAATACCTAGTTTGTACTCCGTGAGGATATGCACTCACCCTCTCTTCATTTTGGACAACTATTATGAAAGAACAACATTTTACTAGAAAAACATAGTGTGACGACACATGGAATAGGTACAGAAAATGGATAGGTATGGCATATACTCATATATTTTGCTTAAATGAAGGAGATGGTGTAACAATGTAGAAGTAATGCAAGAGGTCAGATGCAAAATATGTGCGACCAATATAACTTTGCAAAGTTAGAGCAAGCACCTTGATGGGTGAATAAGATAGGCCATCCTCCACCATGCCAAGTTTGTTAGCCAGTGGATCGTTCCGCAATATTCCTCTCGTGCGCCCATTCTCAAATTCATTTTGATAATGTTCAATATCTGACATACATGAAAACATAAAAACAAGTGAGATTTTCTTTGTAATGCAGAAGTGATTCTAATCCAATACTGCCTCCCTGTAAACCCCTTTGTGCCATCTCTGTAATTCTTTTAAAAGATGCCACGCATGCTCTAATTTGTTGTGTGCATTAATATAATGTGGCCTACTACTCAAAATATGAGAGCTCCAGAAGTGATGACACTTCGCAGATGATAGCTTCAACATATAGTAAAGAAGAACACGTCGACCTGACCTGACAGATTAAAATATACTAAGGGAGAACAACTCGACCTGACCAGTCGACCGCAAGAGAAGAGCATCATCTTAAAGAAGAGCAGAAGAGCAAGCAGATTGAAGATATTACAAGTCTTTCAATACAATGTCGGTTGGCCACCCATGATGAACCAGAGCGCACAGAGAAATACAATTCTTTCTGGTCTCTCCATATGTGGCTCACATGCATTTCGAAACTAAAGTACGAACATTTAGCTAACCAATTAAAGATCTCTCAGTTTTACTAATATCGGCAATAATATCAGATATGAATTTGTACAACTAAGCTTGTTTAGCTCGATGGGTGGAGCAGTGCTATTACGACACGAACCACGTAGGCTGATTGTGGTCATCATAAAATGGGGAAAACATAAACATGATGAGTATAATGTTGACCATGGCAGTGGGATGGCAGATCTGAAGCTGCAAACTGCGCAAAGGGTAGTTAGCAACCGATGTTTTATTTGAAATAACAACTAAGATTTAGTATGGACAAGAAAGTGAGGTCAACAAGTGACAAAGAAATGCAATTATGCTGTCTCTCTATATGGCGTGACATGCATTTGGAAACTCAAGTGGGACCTTTAGGTAACCAATTAAATGTGTCAGTTAACTAATATCAGTATCATATCACAATCATATTTGAACAACTAAGCTTTCGAATTCAGATTGTTGTGTTGTTTAGCTTGAAGGGTGGAGTAATGCTAGTATGACAGAAAGCACCTACGCAGATCATAGTAGAGTACTCCCTCCGTTTGGAATTACTTGTCGCAGAAATGGATGTATCTAGACGTATTTTAGTTCTAGATACATCCATTTCCGAGACAAGTAATTCCGAATGGAGGGGGTAGATAAAAGGGGAAAACCCTTAGCATCAAGAGAAAAATCAGGAAAGTGGAACTAGCTGGACCAGTGGGTGGCGCACATGCTCTTCGAAACGAATATAGGAACATTAGGTGACCAATTAAACGTTCTCTGTTTTAGTGATATGAGCATCATATCGGATTCATATTTCAACACGTAAGCTTTGGCTTGAGGTCTTGAGGAGCAGTGATAGCACGACACGAAGCACCTACGATGATGGTAGTGAATATAAAGGGGGGGAACCATAAGCTTTACGAGTATAGTGCTCGTGCCATGGCGGATCTGAAGGTGCAAACCGGACAAAGCTACTTCGCAACCATTGTTTGCTTTCAACTAGCCACTACGATTTGGTACGGACAAGAAAAGTACAGTAAACAAATCACGATCTATTTTCTGGGTGAGGTCAATAACTTAAGCACATATGGAAGAGTACCACCTCTCTTGCGATGCCATGTAGGCCTTTTCTGATACGTTGAGGGTGCTGCGGGTGCGATGGCTATCGGCGGTGGGGAAGAAGACTTTAGACGGCAGACGGCCGGGTCGGGGGATATATCCTGTTGCCGTGGACGAGGTGGTCGTAGGCGCGGCAACGGCAAGGTTGACGACGGCGCCAATGAAGCGAGAGGAGGCGATGAAAGGATCCTGGTCCAGCGTCGTGGATGAGAGACGTCCATCTCCTGCAGTGGACGACGGGGTAGGGGTAGCGGCCCCGGCAAGGTGGAGGATGGGGTGGCGGACGGAGGAGGCTGGCCACAGTGCGGAGGTTGTCGTGCCGCCGACGGTGTATAAATGGGGAAATGGAGGGGAGGGGGATCTCAAACTTTTGGACGCGCTTCTCTGAAATGGGGGAAAGTTACGAACTTATCCCCCATTTAAAATTTCGGACATCGCGTCGGTTGGGGATAGGACGGTAATCTCGCATCTCCCAAATATTTGCCGGTAACTATTTCGAGCGAGGAGAGGGTGTTTTGCCGCCCACGGTTGGCGCCCATGGTGTATGAACAGGGCTGACAGGGAGAGCGGTTGTGTCACATCTGATGGAAGTTACACATCTGCCCCTATTTAAAATATTAGCCTACATCGATTTCAGACGAGGAGAGTTTGTTTTGCCGCCCACCGTGTATGAATGGGGAAATGGAGGAAGAGACACATGTCTTTCGGACGAGCTTGAATCAAATGTGTTTTGCCGCCCATGTTTGGCGCCCACCGTGTCTGAATGGGCTCAGAGGCCGTCGTGTCATGTCTGATTGAAGTTACTAGTCTACCCCTATCGACAGCAGTGTAAATCCGGTCGATAAGGATGTCAAGTGTCAGGGGTAGACAGTAATTTCCATCTCGCAAACACTTGCTTCGGGAAGCCCACAAATTATATTGGGTGTTTAGCCGCTTCATTCAAAACTTGGGAGAATTAGCATTCACGTTTGCCCTGGGACGTGGCAAACTAAATTCAAATCCAATGTGTATTCGATTACGAATATACACAGATAATTATATGTTTTGTTATTTATTTCTTGAAAACCACAACAAAGATTTATTCCACCTTTATATATGATTATGATTTAGAAATGTCGTGATCTTCGAATTCAGTAGGTTGGATACACTCCGAGTCAAACAGTTATTTCATCCAATACAATATGCTCACACAAAAAACAGTTCACCTTATGTCAATCATACAAGTACTAAGGATTACCTCGCCTAAAAAATTCAGATCATTACAACACATGGACAACATAGGGGATCTTGCAACATAATCCATTCAGAGACATGACACAACATGCAAGTACAATAATCTAATGACAATTTCAACTGGTATCTAAAGAAGAACCGGGATTACCTTGGGCTTTAGATAGTAGAAACAGCAGGACATCCTCCGTCTTCAAATGCAACATTCTTACTTCCTCCAATTCTTGGGTTGCTTGCATAATGCGTGACGCTCATTCCGTAATTTCCAGCCTCAAGATAAAGACTACCTCATTCATGGCAGCCACACCATCTCTTTCTGCCTCTAGTAGAGCCCCAAGCACTATAATATATGTGCTCAGACCGCTCTCCGGCGATGTTGCCTCTGAACTACTATCATCTGGTAACATGGATGGCGCACTGCTTCCACAAATAGATTCTGGGGTTATACATTGTGTCCTAGTGTGAATGGCATCCTGAAAGGTTTCCACTGGACATCAGTAAGAGATAGTTATCATATGATCCAGGCAGTAAGCTTACATGGTAAACGACGGACGAATTATTGCCAAGCATGGCAAACTATATTTAAATGGTTCGAAGAAGCATTAGCTGAAAAGAAATTAAAATGGTAAGATGAATCGAGGGATGTAAGTGGCAAATGAATGACATCCGCCAGTCCCATCTAGTTAGTTTTTGCTAACTCTTTTGAACTATCATACCACTAGTGGACTTTAATTAGGATTAAACGAGACCCAGTTGACATCCCTAGTTGAAAGGGAGTGTACAACCACTATATTTAAGTTGCCCAGGCATCTAAGAAGTTGAAATAATCTGAGAAAGCACTTAACAGTGTGGCCTCATATAAACTACAAAGACAGTCTTGTGATGAAGTTGAGAGGAAAAGTTAAGGACTCAAATGAAATAGGCATGCATTTCTTTACGGTAGTATAGCAGGCATTGCTGACATATTGGCCAACTCAGGTATAGCGTAACAACAAATAAGCATTCGAATCAAGCAATACAGCAAAGCAGACAACTGAACTATTTGTAATTCGGTAGGATTACACGTTGAGGGCACAAGCCAAGAAAGCGGCCCACTCGCATTACATTTCACATGTACTAAAACACACTGGATTACCATATGTTGCTGTGAAGCCTAGCTGTTGTTGCAATGTTCTTTGAAGATATGGTCAGCATCCCGTGGTTGCAAATCTAGTTGTTGTAGTTTATTCTGCACCATCTATTTAGGTAAAATTAATTTTAATTGCATGCACTAGTCCGAATTCATCATCAATGGTTCATCTAAACTAATGAAAGAAGGGTGTGTGCATACACGACAATATATCTGCTTCCCTCTATTTTTATTCTTGTTCGAGGTGCCAGCCCCAAAAGAACAAATATTTTTGCTTGATGGGGTTGGCAGCTCCATAATTAATAGAAGCATCAAATTAGTCATGCAACTTGGGAAGATCAAGAACACACAAACAAGTAATGAACAGAGGCTCGGAGAAGTGATGTAATAGCTAGCATCAGAAAATGTAGGGTAAAACGAACAAAAAGCAGCGGAACCACATGCTAGTTTGCTGATGTGTAATTAAGCATAAAGAACATTAAACAGTCTGATGGAACCAACAGGTGGCATCAGAACAAAACTAAAGCATATTAACTATATGTGCACTGGTATGTAATTTAGCACATGTAACAGGTTCACTGCCAGAAGTATGGCCCTACAGGTGCAAGCAGAATAACGCGTCTCATGAAAAACTAAATGATGCCCTGAAGAAATTCAAATGTGCGGTGCTTATGCTAGGAAAGTGAATGTAGGCGCCGGCCGTTGGATAATAGTACCTGATTCTCAGCGACGTATGGGTATCGTTGTCATACTTGATAGCTAAGGATCGTCGATGGTGCTCATGTTGCGGTTGAGTTTGGGTCGGTTGTCACCGTCGTGGAAGCGGCTCCGGTGCAATGGTTGCGGCGCCTGTCAACATACAAGAAAGCTCATCTGTGGTAAGTGAATAGTTGCACGATAAAGATAAAAACCGAAGGAGTACAAATCGAAATAACCTGATGAGGCTGCAGCGTCGGTAAAGCAGGGCCAGTGGAGTTGAATATGGCGTCCGTGGAGCGGGTCCGGTGTAGTGGACGAAGGCTTTGGCGGGCGCGTTGTATAGTGCTTTTGGTGAGGCGGATCTGTTGCGGCGGACGAGGGCTTGTACGAAGGGCCAGCGAAGGGGCGGATGAGGGAGTCAGTGAAGGGCCTACGCTGTGGTGGACGAGGGCACCGGTTAAGCAGATCCAATGCGGTGGACCATGATGGCGGTCAAGGAGATCTGGAGCGGTGGACAAGCCAGTCACTGAAGCGGCTCCGGTGAAGTGGTGAGTTGGCAGTTGGGGGTTCCAAGGTGCGGAAGGTAGATCCGGCGGGGTGTGAGGTCCACCGCTGCGGCAGAGGACTAGATTCGGCGGCTTGCCGTGGTTGGGGGTCGGGGAGGGGAAGGGGAGGGGCTCTGGGGAAGAATGTTGGGGCAAAGAGGGGAAAACAATGGAGTTACCAAAGCAACCCTTTTCCATTCATGTGGCAGGGGTAAAACAGGAATATCGAAGGGCTAAACTTTCATGCGGATGATATTTCGATGTGAGCGGGAAGTTTGAAAGCTTTTGGCGCCTAAAATTATAAGTATTCTGCTCTCGTACGGCCGACTATGATATCTTGGCCGACAATTTGTTTGTTTTGCACGCAAAAAAATGTGCATGTTTTGAAAATCAATGTCTCCAACTCAAAACTTAGATTGTCCATTCAATTCAAATATGGATCATTGAGCTACTACAAGCAAATACCATCATACGGTCCAATTCAAATGAAATTCCAAATGTGTTTATCCTAAATATGATGACAAAAGCAAAAATGTGTATGTGTATGAATAAAGTGGATGATTATAAAGTTTGAACATGCTCGTATGTGTTTATCTCTAGGTTTGATATATGAATTTGAAATCACGAAATCCCAGCTTAAAAATGTACCTCCGTTTAAATGAATTACAAAAGCTAATGAGGGAGTCGAATTCCAAAATTCCAATCTTAGGTTTGTAATTCTGGTACATCAAGGTATATCACGCTTGTTCAAAACTATCGTTATCTCATAGTACAAACTGTGAAACAAATTGATCAACCATGAGTGCACAATATCTCAATTACGCTAAAGTCCCTCAAATATAGACACCTCACTCTTTATCTTAAGTCAACCCCCCCCCCCCACCACCACCACACACACATAGAGAAGTCATTCTCTCCCCCAAGCACCAACACACGAGCACATTAACACCCCTCTCTCTTGTAAAGTCTGGACCCCAGCATAGGTCTCTATCACTTTGTCTCTCGGGCATGCACACATCTCTTCCCTCACACTCTAGGTCTCCCCTATCTCTCTTTCCCAAGCACACGCACTATGTAGAGTATATATTTCCCATACACACAAAACGTCGCCCCCAAACGTCTATCTCCCTAGTTATGTGGTTCTCACGCACTCACCTCACACACCACCCCCACTGCAAACAAGCACACTTTGTCTCCTTGTGCACCACTCTCCTCTTTCTATATCTCCCACATGCGGACCCGCCCCAGCTCCTTCCATGTATACATATATGTCGTGACTCTTTGCATAGCTCCCTAATGTATAATTGTTCTCGATTTCGCACATTGTTCTCTACACCATCCATTCTAGATCTCTCATGAAGTCCCTATCACACACACAATGACTCGCTTCCCTTGCGTCTCCATTGATAGGCCAATTTCGGACAACATCAACATTATCTCCCTATCTATACGCCATTTATGGACATAAATGACCCCTCTCGCCCCCTCTCTTCCTCTCTCTCTCTCTCTCTCTCTCTCTCCGTCGCTAGCTCTCTCTTTCTCTCGCTCTCACAACCCTCTCCCACACACACACTTGATGTCTCTTTCAAATAGTCTGCTCCCCCCGCCCGCACCAGCGCTATCTCGCTACTACACATATCACACCATTCCCCCTTCCCTTATACTAGGTTTACATCATCACTGGTCTCTCTACTCCACATACACTCTCCCCTCTCACACACAAACGCATGCACAAACACACACAGACACGCACAACATATATTTATCTGGATCCTCATCTCTCCTCATGTCTGCATGTGTATCTCACGCACTCACTCTCTAATTATGTATATGTGTCTCCATGTTACACAACACAAATCCCCATGTACATGTCTCTCTCTATCCTCCACACACATAGACACAAAGAATCTGTTATCATTGCCTCAGTCTCTAACATATCACACATGCACATTGTCTCTCTCTCTCTCTCTCGCAAACACGCTCAACAAGGGTTCCCCGTGAATAACTTACTGTCTATTCATCAACAGTCGTGGCAGTACGACGAACACGAGACGTGAAAAAGAATAAATCTACATGTGCTTAGACCACCTAGTATGACTACTAGGACTAGAGCAAGCCAAAAAGAGCGCTGCCATCACCCCCTCCTTGTCGGCGACGGGAAAATCTGTGTTTTACACAGTCGAGAAGTCAATGTGCTAAGGCCCCACATGCCGAGGCATTGAATAGAATGTAGATGCTAGTTTACGGAAGCAAGTATATCGATAATACATTTGTATCTCCATACTTATATTTCTTCTCTTATAAAAAACCGAGTTGGTGATGATGGTACGTGTGCCATCTTGCAATATAGACCGTTCGATCTATATCTGACGGATGGAAATTAAACTAAAAGATACCCGCACCCCTCTCCACATTTGCAGACAAGGCCTTCCCTCATTCATCCTTGTCTCCAACAAACCTCATTGTTGAGCAATTAAGAAAGGAAGCCTCTGGAACAAACTAGCCTGGTGGCCATTGCCGGTGTCGTCAATCCCCATGCCTCCGCTCAGCTCGACCACCAACCACCACCACACACCACTCCTCTTCACCTTATCTCATATTTCTCGAGATATCATTAGTTTTTACACATGGATCTTGCTAGTACTCCTACACAAGACTAAGTTGGTGATGCTGGTGTGTCTGCCATCCATCGTTTTTGACCATTAGATCTACATCTAACGATTGTGAGGTAAGTTTTTGCCTTTTCTCACCAACATCCCACTTGTCTACCAATTTGCAGAAAAACCCATAATTAGTATCTTAAAACCAACCACATCCCTCCCTGACCTCACCAAAACAGCCCAAGGAATATATTCTAATTGAAACATAATATATCTCTAGTGACATATCACTACTAGGGAAAAGCCTAGCAGCAGCGCGGGTTTTAGACCTATCAGTAGCGCGGGGTTATGCGCTACTGATAAGGCGCTACAACTAATGTGTAGAAGTAGCGTGCCTCCTCCCAAGCTACTGCTAAATCGACTTAGTAGTAGCGAGTTCCCGGAGGAGCGCTACTGGTAATTAGTAGTAGCGCTTCTCCCTGCCCGCGCTGCTACTATTATTTCGTATTTTATTTCTTTTTAATTTCATGTTATATTCGTACACCTTTACACAAGTTTTCATACAACAAGAATTTAGAAATTGTTTTTACATCATAATGAGTTATTACATCACGGGGTGAAAGAACCGTGTGGACTAGTTTCAAGTGGATGGACATCCACTTGAAACTAATCCGCGGTTCTTTCACCCAGTGATATAATAAATATCATCATCATCATATCATCAACAACTTATCATCATCATCATCATATCATTGGTAACTAGTCATAATCACAAGTACTCCTCACATCATCAACTGTAACACATTGTATCACATAAAAAACAAATTGTGCCTCATAGGACCTACTACATTCTCTTAGGACCTACTATATTCTCTAAGGTAAAATAGCAAAAAACAAGATAGCCCCTAACACTCCATTATGGAGAATGGAGGTTATCTTGTCTCCAATTCTTGCCTTTTCCTTAATGTTACTTCCAAGAACCTCCTTGCGAATGTCCAAACATTTTTTCCATTCTTTGATTAGCATGTGTTCACCGCTTTTAGAAATCCGATATGCACAGGTGAGCTCCTTAGATTCACCTGGCTGTATGTTCATAACTGCAAGGCGACCATTCTGATACATCAGATGAGGCACACAATCCATCGGGATTTCCTGTTGAAAAACATAGTAATAACTTCGTAGTTAGCAATGATGTACTAGTTTTAGAAGTATGCAAAAGATGCACGGATGTCGTAATAGTAAAAAATCTTACCAGGGTATCTCCATAGAAGTTAACGTGGTTCAACACGTGCACTAGTGGCACGTATTCACCATAATTTGGAGGAGTTCGATAATAGGTATTGTAATTCTCAAGAAAAGTACAATAAGCAATCAGATGACTTTTCTCCTTATAACTTAATTCGGAGCCATCAGTGTAGTGGGTTTTGTCTAACATCTTCTGCACATTCTTTGAAGATTCAAAATAAGCTGTCAATGGAAATAAGCCGTCAAATATTTTGAAATAAACAATATAAATTAGTTAATAACTATGTTTGAGAAACTCACATTGCGGTAGAATCGAAAGCGTATCAACAAGGACCCAAATGTCCATATTGTCTTGCTCGATGTTAGGATTACCAAGATCCATGGTGACAATCATACCCTCATAAAAACCATACATTTTGCAAAGTGCTTCCCAATTTTGGCAACCAAAATGGGTTACACTTTGAGAATTGTACAGATTTACTTCAAAATCGATATCATGTTGGGTCCTTAGGCGTATTTTCTTTGTTTCATAATTTTCATGGTCTTCAAAACCCATCCTCTCCAAGACATAGCATCTTGCATGGCATGGGATAAGCTAGTCGAATTGTAAAAGATGAAAATTAGACGTCGAAATAGTTGAAGTCATGCTTAATTACGAAAAAAACACTTTTCATTGTTGCGTACCATTTCAACATCGAAGGTCTCCTCGAGCTTAATGCTGAAGCGCCGATCTTCATCCATCTCAACGAACCTATCACACATACCTCGATCATCATGGCACCAGCTGCACTCCCTTGGGAGACTCTCGTCGTCCGAGTATGACATTTCCTACGTTCATAATTCAACGATTAAATTGTACATATTCTAGCACAAGTCATGCCAGAATTCACGGAAAAATCCGGCATGACCTTTGCTAAAAAAGGACATATCGAGCGCCTGAAATGTGCTGGAACGGAAATTAATCAACACTCCGGCAAAACATTGGCCACTCAGAGGTGTAACCAAAACATGAAATAATTGCTTAAACTAAAAAATAACAACATATATGACATGGTCAACTATTTCTATTAATTCAACTAGTTCTTACTAAATATAAACTTAGTATAAAAAAAACTAGTTCTTTCTAAAAATAAAGTAGTTCAACTAGTTATTAATTTACTTACTATACTAGTTCAACTAAAACTTAACAGTTCAACTAAAACTAAACTAGTTCTATTAATTCAACTCGTTCTTACTAAATATAAACTTACTATAAATAGAAAGAAACTAGTACATCTACTACTACTAATTAACATCTAACTACTACATCTACTACTAATTAACATCTACTACTGCTAATTATACAACTAGTTTACCATCACTACTAGTAATTAATATCAACTACTTCTAAAAATCATTATCTATGAACCCTAAATTAACATCTACTACTACTAAAATCATCTACTAACTAAGCAAAGAGGGAGGGGTGGGGGGTGGGGGGCTTACAGAGGAAGAGACGGTGGTGGGGAGGTGCTCGGCGACAGAGGGGCGGCGAGGGCGGGCTCGGGATCGGGAGGCGGCGGGCTCGGTCGAGAGCGGTGGCGGTGAGGTCGAGGGCGGCGAGAGTGTGGTCGAGAGCGGCGGCAGGCGGCGGTGGTGAGGTTGAGGGCGGGCTCGGGCGGCGGCGGTGAGGGCGGGCACGCTCGGGCTCAGGCGGCGGCGACAGGAGTAGGGGAACAGGTCGGGGGGGAAGAGGACTTAGCGAAATTTTGAGCTGGGGGGTGGTTAACTCGAACTAGCAGTAGCGCTCATATCGAAAATGCGCTATAGCTAACTTATCTATAGCGCGCTTCAGTGAAAACCGCTACTGCTAATGGAAGCAGTTATATCAAAAATATACATTGGTCATCATTGATCTTTTTATGTATAATCTAAATAGACAACATGAATCCTCACTGTACCTGTATAGGTACAGGCGAGGATTCATATTGCAACCACAAATCATACACATATAGTTCAATGAAGACCAAGTGCTCGATATAGGTTGAGAAGTAGCATATTTAAGGTGGTAAACACCTTGTTCGCTTAGCAGTATGGGACTAAACTTAATTAGTTGCGGTGATACTTAGCAGTAGCGTGTTTTGAAGAAAACCGCTACTACTAAGTTCTTTAGCAGTAGCGCGTCCATGGGAAGGGCGCTACTACTATATCTAGCCTGGGGGCAACACCGTGGCAATTATAGTAGTAGCGCTCTTTCACCTAGAGCGTTACTGCTACTTAGTCATTAGTAGCGCTCTTTTCTGAAGCTCGCTACTGCTAATTAGCAGTACCGTTTGTTTTTAAGCCACACTGCTGCTAAGATTCTTTTTATAAGGTTTTCCCTTGTAGTGTATGTATATCAAAATTAGAGTGTTTTGTAGCAAGTTTGTGAATAAGTATTATTCTAATTATGATTCATTGCAACGAACATGAACATTTCTAGTATTTCCAACCATGCATTTTTTTCCTAGTATTCCATAGTTTCGAGTTTTCCATCAAGATATTTACTTTCAATCATGTACACATATGCACTATGTAACTAGCCTTGCTTATTGGCTTCCGAAGCTTAACTTTCACTCCTACTTACAATATGTAGAGTATTTAACAAAAAACTACCACTTTCAACCAGCCCTAGGAAGAATCTATTGTACAAAAAATAGCAAAAACATACCCAAAATTTCTAAATCCACGCCAAAAACTACCTAGTACTCCTATCGATTAGGTTCGTTTAAACCCATTTATGACAGGGTTGGCCCACACGTCCGTGCTGACGAGGCATCTTAAACCAACACATTTTGTTTGACCGTTGACACGAGGGACCCACATCTGACCTTCTATCCAGTTATTCCCCCTCAAATAATTATTTTTCCTGAACATTACTTCAAACAGTATTGATGCGTGTTCGTCGGTGGCGCCGGTGATGAGCGAGTTGGCCGCCGCTCCGCCTGACGGGCCGGAACCCGCGTTGGCCTCCGCACGGGTTGGCAGGCTGGCCCGAGCGTGACTCACGAGCGAGCAAGCCGTCGCGCTAGCCTTCGCTCGAGCCAGATGGCTGGCCTTAGCGCGGCGCGCGTGAGCAAGCCGCCGCGCTACCGTGTCAATATAGCTAGCAAACCTAGCAGACAAGCAGCTGGACGGAGCTATCTTGGCTAGCTAGTGGCCGCGAGCACGGGATGGAGCTGGCATCTAGGCTACCGCAACATGGGATCCGCACCGCCGGCGCTTTTGACCTCGCCTTCTGTCGGCGGCGGTAGCTGCGTCCCATGGCCGAGGATAACTAGGTGGACGGGCCGGAGGTAGGAGGTCACTCGAGGATTTTTGTTGGTAAGAGCATGTACAATGGTTGATAAAGTAGTCTTATCTTTAGTCTGCCACGTATGCAAGTGGTAGTAGTTTCTTGGCATTTTAGTGGTTTCTTGCATTATTAGAGCAAGTACAATAGAGCTGAGTCAGCAGGCTATAACAAATAAACTAGTATATTTCTGCTTAGTTGGAGGAAAGAGAAGAGGAGAGAGAATGTAAGCGGGCTCTTCGTGAAGAGCCAGCTCTAGCACGTGCTCCTAGGCACTTTGTGAGAATGAGAAGCGGGCTACATAATAAAAAAGTAGTACACTCTTTTGATCTATTATTGTACATGTTGGCTATAAGATGGGCTGTAGATGACATGGCACTGGCTTATAGCCAGCAGCAGATGATAGGGGTTTCTTGTAAGGAACAATGCACGTACTACTAGCGACAAAAGACGATTCTAGGTTGCGTTGCACTGCAACGAGTACTATTAGTGGTCGCGGGAGTGTATACCTCGTTTTGTGGGTTCAATCCTGGCCGAACGCACAGCGGCCTTTTTTTAAAAATAGTACTACTACACTTCGATGTGAGCCAATATTTTACACGGGTAGTTTGAGTCTTGAAGTCAAACGGACGTGCGGCCCCACAATCTGGGTGCACTGGACAGCCTAGCCACGTGAATGGGTTTTCCTTCCCAGCATCCCATGGCTTGCGTGCTCGCCCTAGCCGCACCTCGCTTGCAGCTTCCTCATCAGCTAGTAGCATATTCAAACTAGCGCCTCCCAATTAAGCCCGAGGAGCTGGAAAAGCCTGGCGGGGCATTGAGAACTGTGCAATATGGCTCTGTACGTAAAGTGCTCTACTCCCTCCGTCTAGGTGTGTAAGTCACCTTACGAAAACCAAATAATCCCAAAACACTTAGGCACCGTACATTAACTCCCTTCTCGTTTTTTGTTTTGTGGCATATCAACCGGTAAGATATGTGGGTAGTGCATGCTTTTAATGACTTGAGACTAACAAACATAACATGAAGTGGTTAGTTCATTGCATGCAATGCTATTAATTTGCAAAAAGACATTAAGTTTTCTCGTTTTCCTCTCCGCCTTGGTTGCGATGCACAATGTAAGATGACTTACACACCTAGACGGAGGAAGTACTACTACTCTCTACCTTGTGGCGTTGCATGCATGGACTTCACTCCATTATCGGCTCTACTATAAAAGAAATTCCTCTTGACGTGTTTTTTTGAAATGGAGGTAAAATCTTTGCTTCATCCCATTCATAAAGAAGGAACTACTAACAAAGTTCGACGAGATCCATTACACCTCCACAAATGGAAGCGAAAAGCCTAGTCTCGTTGTATCAAATAACTCAAATGTTCTGCCCCCGCAGTAACCGTCACTGATAAACAGGCTGCTAGTGTGTGCGTGAGAGGAGCGGCTGAGTAGGCCAGCTACGTAAGAGGAGCGGCTGAATAGAGCACCGAAGTACCCAGTAGGCCACTACGCAGGTGTACTTCCCCTGCATTGGTAATACAGCGATGGTTTTAGAGAACAGTAGTACCCTCCACTTCCAACTGTAGGTCCTTGGCCATGAGATTCAAGAGTTCAAAACTAGTGCACTATACTAGACTAGACTAGAAGTACAGTACATTGCACTACTAGTTGAGAAAAGTAGTACTAGTACTGCTATAGTACGAGTACGCACTCCTTTGTCACATAATGTAAGACGCTTTTTGACACTAGTTGGCGTGTACAAAATATGGCAAAAACATAACCAAAATTTCTTAATCCACACCAAAAACTACTACCGATAGCCAAAAATTTCTTACTAGTGCTATTATTTACAGTATAATGCAATCCCATAATGTTCCATAATCCCTTTCTTTCAAAAAAAAAATCTTCTGGAGAGAAGATTGCTATCTCCATGCGAGCTTCTCATAGGCTAGCGCCACCGCATGTAGTCATGTGAGAGAGAGGGAAATATCCATGCAGCATGCAGAGAGAGGAGAACGCGGGCGGACAGCCAATGGGCTGCATGGGGTATTTATAGCTTCTAGCTCCTCCCATCGATGCGCTAGGGGTATTTCCGTCTAGAAAGCATGCAGCGAGCCCCTGCCTTGGTATCCGAGTCTGCTCTTATGCGCAGAGTAAAAAGAATCAGAGGGAGTACTAGTAGTAAATAATAGCCTCACCCCTTCGCTGAGGAACGATCTATAGTTGGAAGGGACGAGGCCCTGCGGTTACTACGATCTTATCTCCTCCTCGCCAGTTCCCCTCCCCCCGCAGAGAAGGCAGTTCGTCGCTGCTCCCATGGATTCGCGAGGCGTTTCTCCTCCTCGTCGGGGCTAGGAGACCTTGGACGACGATCCTGTGGGAGAAATCGCACGCCGCTCCGACGTCCTCACCGCTGCAAGACTCGGTGCTTCCTGCACCAACTTTTTCAAGACGCTGCTTAAACATGCCATGCTTGTTGGTCTTCCATGCGTCCTCGAGGAGAAGGTTCTTCTATGGGACAATCCTTCGAACAGTCCACCGCTCCCTGGCCATGGTTGCACGTTGACTCCGCTAGAGTTGCCGACGTTGAGAGGTAGTCGGATTTTGTCCGATGAGTAGGTCAGTAATGGAGTTTGAACATGTAGTACTTAGTTATTCCATTTCCATCCCGTAATTTCTCTGCTGCCCACTAAGGGAGTCCTGGATTAGGGGGTGTTCGGGTAGCCGGACTATACCTTCAGCCGGACTCCTGGACTATGAAGATACAAGATTGAAGACTTCGTCCCGTGTCCGGATGGGACTTTCCTTGGCATGGAAGGCAAGCTTGGCGATGTGGATATTCAAGATCTCCTACCATTGTAACCGACTCTGTGTAACCCTAACCCTATCCGGTGCCTATATAAACCAGAGGGTCGTAGTCCGTAGGACACAATCAACTCCATACACAACAATCATACCATAGGCTAGCTTCTAGGGTTTAGCCTCCTTGATCTCGTGGTAGATCTACTCTTGTACTACCCATATCATCAATATTAATCAAGCAGGAGTAGGGTATTACCTCCATCAGAGGTCCCGAACCTGGGTAAAACAAAGTGTCCCCTGTCTCCTGTTACCATCCGGCCTAGACCCACAGTTCGGGACCCCCTACCCGAGATCCGCCGGTTTTGACACCGACATTGGTGCTTTCATTGAGAGTTCCTCTGTGTCGTCGCCATTAGGCCTGATGGCTCCTTCGATCATCAACAATGATGCAGTCTGGGTGGAGACTTTTCTCCCCGGACAGATCTTCATCTTCGGCAGCTCCGCACGGCTGGCAAATTCGCTTGGCCACCTTGAGCAGATCGAAAGCTACGCCCCTGGCCATCAGATCAGGTTTGGAAGCCTGAACTACATGGCTGACATCCGCGGGGACTTGATCTTCGACGGATTCGAGCCACAGCCAAGCGCGCCACGCTGTCTCGATGGGCACGATATAGCTCTGCCGCCGAACAGCGCCTTGGAGGCCGCACACGCATCGGTTTCGACCATTGATTCGGAGCCTACTGCGCTGATCGAGGATCAGCGGTTGGACGCTGCCTCAGGGGCTGCGATCTCAGAGGCGATCGAGCCGAAGTCCAGCCCCGCACTCCGCATGGCCCGTGACTCCGAGGAGCCTGATTCCTCTCCAAACTCCGAGCCCCCCGCGCCCCTGCCAATCGAATCCGATTGGGCGCCGGTAATGGAGTTCACCGCCGCGGACATCTTTCAGCACTCGCCCTTCGGCGACATCCTGAATTCTCTAAAGTCTCTCTCATTGTCAGGAGAGCCCTGGCCGGACTACGGTTAGCAAGGTGGGGATGCGGACGATGAAGAAATTCAAATCCCACCCACCACCCACTTTATAGCCACTGTCGACGATCTAACCGACATGCTTGACTTCGGCTCCGAAGACATCGACGGCATGGACGACGATGTAGGAGACGAACTGGAACCAGCACCTGTAGGGCGCTGGAAGGCCACCTCGTCATATGACATATATATGGTGGATACTCCAAAAGATAGAGATGGCAATGGAACAGTGGGGGATGACGCCCCCAAGAAACAGCCAAAGCGCCGGCGTCAGCGGCGCCGCTCTAAATCCCGCCAAAGAAAAAACGGTGATTCCGACACGGGAGATAATACTACCCCGGATAGCGCCGAAGAACACCCACCTCAGCAAGATTCGGCACAGGAAGATGGAGAAGCCAGCACTCATGAGAGAGCGGCAGACCAAGAGGTCGAGGATGATAACTATACGCCTCCCTCCGAAGATGAGGCAAGCCTCGATGACGACGAATTCGTCATACCATCAGACCCCGCCGAACAAGAGTGTTTTAAACGCAGGCTTTTAGCCACGACAAGCAGCCTCAAGAAAAAGCAGCAACAGCTTAGAGCTGCCCAAGATTTGCTAGCTGACAGATGGACTGAAGTCCTTGCGGCTGAAGAGTATGAACTTGAACGCCCCTCCAAGAGTTACCCGAAGCGCAGGCCGCTACCCCGATCAGAGGAGGAAGCACCTACATCACCAGCGCATTACATGGCAGACCGGCCACCTCACGGCCGCGACAGAGAGGCCTCTCGGCCCTCCACCCAAGCCATGCCCCGACGCCGCTCAACTAAGGCACGGGAAAATGCGCCCGACATGCGAGACATACTGGAGGATAAGGCAAGACAAACAAGATCGATCTACAGATCGCGCAGGCGCCCTACGGCATGTGACAATGATCTTCACTCCGGATACAACAAATCCGGCCGGGCCGAAGACAACAGACATAGATCTTCCGAGCTGCGTCGTGATATAGCCCAGTACAGAGGCGCTGCACACCCCCTATGCTTCACGAATGAAGTAATGGATCATAAAATCCCAGAGGGTTTCAAACCCGTAAAAATCGAGTCATACGATGGCACAACAGACCCGGCGGTATGGATCGAGGATTATCTCCTTCATATCCACATGGCACGCGGCGATGATCTACACGCCATCAAATACCTCCCGCTCAAACTTAAAGGACCGGCCCGGCATTGGCTTAACAGCTTGCCAGCAGACTCAATCAGTTCTTGGGAGGACCTGGAAGCCGCATTCCTCGACAACTTCCAGGGCACTTACGTGCAACCGCCGGATGCCGACGACTTAAGCCACATAATTCAGCAGCCAGAAGAATCTACCAGAAAATTCTGGACACGGTTCCTAACAAAGAAAAACCAGATAGTCGACTGTCCGGACGCAGAGGCCCTAGCAGCCTTCAAACATAACATCCGTGACGAGTGGCTTGCCCGGCACCTGGGACAGGAAAAGCCGAAATCCATGGAAGCACTCACGACACTCATGACCCGCTTTTGTGCGGGAGAAGACAGCTGGCTAGCTCGCAGTAACAACTTATCGAAGAACCCTGGTAATTCGGATACCAAGGACAAAAGTGGCAGGACACGTCAGAATAAGCAAAAACGCCGCGTTAACAGCGACAGCAATGAAGACATGGAAGTCAACGCCAGATTCAAAGGCTATAAATCCGGTAAGCGGAAAAAGGCATTCAAAAAGAATACTCAGGGCCCGTCCAGTTTGGACTGAATACTCGATCACTTGTGCCAGATACATGGCACCCCCGAAAGGCCAGCCAATCACACTAACAGGGATTGTTGGGTGTTCAAGCAGGCAGGCAAATTAAAAGCCGAAAACAGAGACAAGGGGCTACACAGCGACGACGAGGAGCCCAAGCTGCCGAACAACAATGGACAGAAGGGCTTTCCCCCACAAGTGCGGACGGTGAACATGATATACGCAACCCACATTCCCAAGCGGGAGCGGAAGCGTGCGCTATAGGACGTATACGCGATGGAGCTAGTCGCCCCAAAGTTCAACCCATCGTCCTCCTGCCCGATCACTTTTGATCGAAGGGACCATCCCACTAGCATCCGTCATGGCGGCTTCGCCGCATTGGTTCTCGACCCAATCATCGACGGATTTCACCTCACAAGAGTCCTCATGGACGGCGGCAGTAGCCTGAACCTGCTTTATCAGGATACAGTGCGGAAAATGGGCATAGATCCCTCAAGGATTAAGCCCACAAGAACGACCTTTAAAGGCGTTATACCAGGTGTAGAAGCCAACTGTACAGGCTCAGTAACACTTGACGTGGTCTTCGGATCCCCGGATAATTTCCGAAGCGAAGAGTTAATCTTCGATATAGTCCCGTTTCGCAGTGGCTATCACACCCTGCTCGGACGAACTGCATTCGCAAAATTCAATGCGGTGCTGCACTACGCATATCTCAAGCTCAAGATTCCAGGACCTCGAGGAGTAATTACGGTCAACGGAAACACCGAACGCTCCCTCCGTACGGAGGATCATACGGAGGCTCTCGCAGCGGAGGTACAAAGTAGCCTTCTCAGGCAATTCTCCACTCCGGCCATCAAAAGGCCAGACACTGCCAAGCGCGCCCGGAATAACCTACAGCAGGACCGCCTGGCACACTCTAAGCAAGCGTAGAAATGCGGCCCAAACCCCAGCTTTCGCGACATAGCGAAACCAGTACCTCGCGTACATAACTACGCCCTTGAAATACCATGGGCATAGGGGAAGGGGCACAATAACGGCATGCCCAAAACACGGCTTAAAACGTACTAGGGGCTGCCGGATTCTTTTCTTAATTTTTTCTTACTTTTAGGACTCCATACTTCGGACGACCTGTTCGGCAATTCGACTGCCGCACAAACGATGCAAGATCCAGGGAGGCAGACAAGCTATGACGCATTATGGAACTCCCAGGTGGTCTCTATTACGAGCGGTATACCTGTTTTAAATACAATTCCGCGGCCTGCCCCTGGTATGGACATACTGAGTAGTCCAATATCTTTTGCTTACCGCACTATTTGTATCGTTCGGCTTTGATAAATAGCCTCTCTATAAACAATGCTTAGCTTTTTGTCTATTTTTTGCATTACTCTCTTTTATATATGTTCATTAATGACATGTTGCACCCGTACACTATGGTACGACAAGTACGCCAGGGGCTTTAGTACCCTTTAATAAGGTGTGAGAAGTCCGTACACTTTCACAAGTGCGGCACCCCAAACTTATAGCACTATATGCATCGGCTCCGAATCATGATTTGGGTCAATAGTTGGGTTTGCCCGGCTCCTATGTTTTGGTGCCTTACGTTCCGCTATATCGGCTAAGGTAGCACTAGGAGAACCACTGCGATTGTGCCCCGGTTGAGCTGGGTTAAGCACCTCAGTGGAGAAAGCTAAAACTGACTGTCATGATGAGGCGAGAGACCGGTCGCTGTTCGAGAGGTTTTTCAAGTCCCTAAAGGCTTATGCCGCTTTGAGCGAGGAGCTGGATAACCCCAGCCAAGGCGTGGATAGCGCCCTGAATTCGGTCTTCCGATCTAGGGGCTTCGCCGAAATTTAAAATTATAACGTTCTATGGCTAAGTGAGAGTGTTCAAGCATTATAGTCCGATTGCCTGGTTTGTCGTGCTAAGCGCCTCCCTCGAAGGACCCAAACATGGGAAAAAGAGCGCACAGGTTTAGCACCGCCCCAGCACTAGTGGCATGGGGGCAGAAGTCGATGACTGGCCATCTCTCAATTTTTGATAAACAGCCGCACAGAAAATAATATTTTAAATTCAACAAGCATTGCTTAGCGCATATGAACAAGTTTTCAGCGCACAGGATAAACACGAGCGAGTTCAGTCAAAAATTACATCCTTGGTGCATTCATCCGCCACAAGGTGGGCACCTGCAAGAACATCCTTGTAATAGTTCTCGGGCTTGCGATGCTCCTTCCCCGACGGCGGCCCGTCCCTCACAAGTTTCTCACCATCCAGCTTACCCCAGTGCACCTTTGCACGGGCAGGGGCCCTATGGGCTCCTTCGATGCAGACAGACCGCTTGATGACCTCGAGCCTTGGACAGGCCTCCACCAGCCGCCGCACCAGCCCGAAGTAGCTCCCAGGTAGGGCCTCTCCGGGCCACAGCCGAACTATGAAGCCCTTCATAGCCTGTTCGGCCGCCTTGTGGAGTTCGACCAGCTGTTTCAGCTGGTCGCTCAAGGGCACAGGGTGTCCGGCCTCAGCATACTGAGACCAGAACACCTTCTCCGTCGAGCTGCCCTCTTCAGCTCGGTAGAATGCGGCGGCGTCGGATATGCTGCGGGGAAGATCTGCGAATGCCCCTGGAGAAATCCGGATTCGGGTAAGTAACAAGTAGTTTACTTTTATATTTCTGCTTTGCATAAAGAATGCCTTACCCGCTGCTATCTTCTTCATATCCTCCAACTCTCGGAGGGCTTTTTGGGCCTCGGCCTTGGCAGACTTGGCAGTCTCAAGGGCCGCCGCGAGCTCGGACGCTTGGGTCTTTGACTCAAGCTCCAAACTCTCATGTTTTTTCATGAGAGCCTGAAGCTCTTGCTGCACCTCGCGGACCTGAGCCCCAAGTTTCTCTCGCTCGGTGCGCTCCGCGGACTTTTTCTTTTTGGCCTCGGACAGCGCCTGCTTGAGGGTCGCCACCTCAGTCGTGGCCCCTACAATAAGCAGTACAATCCTGTTATTTTTTGCAATCACGCCTCTCTATAGGCACTTTTTTCTGTAAGGTATTTCTTACCTTCTTTCTCCTCAAGCTGCTGCTTGGCAAGGCCGAGCTCTTGCTCGGTTTGCTTGAGTCCCTGTTTCAGGGCACCCACCTCCGCAGTCAGTGCGGCGATGGCTAGCAGCGAAGCCTGCATACGCATATTGACTCTTTATTGTTAGACTCCTGCGAAATTTAATAGATCCTGTATTCGGCTTTTCTTTCCGAACGCCAAACAAAGCATCAGGGGCTACTGTCTATGCGGTAATATTTTTACGTATTTTTACTTACCTCAAAGCCTGTTAGGAGGCTAGCGCAAGCTTCACTCAGCCCGCTCTTGGTGGACTGAACCTTCTGGATCACCATACTCATAATAGTACGGTGCTCCTCGTTGATGAAGGTGCCTTCAAGCACCTCGAGCATATTGTCCGGCGCCTCCGGTTGGACGGAGGCTGCCGGCTCAGAAGGCTTGATCCTCTTAGAAGGAGTTCGCCTGCCGCGGTCCGGTGTTGTTGAAGATTCCGGCACGGTGTCCGGCTTAAAGCCGGACTTGGAGCCCTGGGGGGTCTTGTCCCCTTTATTCCTGGAGTCCGGGAGGTCGCCTTGCGGCTCCTCCAGTACCACCTCCTCCTGCCCTGAAGCTTGTTGCGATGCCACTTCGGCGTCATCCGCAGTGTGGGGGGAGACAGCGGGCGGAACTGAGTTCACGTCCGATGAATCCAGGGAGCCGCTCGACGACTCGTTGAGTTCGGCCCGGGGCGGGCTGCATGATTATCGACATTAGGGAAAGCTGTGCAACAAAAGGAATATCATGAGTTACTCTGGTATCTGAACACTTACGATTTCGCCGGACGCCTGGCCCTGTCCGGCCACTCCTCTTCGTCCTCGTCGGCGTCGGGGGCGTAGTCCGGCGGAGGGGTTTTCCTCTTCTTGGACCCCTTGCCCCCCCCCCCCCCCACTGGGGCGGCCTTCCTTTTCTTTCCTCCCCCCGCTGGAGGGGGAGAGGTTTCTTCTTCCACCTCCTCGCTTTCATGAGAGGAGGGCGTCTCGGACTCGTCGGATGATGAGTCCGACAATACCACGTTACGGGTACTCTTTCGAGTCCCCGTGGTCTTCTTCTTCTTGGCCTTCTTCTCCGGCACCACATAAGGCGCCAGAGGCAGCAGCTTCACTAGTAGAGCTGGGGCTGAGTCTTCGGGCAGTGGAGCCGGACAGTTAATCGGTTCGGCTATCGCCCGCCAAGCCTGTCAAAGGTAAGGGAGTTTAGATCCCACATAGAGTCAAACTATGAAAAAAGCTGAACATCCCGTAGAAGGTGGAGATAGCTTACCTCGCTAGCGTGACGCTGCGAGCTGTATCCGCGGTTCTCGGAAGCAGATGCGGGAGCCTTGGCACCTTTGATTAGCACCTTCCAGAAGTCTTCATACGTCATGTCGAAGAGCCTGTTAAGGGTTCGGTGCTGCGCTGGGTCGAACTCCCACAGAGTAAAGTCCCGTTGTTGACATGGGAGGATTCGGCGAACGAGCATGACTTGGACTACATTTACAAGCCTGATTGGCTTGTCCACCAGGGACTGGATGCATGCCTTCAGTCCGGTCACCTCTTCCTCGTTAACCCATGATAGGCCCGCCTCTTTCCAGGACATGAGCCGCGTGGGGGGTCCGGATCGGAACTCGGGGGCTGCGATCCATTTCGGATCGCGTGGCTCGGTGATGTAAAACCACCCGGCTTGCCACCCCTTTAGGGTCTCTACAAAGGAGCCCTCGAAACACAGGACGTTGGCAATCTTGCCCGCCATGGCGCCTCCGCACTCCGCCTGGCTGCCGCACACCACCTTGGGCTTGACGTTGCAGGTCCTGAGCCAGAGGCCGAAATGGGGGCGGACGCGGAGGAAGGCCTCGCACACGATGATAAACGCCGAGATGTTGAGGATGAAGTTCGGGGCCAGATCGTGGAAATCCAGGCCGTAGTGGAACATGAGCCCCCAGACGAATGGGTGAAGGGGAAAACCCAGTCCGCGGAGGAAGTGGGGAAGGAATACTACCCTATCATGGGGCCCTAGGGTGGGGAGGAGTTGCCCCTTCTCGGGAAGCTGGTGCGCGATGTCTTTGGACAAGTATCCGGCCTTCCTAAGCTTTTTGACGTCGCCCTCCGTGACGGAGGAGACCTTCCACTTGCCTCCCGCTCCGGACATCGCTGGAGAAGGTTGAGGTGGGAAATGCGGGCTTGGGCGCTGGAGCTCGAGTGCGCAGGAGATGGGTAGGCAAAGGAGGAAGAAGGCGTAGGTAAAAAGGGTGGATCCTTATCCCCTTATATATGCGGATGCGGTTATGCGTCCCCACCTGCCTGATAAAACTCGCTTGCCTCCCGAGCGCCGTGATAAATGGCGTGGTTGGGTTACCCACGTCCGTATTGATGAGAATCCCGTAAAAGGGGTACATGATCTCTGCTTTGACAAGACGTGCCAAGGAAACCGCCTCGCAAAACATGCTGAGGTGGAAAAGTAAAAATGATTCGAGAAAAGGACTTGGATGTAGTGTGATGGCGCACTGCAGAATACGTCAGCAGATTTGATTTCTGTTAATATTATTCTCTCTATGGCAATATGTGGAAACTTATTTTGCAGAACCGGACACTACTCTTGGTATTTACAATCTTCTACGAAGGACTTGGAGGAGGAACCCGCCTTGCAATGCCGAAGACAATTTGCGCGCCGGACTCATCGTCATTGAAGCCTAGTTCAGGGGCTACTGAGGGAGTCCAGGATTAGGGGGTGTTCGGGTAGCTGGACTATACCTTAAGCCGGACTCCTGGACTATGAAGATGCAAGATTGAAGACTTCGTCCCGTGTCCGGATGGGACTTTCCTTGGCATGGAAGGCAAGCTTGGCGATGCGGATATTCAAGATCTCCTACCATTGTAACCGACTCTGTGTAACCCTAACCCTATCCGGTACCTATATAAACTGGAGGGTCATAGTCCATAGGACACAATCAACTCCATACACAACAATCATACAATAGGCTAGCTTCTAGGGTTTAGCCTCCTTGATCTCGTGGTAGATCTACTCTTGTACTACCCATATCATCAATATTAATCAAGCAGGAGTAGGGTATTACCTCCATCGAGAGGTCCCGAACCTGGGTAAAACAATGTGTCCCCTGTCTCCTGTTACCATCCGGCCTAGATGCACAGTTCGGGACCCCCTACCCGAGATCCGCCGGTTTTGACACCGACACCCACCGTCTTATATATAGGTCTGGGTCGGTTCCAACAAAGATTGGCTTGCATACCTCCGGTCGGATACCACCATCATTTTGCACAACATCCACAGCAGTGCGGCCGTTCCGGTAGACCCCTTCTCCACCATTGGGATCGGCCTTCCGGACTGGCTGGGCTTGAATACGTATGATGATGCCTACATGAGATTGAAGAAGATAGCAATTGCGGACCCGCCGACAAAGTGACCCAGCTACGATGATTACTATCTCATCACGGTGTTCGACATAAGGATTGCCATCAATGCAAGAGGCAGTAACAGCAGAGGCTGGCGCATGTTGGCGGTGGCA
Organism: Triticum urartu; assembly: GCF_003073215.2. Classification (NCBI taxonomy): domain Eukaryota; kingdom Viridiplantae; phylum Streptophyta; class Magnoliopsida; order Poales; family Poaceae; genus Triticum; species Triticum urartu. Next base: position 653,771,289 of record NC_053024.1, on the reverse strand, counting down.
TTTTTGTACCCCTACACGTTCGAAGACGCCGTGCGCCATCTAGGCCGCATCTTCGCGGTGATAAGCTAGGCGACTTGTTTCATCTGGTTGCCGTCCTACGATACGGGAGATTACAAACGGAATGCACAAACCATCATTTGCATCCCTAACGGTACTCCATTATTTTGCAGGGACCAGTCATCCCCCAATCAAAATAAGATTGCCGATCCTGGATGTGCATTTGCATCCGCGATTCGGTCTAACCTGGAACCTTGTAGCTTACTTTGGCATATTGGGATCAACTATCTTAGCAGTCGTTACCCGTGGTACCACTGATGTGCAACATGGTCACACAATCTACCACGATCGGACCGTCACCATCTACCCACGTATTCCATTTTTAACCCTCTCGCCTTCTCTTTCATTGTTGTACTAGTAGTATACTTTGTAGTACTAGTAGGAGTACTTTTTACCTTGGAGGACGCGTATAGCTAGCTAGGCCCTTGAAGACTTGAACCCACTAGCTGCCACCATTTTTGTTTTTCCATGTCTTACTATCTCATCCATGTAGCCAAGAGTGGCTATATATAATAAGCCGGTTATTTTACTTCCTCTATACTAGAGTAGTACTATTTGCTACACAGTATTACTGACCGCCATATTTGAGCACAACATTATTATGCATGGACCTTGACTATGTACGTCACCATGTGTCCAGATCTGGGATGCCACGTGTACCAGCTAAACGGCGCCAAGTTCGACCCCCGTGATGCTACGTGGTTGCCGAGGAACACTCTTGGAGAGTACTCGCTTTTCATCGGGGACAGATACCCCATTGTGAAGCGGATGCCACCTTCCGTGCACGACACGGATGGCCTTCCGTTCATGAAGCATGGTTATGTCTTCAGTGCGCACCGCCAGATGAACGACATGCTGGGACACGCTATCCCTGATTTATGCCGCTTCAGCTTGGATGAGTCTCCATTGTGTGGAACCAGACTAGAAAGCTGCGACAATGATTCCCGTTGCCCACCGCTATGGATCATTCCATCCATGAAGAACACCTGGGACTGGAACCTAGAGGTGGACATGTCGCCCATCTATAACGTGTAAGTGGAGTACTGTAATTGTGAACGGTAGCGCTGTGAATATATGTAGACTAGTCGTGCACATATTTATCACATGAATTGGAGATGAAGTTGTGTGGCATACTGGCATTTTTCCTTTAGAATTTATTACTAGTAAATGTGTTATGTGTACATGCAACTTGTGTAGTTGTTGCACGGGCTCCAACACGCTCTTTGAGAAAAAAAAGGTGGCACAGCTTTGGATATACGTGATGTGGCGGCATTATACAGTAGCACCATTCGCTATAGTTATAGTACACTCCTACTAGGACGACAACTCCTGTAAAACCTTGCGCTTGGCTCTTTGCCTCTTTGGGAGGTTCAAAAGTTCGTACTCGTGTGAAGGTTGCACTTGGCTCTTCGCCTCTTCGGAAGGTCCAACAATGATGATACTATAGTACAATATGCTTCTGGCAATGTGACACCGATTGAACTGCTCCACGTCCACCGCAAGGGCGAGAGCAAGGGCGAGTGAGAGGGAGAGGGAGAGGGCGCTGTAGTCAAAATCCTCTCCTCGTCCTGCGAAGCACCGCATGCGTGGGCGAGGGAGAGGCGTAGTAAGCAAGCTTCTCCTCGTTCGGCGAGTTGACGGGACACATCAAAGCAGTACTAGTACTAGTAGTAGTAGTCCATACTACATCCTTTCCTATTAATATGGCTTAATTTGAAATGAGAAAAATACACTGGCGGTCAACGTATGTAACAATACGCTCTTTACGGTCACTATATATAGTTTTGTGGCGATTATACGATCACTAGCTCATCGGAGAGCACCGTATTGCACCCTACTGACCGGCCACATATTCGACGTGGCACTTTGTTGACTGATTAAATTGTCACCTGGTTTCTGGGTCCCACCTGTCAGTTGGCAGAGTAAAGAAATCGGTTAAACAAAACTTTACGTAGGCGCGACACAAGTCCAACCCTTGCGCGCGAACTGCCCTGGCTGTGTATGTGAGTGCATGCACGTGTCCTCCCTCGTTCTTCCAACAAAGAGTGTACATCGGCTATAAAACAAAGAGTGTAGTACATGATGTACATCTACACTTCCAATGCATTTAGCCTTTAATCTAAATCAATATTGATTGACTAATGCACCAACTTGTGCTATAGGTATAGGCTACATGTCTATCCTTAATTACAGCATGCAACGACCTTCATTTAATCTTCTTATCGCAATGGTCGCATGCACACATAAGTCTGCTACTTTTGGGCGTTAATTATGCCCTGGTCAATGTGTAAATGTCTAAATGTACAGTCTTTCACGGACGTAGGGAGTAGGTTGAGCACTTGAGCATGAGCGTGTGTGTTGCATCGTGTGCTGTGTGCCGCATGGGTGCGTGAGTGTTGCATGCGTCCATGTGTACGTGTGAGTGTTGCATGTTGCATGCATGCATGCATGCATGGGGCTTACTCCCTCCCATTGACATGTTCATATTTCAAGCTTCCTCTATTCCCTCCATATGGTGATACTCCCTCTGTTCCCAAATAGTATGGAGTAAAAGCCTCCCTCTGTTCCCGAATACGGAGTATTTGTCTTTCTACAGATTTCAACAAGTGACTAGGTACGGAGCAAAATGAGTGAAGTGAGCATAGAGGCATAGGGATACTGTATAAAGGAAGTCCTCGCGATCCATTATTCCCCATCTCGGTCAGAGAGAACTATTCAACTAGTCTTCACAGTGAAGTGACAATACACGCTGCAGCAAATGGGACACGTAATCAATAAGCTGAACCAGCGTGTTGGTGTTACTAAATCAGCCTTACCCAGTACTGCCATCTCTTCTTCTTCCTCCTCTCTTCCCCATCTTCGGCCGCACACCATTTACCCCCGCTCACTGCTCGCCCGCCCGCGCCATCTTCCTTGGTAGCTCGTGCGTACCATATCCCCCCGCTCACTGCTCGGCCACACGAGGAGAAGCTTCTTCGCTTGCCCGCCCAATTCCAATTCCCCGCTGGCTCGCAGGCACCAAAAACCCCAATGGCAGAACCGACTGACACGCAGAGGCGCGATTGGAATTCCCTCCCCAATGTTCTCTTGGAGCAGATCTGTAGTCGTATGGACACTAGTAGAAAAAGGGTCAATCGTGAAGCACATTAGTGCCGGTTTGTATTTGAGCCGGCACTAATGTATACATTAGTGCCGGTTCCAACGGCTAGCCGGGCCGCTTTCATTAGTACCGGTTCGTGGCGAACCTTTAGCACCGGTTCATGCCACGAACCGGTACTAATGAGAGTGGTGGCAGGATGTTGTCAGACAGGTGCCCCTCCAGCCCCTTTAGTACCGGTTCGTGCCACGAACCGGTACTAAAGGTCGTCCTATATAAACCCTTCATCCACCAGCACTCTGTTCTTCCCCCTTTCCCCTCTCCAGCCCTCTCCTCTATTCTTCCCTTCTTCCTCTCGAGTTCATCACAAAATTTGCCCAAAATTTGTCAAGATTTGAAGGCCCTCATCCATTCAAATGATCACAAAGGTTAGCAACTTTGTCCTTTCATCTCTCATTGCTAGATTAGCTCTTGCATTCGTTTATATAGTGATTAATTTGTGAGTTTAGTAATTTGGGAGGATATATATATATATGTGCTAGTATTTGATTTATATGCAATTTGAGGTCAAAAATAACACTTAGTTTGCATATGTAGGTGTGGTTTACTTAGTGCCTTCTAAATCTCCATCGTAGCCACCATCGATCGCCCGCACCGTCCCGTCGCCGGCACCAGCTTGTGGTGAGCCTCTTGTTCATGACATTTTATATAAAAATTGATGTGTGTGATTTGGATATATAGTTACTCGTATAATTATCTTACCCGTACGTTGTTTGTTATACATATATTGCCATGGTTTTGATATCCGTCCCCGTCGGCCCTACTCCTTGTTATGATTCGGATGTGGTATGTATATTCTCTTTTAAAACTAGTTGCATTTCGTGTTTGTGACAAATTATGCCCATCAAGTTGACATAGAAATTTTTTCTAGGAGGTATCTGAACCTAAAATTCCAACCGACCCTATTGCCGAGAGGTTAAATTTAGTTGAAAGAGAAAACGAGTACTTGAAAGAAAAATTGAAAAGAATTGAGGGGGAGAAGATGGAATTGGAGTTGCATGTTGCCGATGTCATCGATGATCACAAGATCAAGATGGAGAAAATGCGCTTGAAGATTAGAAAGATTAGAAAATATGCCATCGATAGTGAGGCTTGGTATCATTATGTTGTAGGATCCATTGTTACCTTAGTTGCGATCTTGATCGTATTTGTTGTTGCATTTAAATGCTTTAGCTAGAGAGTTATTTGTTTGTTGCATTTAAGTGTTGTATGAACTTTATGTATGAACTTGTATTAATTTGGTCTATTCGGTGTTGTGTAATGAAGATGAGCCGGCAATGGGTGTACGATGACTGATGCTCTCCCCAGTTCATTGAGGGCGTGCGTAGTTTTCTGCTTGCGGCTGAGGCAAACAAGCGGGCGGATGGTTTTATGCCTTGTCCATGTGCTCGCTGTAAGAATGGTCACAATTACTATACGTCAAGAACCATTCACGTCCACCTGTTTAAGACCGGTTTCATGCCCCATTATAATGTTTGGACCAAGCACGGAGAAAGAGGGGTTATGATGGAAGACAATGAAGAAGAAGAGGACGACGACAGCTATCCTGGCCATGGGTTCCCTGAATACGATGATACAACAATGTGGGAAGAAGCTGAGCCGGTAATGCGGGAAGAAGCTGAGCCGGCAATGCGGGAAGAAGCTGAAGAAGAGGCATCAGATGAGCCCGTTGATGATCTAGGTCGGGCCATTACCGATGCAAAGAGAAACTGCGCAAGTGATTTGGAGAAGAAGAAGTTGCAGCGCATGTTAGAGGATCACAAAAAATTGTTGTACCCGAATTGCGTAGGTGACAAGAAAAAGCTGGGCACCACACTAGAATTGCTGCAATGGAAGGTAGAGAATGGTGTATCTGACAAGGGATTTGGAAAGTTGCTGGTAATGATAAAGGATATGCTTCCAAAGGACAACGAATTGCCCGAGAGTACGTACGAAGCAAAGAAGGTTGTCTGCCCTCTAGGGTTAGAGGTGCAGAAGATACATGCATGCCCTAATAATTGCATCCTCTACCACGGTGAGTACGAGGATTTGAACGCTTGCCCGGTATGTGGTGCATTGTGCTATAAGATCTGCCGTGATGACCCTGGTGATGTCGAGGGCCGGCGCCCCAGGAAGAAGATTCCTGCCAATGTGATGTGGTATGCTCCTATAATACCACGGTTGAAACGTTTGCTCCAAAACAAAGAGCATGCCAAGGCGATGCGATGGCACAGAGAAGACCGTAAGAAAGACGGAAAGTTGAGAGTACCCGCTGACGGGTCGCAGTGGAGAAAAATCGAAAGAAAGTACAGGAAGGAGTTTGCAGATGACGCAAGGAGCGTATGGTTTGGTCTAAGCGCAGATGGCATTAATCCTTTTGGGGAGCAGAGCAACAACCATAGCACCTGGCCTGTGACTCTATGTTTGTATAACCTTCCTCCTTGGTTGTGCATGAAGCGGAAGTTCATTATGATGCCAGTGCTCATCCAAGGCCCTAAGCAATCCGGCAACGACATTGATGTGTACCTAAGGCCATTAGTTGAAGAACTCTTACAACTGTGGAATGGAACAGGTGTACGTGCGTGGGATGAGCACATGGGGGAAGAATTTGACCTAAAGGCATTGTTGTTCGTGACCATCAATGATTGGCCTGCTCTCAGTAACCTTTCAGGACAGACAAACAAGGGATACCGCGCATGCACGCACTGTTTGGACGATACCGACAGTATATATTTGGCTAATTGTAAGAAGAATGTGTACCTGGGACATCATCGATTTCTTCCGAGCAGGCATCCCGTAAGAAAGAAAGGCAAGCATTTCAAAGGTGAGGCAGATCACCGGACGAAGCCTCGCCACCGTACTGGTGCTGATGTACATGATATGGTCAAGGATTTGAAGGTGGTCTTTGGAAAGGGTCCTGGTGGACAACCTGTTCCGAATGACGCTAACGGACGCGCATCCATGTGGAAGAAGAAATCTATATTTTGGGACCTGCCCTATTGGAAAGACCTCGAGGTCCGCTCCGCAATCGATGTGATGCACGTGACGAAGAATCTTTGTGTGACCCTGCTTGGCTTCTTGGGCGTGTATGGGAAGACAAAAGATACACCTGAGGCACGGGAGGACCAGCAACGTATGCACGGAAAAGACGGCATACATCAGGGTCATGCAAGCTACGCTCTTACCAAAGAAGAGAAGGAAATCTTCTTTGAATGCCTGCTCAGTATTAAGGTACCGTCTGGCTTCTCGTCGAATATAAAGGGAATAATAAACATGGCAGAGAAAAAGTTCCAGAACCTAAAGTCTCATGACTGCCACGTGATTATGACGCAACTGCTTCCGGTTGCATTGAGGGGGCTTCTACCGGAAAACGTTCGATTAGCCATTGTGAAGCTATGTGAATTTCTCAATGCAATCTCTCAGAAGGTAATCGATCCAGAAATCATACCAAGGTTACAGAATGATTTGGTGCAATGTCTTGTCAGTTTCGAGTTGGTGTTCCCACCATCCTTCTTCAACATCATGACGCACGTCCTAGTTCACCTATGCGAAGAGATTAACGTTTTGGGTCCTGTATTTCTACACAATATGTTCCCCTTTGAGAGGTTCATGGGAGTCTTAAAGAAATATGTTCATAACCGTGCTAGGCCAGAAGGAAGCATCTCCAAGGGCCGTCAAAATGAGGAGGTCATTGAGTTTTGTATTGACTTTATTCCTGACCTTAAGCCGATTGGTGTTCCTGAATCGCGGCATAAGGGCAGACTGGATGGAAAAGGCACGCTAGGAGGGGAACAAATAATATGTATGGACGGACATTCTCTCACTGAAGCACACTACACAGTTCTACAGAATTCCGCCTTGGTGGCTCCATATATGGATGAACACAAGAATTTGCTACGCTCCAAACACCCGGAGCGGTCTGATGACTGGATTACACGTGAACAAACCAGGAGTTTCGCCAGCTGGTTGCAAGCACGTACCATGCATGACACCTCTATTGAAGATGACCTGTACTTGCTGTCCCAGTTACCATCTTCGAATATAATGACTTTCAAAGGGTACTAGATAAATGGTAATACATTTTACACGATCGCCCAAGATAAGAAGAGCACCAACTAAAACAGTGGTGTCCGCTTTGATGCAGAAACCAAGACGGGAAAGGAAACATATTATGGTTATATACAGGACATATGGGAACTTGACTATCGACGTGGTTTGAAGGTCCCTTTGTTTCGGTGCAAATGGTTCAATATGACACGAGGCGGGGTAACGGAAGACCCGCACTACGGAATGACAACAGTGGATCTCAACAATCTTGCGTATGCAGACGAACCATTCGTCCTAGCCAATGATGTGGCACAGGTTTTCTATGTGAAGGACATGTCTACCAAGCCAAGAAAAAGAAAAGATAAGGAAGCGAATGCATCGTACGATGAGTCAAAGCGGCACATAGTTCTTTCTGGGAAGAGAAACATCGTGGGAGTGGATGACAAGACAGACAAGTCAGAAGATTATGAAAAGTTTGATGAAATTGCTCCATTCACAGTGAATATTGACCCGAGTTCTGGGAAGAGAAACATCGTGGGAGTGGATGACAAGACAGACAAGTCAGAAGATTATGAAAAGTTTGATGAAATTGCTCCATTCACAGTGAATATTGACCCGAGTTCTGGGAAGAGAAACATCGTGGGAGTGGATGACAAGACAGACAAGTCAGAAGATTATGAAAAGTTTGATGAAATTGCTCCATTCACAGTGAATATTGACCCGAGTTCTGGGAAGAGAAACATCGTGGGAGTGGATGACAAGACAGACAAGTCAGAAGATTATGAAAAGTTTGATGAAATTGCTCCATTCACAGTGAATATTGACCCGAGCATCCCGTTAAATGATGAAGATTTTCCATGGCTACGACGCAAAGGGACACACGCGAAGAAAAAGTTTCACACCCAAAGATCTGGGATGTGATCGGCTTAGCTATCATCACTTTCTTCTGTGTTTCACACCCAGGAGGGAATCTCTGTAATAGTTAGGGTAGCTAGTTATGTTTTTGGGCATTTGAAACGCGAACAAATTTTATGTGCAAGCAACTTCTTTCATGCATTTATTGATTTTTTCAGCTAAATGACCCTGAAATTGAAAAGCATTTCAAATGAACTCAGAAAAGGATGAAAGTTTGATGAAATTGCTCCATTCACAGTGAATATTGACCCGAGCATCCCGTTAAATGATGAAGATTTTCCATGGCTACGACGCAAAGGGACACACGCAAAGAAAAAGTTTCACACCCAAAGATCTGGGATGTGATCGGCTTAGCTATCATCACTTTCTTCTGTGTTTCACACCCAGGAGGGAATCTCTGTAATAGTTAGGGTAGCTAGATATGTGTTTTGGCATTTGAAACGCGAAGAAATTTTATATGCAAGCAAATTCTTTCATGAATTTATTGATTTTTTCAGCTAAATGACCCTGAAATTGAAAAGCATTTCAAATGAACTCGGAAAAGGATGAAAGTTGGCATGGTATCATAATTTCACCCACATAGCATGTGCAAAAAAGTAGAGAGGGTTACCGCAAAAACTGGATACACTTCGTGTACAAAATGGACAATCTGTTTCGAAGTATCAGGGTTTCGGACGAAAACTCATCCGTTACAAAGGCATTTCATTTTTAAATAACTTAAGCATTACCAAATTGAATATAATGATAAAACACACTAATATTAAACATAAGAAAAAAGAATCACTGGAAAATGTATTTTTAAAGTTAAGTTATTCACAAACTAGTGATTCACACAAATTTCAAATAATTCAAATTTTAAACTATTCAAATTTAAAAACTACCGGCACTAACTGAAAGTTTCTAAAAACTATCAAAAATATTCACAAAGAAACTCTAAATACAGCAAAAAACAACTAAAAATAAATAAAACAAAATAAATAAAGCAGAAAAGAAAAAACTAAATGAAAAAAGCCCACCTACCGGGCCACAGCGGCCTGCATACGACTAGAAACCCAACCTGTTGTTGGGCCAGGATGCAGGCCCGCAAGCCCAATAGGCCCCACAGGGCAGAGTAGAAGAGGTAGGCCCAGAAGGCCTGCTTTAGAGAGGAGCTCGAGACAGCAGCGGCGGCGGGGCTTATAAGCAGGTGTGAGCGCCCTTCGGCTAGCGAGGTGGGACTAAACTTCTGCGCCCCTCGCCTGGCAGCGCACCCCCTTTAGTACCGGGTCGTGGCACCAACCGGTACTAAAGGGGGGCGCCGGCGCCGACCGTAGAGCACACACACGCGCGCGTGCACACACACACTACATGCACACACACACACACACACTACACACACACTAGACGCGCACACACACACAATTTTTCTGTTTTTAGCTTTTAGTTTTTTCTGTTTTTCATACAAAGTTTTAGATGAATTAATTAATTAGATTAGATTAATGTCAAATAGTATGTAGAAATGTTAGTTATAATATATATAATGTCAAATGTTATAGAAATGTTAGTTATATAGAAATGCTAGAAATTTTGGAAATGTTAGTTTTAGCTAGCTAGATGAATTAGATTAATTTCAAATTGTTAGACGATGATCGATGTTTTTTTAGTTTCTTATATTTTTAGTTATAAAATTTAGAATTTGCATATATGAAATCATCACAATCCATCATTTAAAAAATGTTACTTTACTTTTGCGGCATATAGTATTTTGTTGTCGACGATGCCCGCCCGCATCCTCGCCATCGACACGTCCGCGACGACGTCCTGCTTCAGAGGACCCATGTCCGGGACTGGGCTCCGCCGGGCTGGCACTGGGAGGTGCTACCTTCAGGGGCGCGACGCTTGGTGAGGAACCCGGCCCGGGTCCCGTCGTCGACCCTCATCTCCTTTGGTGGCATTCACGTGGGCCACTTTCGGTGCGGAGGGAGCCGGCCCCGCCGGAGGTGGTACGTCGCCGTGTTAGGGAGGAGGACGAGCACGTCCATCGCTACATGGCTGCTATGGACGTCAGGTTCTCCAATACCTGGCAGGTTCTTTGGGGAGATCACCCGAGCTATGATCCAGTGATGGTTCCTTCTCTTTGGGTGTCCACCGCCCGCACCTCAGGAACCGCGAGTGGCCTAGATTACTCTGTACTATTTGATCTTTATTAGCTTGCTAGATAGCTAGCTAGTGATGTATTCAATATTATATCTATTATTCGATATGATGTATTCGAGATTATACTAAATTGTTTTATATTTCTTTTGTCATAGTTAAATAAAAGTTATGGCGGACAATACCGACAGAGAGAGAGAACAGACCATGCTCGATATCATACGCGGGCCAGATGATGATCAGAATGAAGAAGATTTTGACGGCTCCGAATTTCTAAACAACACCGGAGAGGGTGATATGATATTCGATCGTGACGACCGAGAAGATGAAGTCATGAACTACGACGAAGAACATGTTGATCCTGAAATAACAAACACCGGCGAGGTATATATATTTATATAAGCAGGAATCTGGTGATCATCGCATGTTCTAAATGAGTTGAAGATATATTAACGAATCGATCTTTCTTCTTTCAGCCATCCAGATCGAGCAAATCTTCAGGCAAAAGGACGAAACGAGGCCCGAACAAAAAGTTGAAGGAGGGCGTAAAGTACAATATCGAGGCAATCAGACCTAATGGTGAACCATTAGCGCCTAAGAAGAATGCGGACAAGTTCGTTCGTCAGTGCGGAGTTATTGTGAAGGACCAACTCCTGATCTCCCTTCAAGAATGGAGAAGGCCAGCAAATCCACGTCCAGATGTTACTTTTGTCGACGAGAATGAAAAAAATCTGCTTTGGGATACTCTCATGGAACATTTCACCTTACCAGATAATTTCACAGAAGCAGACGTGCGGAAAGTCAAGGACGCTGCTCTTAGGAAGATGGCGGTTGCATTCAAGAACCACAAGAGAATGACGTGGGAGAAGTACGTCAAGGGAGGAAGGAAGACTCCAGTATTCGAGGGGATACTAGAGAATCAAAGTGCTCATTGGGACGATTTCGTGAAATTCAAGGATTCAGAATTAGCTAAGGAACGGTCGAGAATAAACAAGAAGAATGCCGAAAAAAAGGATAAGTTCCATAAGCTGGGGCCAGGTGGCTACGCGGTGGCAATGCCTAAGTGGGATAAGTCTGAGAAAGAGATGGAGGATGCAGGTGTCACTCCGGTAAGTAAGAGCTGGCCCCCCAGGTGCAGGACTTGGTTCTATGCGCATGGGGGGGAGTTGGACCCGAAGACAGGCAATGTTTAGACGAAGGCATGTCTGAACGGAGCCGACGATGCGCTACTTGTTGCAATAGACGAGGCTCGATTGGGGGTGTTCCAGCCCAACAGAGAGAACGACGAGCTTACGCGTGCCCTGGGAAATCCTGAACACCCGGGAAGAACACGAGGCAAGGGCGCTATTCCGTGGTATGAGGAGTTTTCGGACTGGAACGTCGACTACAGAACCCGTGCGAGAAAGAAGATTGCGGAGAAGAAGTAGAGGAAGATGGAGGAGGAGCAAAGGAAGCTCGACTATGAACGCCTTCAAGGCCTAGAAGCAAGTCAAGCGGAATTGGCAGCTAAATTCCAGCGGCAGCAGGAGCAGATCGACTCACTTAGCCAGCAAAGGGGGTCTCAGGAGCTGCAACAGCTAGCGGATGATCCAGCATTGGATACCACCGCCCCATCCATGCCGAGAAGCAGCGTGGGTTCCGCCCCGGGCGACGCAGTAGTGCTGGATAGATACCCCGTGGATGACATCACGGAGAACACTAACTGCGAGCTACACTTCAAAATGAAGAACATATCCATGAAGGTGGCGAACGCCGTTGCTTTTTCAAATTCCCCCGAGGCAACCTTCCATTGCAACCCGATTCCAGCGGGCTATGCTCGTGTCTTGGTTGATGAGGTGGTGGACCAATATTCGGGGCTAGAGCTTGACATTCCTGGAGGTGATGAGGAGCACACACTCGGAGATGCCAAACATCGTATCATCCTATGGAGAAAGGATTGCATCATTTTTCGAAGGCCACCGACACCGCGTCACCCGACTCCTCGTCGAAGTTCGCCACCGAGTCAGCAGACTCCCGCTCCTCCAAGTGCACCAACGCGTGAGGCCACTCCTCCTCCTCCAAGTCCGGCAAAGTGTCAAGCCACTCCTCCTCCAAGTCCGACACAGCGTTAGACGTCCACTCCTCCTCCAAGTCCGGCACAGCTTCAGGCCGCTCCTCCTCGTCCAACTCAGCCCCGTCAGCCGTCTCCGCCGCCTCAGCAATCGCAGAAGAGACACCCCGCAGCTATGGTGCGTAGCGGTACCAGTCGAGGTCATAGTACAGGAAGTACAGGCGGAGGGAAGCGATATGAATATGGTCCAAACCTCACTACTCCTCTTCCTGTGAGGGCTTACGACAGGACCGAGGAGCAAACCAATGCCATAGTGCGGGCAGAAGTCGACGCCATTTTGGACCGAAACCGCCACCGCCGCCAAGGGAGAAAGTGCCTGTGGAAGTAGTTGACCACTTCATTCGTATGGCTCAACCACCAGCTCCTAAGCCTGTTGACACAGACTATGAGCGCCACATCAGGAAGTTACATCGACAACGTCTATAGAAGGAGGCGAGCTCGAGCTCGAGCAAACAACAAACAGCTATCGAAAAATGCGGGAAAACCGTTGCCCAGCTGGGAGAACAGGCGGCGCAATCGACCCCCCGCTTGTTGTGCCAACAACACGTGACAGTACGCGCGCCCAATATTATTGTGGCCAAACAGTTTATGTTCCCGAGGTGGGCGATGTGGTAATAACCCAGGAGCATATAATGCAGGCTGAAGAACTCAAGATCACTGTTGGACAACTCCTCGAGATCGAGGACATGCCTGTGATTACAGAGGAGGAAATAAAACGGAAATATGTCCGGGGCCAACCTTTGGTCAAGCCAGAAGATGTCAAGAAGCTCCCAATGAGAATGTATGAATTGCATCAATGGTACATGGACATTACCAAGAGATCCAATCGAGAGTCCCTCATGGTGTATGTCAAGAAGGATGATTACTACCATGAGAATGCTGTGGCCGTTGAGTATTCTGAATTGTTTCAGTTATACAATCAAGACGCACTCGACAAATCTATCGTTAGTTGCTATTGTCTGTAAGTGATTTCTTTCTGTAATTTAAGTCTCAAGCTAGCTGTAGTGATCCTTTTGATCAATCATTACCTGTAATTATCCTCACTATATTCTTTTCTGTGGTATTATGCAGGATGAAGATGTATGAAATGAGAAAAGGTGGACGCTATGGCATTGGGTTCATTGACCCAAACACCGTTAATCAATACACATGGAAAATGAGCAAGTATTATGAAAAGCAGGTAGAGGACAGCATGCTAGAGTTCTTGAAGCGCCTCAAATACAATGAAGATATACTACTTCCTTACAACTTCGAGTGAGTCACACTTTCTTGTACTACAAATTCTCTGTTTTTGCCTACTAGCTAGCTACATGTTTTTGCTTACATATGCCCGCTTAATTAAGACATGCAAATGTGTGTGCATGCAGATTTCACTGGATCTTGTGTATCATTAAAGTTGACGCCGGAACAGTTGAAATACTGGACTCGCTACTCAAAGCAAATAGTGACTACAACATCTTGTATGGGATAGTCAACAGGTAATTTCAATCATTATTAACTATATATCTCGGCCTATTTAGTTCGTCATTTCATGATATGAACTATTTAATAACCCCTTTATTCATTTTCTTTGTCGGCGGGCAGGGCTTGGGCAAGGTTCATCAGCGTCACGGAAGGCGAATGGAAACCACAGCTGAAATGGTTTCGATCCAAGGTAAGTAATTAAGTAGTACTAGCTAGCTAGCTAGCTGCCATCTCTTTAATTATCATGCTTGATTAATTATTATCTGATCAAATTAAATTCCATTCTCGTAATAAAGGCCCTGAAGCAGGCGCAGGGGACTAATCTGTGTGCATACTGTGTTTGCAAGAACATTCGCATGATGGCGTCCGAAAGGAGCAGATCTCAAAGACAGGAATGGGTACGCTTGTCAGAACACTATTCACAATTTTTACACCATTATCGATATCTAGTCACACAACTAATACACATGCATATTGATCTCCTTCTTAACAATTCAAAGAGGTGTGGGACAAGCTCCTAGAAACGGAGCGCGTAGAAGCACTTCAAGAGGAAATAGCGGGATTTTTGCTCGACCAGGTCATAAATCCGAAGGGAGAATACTATTACCCGCTACCGCCCCCATCGAACATGTCATGAACCACTTCCAATTGTCATCGTGTGCTCCGAAGGCACCAATTAGGCTAATGCCACTAGCTCCGAAGGCAACATGCATATGTAGGAGAAATTGTATATAGCTATACATGTGTGTATGTGTAAATTAATATGGTGGTTTGTGAGACATTGATGATATATATATATATGATTGGTTCTACTAGAAATTCTATTTATATATATATATGCATAACGTGTACAATGTGTAGTACCGTAAAATACCAGCAAACGAAAAAGAATTAAAATGGAAAACACAAAATTAAATGAAAAAGAAATCATAAAACCAAAAATCCTCCAAACATTTTAGTACCGGTTGGTGTTACCAACCGGTACTAAAGGGCTCCCGGCCCCCGGAGCTGGCTCGTGCCACGTGGTTGCCGTTTAGCACCGGTTTGTGCTGAACCGGTACTAAAGGGGGGGGCCTTTAGTGCCGGTTCCGAAACCGGCACTAAAGGGCCTTATGAACCGGTGCTAATGGCCCGTTTTCTACTAGTGGGACCTACTCAGCACCGTCCGTTTGGCCGCATGCTCGGTGTCTTTGTACCTTCTACTCGTCTGCAACCGGCTGGCTCTTTTCAATTCACCCTGCTTGCTGATGCCCAATCCTCGCAGGTGGCCCAGACACCGACTTGACGATCCTACGGAGGTTGCTGTGGTGCCCCTCGACATGCTACCACTACCCGTCCACCTGTCCTTCATGCGCGGCCACTACTGGGCGGGCATGAAGGCCAACTGGATCGTCCTCATCCACCACACCAGTAGTCCGTGGCGTCTCATGGATATCTACACCCAGCGAGAAATCACCCTTCCATCGTTGGATACCGCTGCCATCGAGCCTCGCGGCCCGCCGGACACTCCTTCCTACTAAGCACGAGACGCATCAAGCTTTTGGCTCAACCTCTGTTTGCAGAAAGTTGTAATCTGCGAAGTGCCCACACCATCAGAAGACTACATGGATTACAAGCTCATTGCCTTGTTCAACATGGTTTTAGTCTATCTGGAATCAGGTCGCCATACATGGTTATGTATCATCATCAATCCTGTTGAGCCAACATTTCTGTCTGATGCTATAGTGCATGATGCCATCGTTTACGCGGTCGACGCACATATTGGCTCTCTATACTGGTGTAATCTATCGTCGTGTAATTGTTCTATCTCATCTCATCTTTACCTTATGAATACGACTGCCTGTTCATTTGTTACAAATTTAGAATGCATAGCATGTCTATAACCACATCATTGCTATATGTTCCTCTCATTTCCTAGATTTTTATGACCACAGATGTTATTGTTAGAGTTGATATGAGAACAATTGGCATATAATGATTGATAGAATACATATTATGAGCATAACATCATGATTGCTATATGTTACTCTCGTTTACAAGATTTTTATAACAACGCATGTTATTGCTTAGAGCTGATATGAGAACAGTAGTAGTAGGTGCTATGGTAGAATATGAGTAGGCGCTGTCATAGTTGTTTTCCTCTCATTGTTACATGATGTTTGAACCATGACATATTGCTAGAATATGAAAGCCATTGGCTTATTTTTTTAACTTGGGGTATGATTATGACCACGGCATTGCAATTCTTTGTCTATGATATGTGTCACTGTTATAATAATCTTAATTCCACACATACTCTGAACATGATTTTTATTTTTGTCCTTTTGGTCTCCAATTTGAATTGTTGCAGCAGACGCAAATGCGCTGACCTTCATGATTCCAGGACCTGGAATCATACCAGCCGATGGCTGGCGGTTTATCACTCGTTCAGCTAACGGCGGTCATTTGATGCTCATTCGCACGTACCAAGTTGACCAAACCATTACATCAAACCGCATGCAGTACAATGCGTGGGTCGTCCGTGACATTAATGGCTATGGCTGCTTCGTGTTCGAGAAAGATCCCAACTCCGTTGGGCCAGGCGTATTCAACTGGAGGCAGGTTTACAGCCTCGGCAACCACTATTTGTTCCTCGGGCTCAATTATCCGATCATCCAACCAATCATCGATCATATCACCGGCGATGATTACTGTGCTATGCAACTTCCAATTGCGAGGGGGGGCTGTGTTTACACATCATACCATGGGTTTCATGAATCACCATATCCAGAGATTCGTCGACACAGCTTGTTGCCAGATAATCTTCAGTGTGTGAAAGGCATCAAGCTTCCATGCGATGGATGGCTTTTGCAAACCCGACATGCGGCGATGTGGTTCATCCCAACAACAAATGTGCACAACTTGATTCGTGCTGATATCTAGACTGAGCCATGTATTCTGCTGCTGTAGCACGACCCTCTTTTGTTGGATATTATGTACTGTTGTTAGTTTGAAGCACTCTTCTGGTTTGAAGGATAGATACCTTCCTGGGATCAAGTGCATCCTAACTCGCCTGCGTAGGATGTACTGATAATGATGATGGGGATGCTGTGCAGAAGCCATACTTGTTAGTTAAACCTATGTATAAATTGTGACACTAAATACGACTAGTAAGTACTCCAGTATAGTAGCAGTACTAGTATACGTCTGTCAAATTATTCATCATGTCCACACATTGAATTGACGTGACAACACACTGCGCGTGACGTGACACAAGAATCCCGGCAGCGTGTTCGAGTATTCTGGACTTCAGATTTGGAGTACCACTTATCTGTCGAAATCTTTCATCATTCACTTAAAACAGTCAATTGATCATACATTGAGTACTATATAACTGGAATTACTGAAGCAAGTCGAAGAAGGATTGTCCGGTGCTGCCGGCTGGCGTCAAGTTCGATCCCACAGATCAGGAGCTGATCGAGCACCAAGAGGCCAAAGTGATGCTGACAGCGCGAGATTTCAGTCTCTCATCGATTTGTTCATACCAACCATCGACAGCAAGCACGGCATATGCTACACCCAACCTGAGAAACTTCCAGGTAATACACAGATCGGCCGTCTACTTGCACAAACATATTCCTTTGTTTATAGCTCTATCTTTCTTTTCAGACACAGACCTGGTGAAGCAATTACAATTTGACAGTTAATAAAAAGTGAAACAAGTGACTGCAACATGCCAAAGATGTTATGAAAATGCCAACTAGGTAAACTAAAACATGTATTCCACAATACTGCAGGTATCACATTGAGTGGCCTACGGAAGCATTTCTTCCAGCACAATTCCAGGGCGTTCAAAAGGGGCACGTGGACGCGTCGCAAGATACAGTCGGAGTGTGGCATGCACGTGATGTGGCATAAGACCGGCAATACCTTGCCGGTGATGGTCAACGGCCGGCAGACGGGCAGCAAAAAAGGTTCTGGTGCTGCACACCAACAAGAACGTTGACTAGCAGAGGACCAACTGGGTGATGCACTAGTACCACCTCGGGGACCTGGAGCAAGAGAAGGGGCGGGAGCTGATCCTCTGTAAGATTTTCTACCGGACGAACACTAGAGCCAGGAGTAAAAAGATTATAAGTTAGTTTGGTATTGGTAGTTGTACTACCTTGTCGTCCACAAGTTGGTATTGTTGTTAACGATCTTCTGGTATGAACTTGCATTTGCTTCCAACCATCATGGCGAGGGTCCACGTGGATATAAAGCTGAATCATTTGTTTCAAAACGAATTTTCAGGCACCTGATTTTTATTTGATGGGTAGCATAAGCACCCGCCGTTCGAATTCCCAGTTCTCCAATTTTTTCGAAACAAGTGCATGCACTTATTATCACGATAAAAAACAATATCTGTGCTGCATCCTAGTTATCAGTCTGTACTTGCAGAATTCTCTCGTTTATTGAGCACGTATATTGTTTTTTCAGGTCGAGCAAGTTTCAACTGGGCTGTAGACCGCCCAGGGTTGGTTTTGTTTTTAACAGGCTCAGCCCATGACGACAACGGGGCACAAAGATCCAGCAGGTATCTACTGGCCTTTGGCCCGCCAGCGTTAGTTATATTTTGTCTTACAACATCCGCAAGCAGTTTTTTACTAAATCAAACACACAGCCCAGTTCTATTATCCTCTTGAAATGCATGTCCTACATCCGTTTTCTAATCTCTAAGTATAGTTTTACTAGTTCATATACACATATCATTATATTGAAAACATGTAAAATTACCTTTTCATATTTACATCCTTATTTTTGTTGTTTTTTCCCACCCAGCGCTTATTTTTTTACCACTGGTTTTCCCTTAAACCAACTCAATAGTCCCATGTCTTATTTGCTTACAAAAACAAAACAATTTTTTTGGCAAATCAATAAGTTCTTAAAAAATGTTTATCATTTGGGGATTACAACAGTTCGGACTCCACCGAAATATGCAAAATAAGGTTGAAATTTTTCACCGTGGTCCTGGGCAGAAAATGGGATGTAATAAATTACTTAAGAATTAGCAAATGGGTTGCAAATTATAAAAAATAGCAAATGGGCTTTATGTTCTCTGCCATGGATTTGGAGGCTGACTTGTGGGCCTACTAAGTTCATGCGTACAGAAGGTTTCTCAAAAAAGAAACTGAGTCAACAATCGACTCTACCAGCGTCAGACCGTTAGATGTCAATCTAACGGCAATCATGCTTCTTCAGTCTCTGATCTTCCTGCCCCAGCTGCCCAAACCAGTGTCGTCGGAACCGCCTACTCCCGCCTCCCGTGGCCGGCAGTGCTGCTGGGCAAGCCTCACGGCCCCATCATACTCGCATCCCTGGCCTGTCTATCCCTCTACTCACCCACACCTCCTGTTATTTTTCGGCGACGGCAGCCGAACCAGTCAACCCTCGTACTCTCCATCGTGTGGGCAGCCACTGCCTTGTCTTCCCCGGCTCCATGTCGCTCCCTTCGTAGGCCTCGCCGTCGTCCACCGCCCTGGTGCTCTCGGCGCGACATGGTCAACGATGTCCATCCAACTGACGTAGTGCTTCTTCAACCTCTGGTCTTCTTGCCACGGCCGCCTAAAGCACCGCCGGTCGTGCCGCATGCTCCTGCCTCCCGTGGCCGGCTGTGCTGCTGCGGAGGCCTCACCGTCCCCATACTACTCCCACCGCTGGCCAGGCCATCCCTCCACTCACCCACTCCCCCTGTTATTCTGCGGCAACAGCAGCCTCACACCGCAGCCGAACCAATGAACCCTCGTACTCCTCTCCACGTGGGCATCCACTGTCGCGTCTTTCCTGGCTCCACGTCGTCCCCTTCCTAGCCCTTGCCATCATCCACCGCCGTGGTGCTCTCGGCGCGGCGTGGTCAATGTGGTCAATGACCGACTTCCATTGGAACAGTACTGTACGTGGAGAGGCTGACAGCTGGGTCCATGGCAGCCGCAAGGAAGTGCCTCCTTATTACGCACAAAATAATTATTCCTCCACCTGACAGCAGGGACCCACCGGATGGGCCACCAGTATTTTGCAGAAAAAATGTTTCCCCCTGACTTCTGGAACCCACCGGACGGGCCATCGTATTTCGCAAAAAAACGTTTGCCCCTGACTGCTGGGACCCACCGGACGGACCACCGTATGTCGCAAAAAAACGTTCCCCCCGCTGTCAGCTCGGACCCACCGGATGTGCCTCCTTATTACGCACAGAAAAATGAATACTCCCCCTGCTAGCTAGGACCCACCATGGTGGGAGGCTGACTTGTGGGCCTACTAAGTTGACGGGGAGGGAGGGCTTTGTCAACTTAGTCAATATGAACGATTCTAGCTCCAATGACCGTACGATGTCCATCGAACGGCCGTCGTGCTTCTTCAATCTCTGATCTTCCTACTCCAGCCGCTCAAACAAGCGCCGGCGGGACTGCCTCCTCCCTCCTCCCCGCGGCTGGCTGTGCTGCCGCGCAGGCCTCACCGCCCCACCGTACTCACATCGCTGGCCTAGCCATCCCTCTACTCACCCACACCTGCTGTTATTCTTCGGCGACGGCAGACGAACCAGTAAACCCTCGTATAGTCGTACTCCCCTCCGCATGGGAAAAAATGCCGATTCTTCCCTGCCTCCGTGTCGTTCCCTTCCTAGGGCTCGCCGTCGTCCACCGCCCTGGTGCTCTCGGCGCGGCTTGGTCAACGTGGTCAACGACTGACATGCATCTGAAGTGGACTGTACGTGGAGAGGCCGACAGCTGGGTCCATAGCCGCATGCAAGGAAATGCCTCCTTATTACGCGCAAAATAATGATTCCTCCACTGACATCAGGGACCCACCGAAAGGGCCTCCGTATTTCACGAAAACGTTACCGCCGCTGACAACTCGGACCCACCATCTATATCTTCGCATGCAAGGAAGTGCCTCCTTATTACGCACAAAAAAAATGAATACTCCCCCTGTTAGCTGGGACCCAGTATAGTGGCAGGCTGACTTGTGGGCCTACTAAGTTGACGGGGACGGAGGGCTTTGTCAACTTAGTCAATATATGCACGATTCTAGCTCCAGTGACCGTATGATCTCCATCCAACGGCCGTAGTGCTTCTTCAACCTCTGGTCTTCTTGCTCCAGCGGCCCAAACCAGCACCGGTTGTGCCTCGTGCTCCTACCTCCTGTGGCCGGCTGCGATGCGACGGAGGCCTCACCGCCCCCTACTACTCCCACCGCTGGCCAGTCCATCCCTCTACTCACCCACACCCCCCGTTATTCTGCGGCGACGGGAGCCTCACACCGCAGCAAACCAGTGAACACTCGTACTCCTCTACGCATGGGCATCCACTGCCGCGTCTTCCCTAGCTCCCCGGCGTCCCCTTCCTAGGCCTCATCGTCGTCCACCGCCCTGGTGCTCTTGGCGCGGCATGGTCAACGTGGTCAAGGAACGGCTTCCATCGGACGTGGACTATACATGGAGAGGCTGACAGCTGGGTCCACGGCCGCAGCAAGGAAGTGCCTCCTTATTACATGCAAACTAATTATTCCTCCACCTGACAGCCGGGACCCACCGGACGGGCCTCCGTATTTCGCAAAAAAAATGATTCCCCCCTAACTACTGGGACCCACCAGCTATACCTTCGCACGCAAGGAAGTGCGTCCGGGCAAAAATACAAAACGATTCGCCCCCCTGACAGCTGGGACCCACCAGCTACATCTTCGCGCGCAAGGAAGTGCCTGACAGTCGGGACCCACCTGGTCGAAGCGTACGTAGCGTTGTTATTCTGATCACGAATGTGTACGTACATACTGGTCGATGTAGAGGCGCGCACATGTCATAGTAGAGGCGCGCAAGTGTCGTAGTAGAGGCGGGCATGTAGCATGTACACGTACGTACAGTGGCCAGGGTGCAAGAAAGAAAATACGGCCACGTATGTGTACATACAGGCGGGGTCTCGAACGCCTACTCGCGCATACGTACGGCTAGGGCTCGTGTACATGGCTGGGTCGGAACGGAGAAACAGTGTCATCGTCGTGTTCATGGGGAGGCAACGGAATGCGTCGTGTTCATGGGGAGGCAACGGAATGCGTCGTGTTCATTAGGAGGCAACGGAATGCGTCGTGTTCATCGGGAGGCAACGGAACGCATGGGAGCCAACCGGCTGGGTTGGAACGGAATGCGTGGTCATGTTCATCGGGATGGCTTGGACGGAAAAGGCGATGGAAACGAGGCCTGGCGTACCCCAGAACGGAGGAAACGGACCTCCTACGGTCGAAACAGGGGTCCTGTTGATCGGGAGGGGTGTGGCGTACTGCAAAACGGAGGAAACGGACCTTCTATGGTCGAAACAGGGGTCTTGTTGATCGAGAGGGGTGTGGCGTACCGCAAAACGGACGAAACGGACCTCCTACGGTCGAAACAGGGGTCCTGTTCATCGGGAGGGGTGTGGCGTACCGGAAAACGGGACTCCACGGGATACTGTTCATCTCCACCATCGACCTCCTCCAGCCTCCACGGGCTCCTCTTCATCCAGCCTCCACCGCGCGCTACTCCACCGGCTGCTATTCAACCACCCCTCCACTGTCTACTGTTCATCCAGCCCTCCACACCACGGGGCCTGTTCAACCACCCCTCCACGGGAACCCCTCCACCGTCTACTGTTCATCCAGCCCTCCACAACACCACGGGGTCCTGTTCATCCAGAGGCAACGCCACCGCTCACTGTTCATCCAAACCCCCCACAACGCTCACTGTTCATCCCAGAGGCAGCATCGATCGGCTTCAGTTAGCAGCAGTAGCGAAGGAATCGCTCGATCGGGTTCAGTTAACATCCATCGATCGATCACTCGGGTTCAGTAACGCGTAGCATGCACTGCAATCGCTCGGGTTCAGTTAGAGCCCAACGCCTCAATCGGGTTCAGTTAGAGCCAACGCCTCGCACACACGCGCGTACGTGTACGAGAGAAACGCGCATCGCTCGGCCCCCGACCTCCCACCGTGACCGGGAACTCCCCGAAATCCCCCCCCCCCCCGCCCTCGCTTCTACCATGGTTCTTTCCGTCATGGATGGCCCAAGGAATGTCATGCTCCTGAAACCTGAAATTCCATAATTGGAAGCGCTGCCGTGCTCCCTTGAGCTTCTCCGCAAGCTCTCCAATGCCTTTTGGCAGGGAGACGGATGGCCACAAGGCCTGGGTAATACCTTGCATTACCTACCAAACTTGTTCGTGCTGTTGTGAGAGCTCGAGTAGAAGATCACCCGCAGACCCGGGCATCTCCTCCGCGGGATGACCCGTCAGCATACCTGCAGACATAATTCTCTTAGCCGGCTTCTCCACCGCACCCTTTTAAGGGTTCGTTCAAGCACTTACTGAAAATGCCGCGTCGAAGCCTCTTATTCTCCTTCTCGGAGTCCGCAAGTTGGGCTCGGACATCTTTCAGTTCCACGGTCAGCTTGGTATTGGCGTCTTGGAGATTGTTTTCCTTTAGCCTGACCTTAATCAGCACGCGTTCGCCAGCCTTTAGCTATCGTACGACATGCTGGTCCTCCGAATTCTCTCCAGATTCATCTGCAATATCTACTGTTAGATCTGCAGCCATGCCGCACACCATATGGTACCTATCATTCTTTGAAACAAATGTTACCAGCTGGGGACTTTTCAGGTTCCTTTAATGCGGCAATAGCGGCCCGAAGTTGGGACTTGCATTCCTCCAGCTTCTGTGACAGTCGAGTATTCTTCTCTGTAAGAACCTACACAATAAATGATCCTTAAATGAGTTGTGCCAACTGTTTCAAGTCTCAGGGGCTACTGATACATATAATTGTCAGATTCTCTTACCCGTACATCCCTTACATACTGGTCCGTGGCTCTGGCTAGACCATTTTGAGCAGCACGGAGGTACGCGTCTCCAGAATTGAAGGCATCAAATGCCTCTGGTGAGAAGCAAGCGTCACGGAGTACGGCCCGGCGATGCCTATGATTCATGGCGCTCTCCACTTCTGAATTTGTAGCGGACAGTCTATCCGCACCCTCTGTAGGAGGAGCATCCGATGTCCGCCCCATGTCGGCTTCCGCCTCTATGTCCGGCCCTGGAGACCGACTGGTGGAAGCATGGTCGGCAGCCTCTTCGGACATATTCCGGCGAGCGTTTTTTGTATTAAGAAACATGGACGTCATAACATTTTGAGAAATACGACAACCACAGAGCGGGCTTTTTGTCATACCTCTGCGCTGGCATCTCCGTCCTGACCGCCTTCCTTTTTGGCCTACCCGGCCTCGATGCCTCTTATTGGCGAGTTGCTGCGGGTTCGGCACGGCATCCCGAATGCCTTCCCTGTAAAACACCATATGTATATGGTAGGTGAAGTGTCTAAAAGGGGATCCTAGTTTTTGGAGTCGGGATTTTGGTCTTTCTTACGTGCGACACAGGGAGCAGTCCGGGATAGTCGGCCGTAATGGCCACCATGGCGTCATCACAGCTCAATTGATAGAACTGCCTGTCTATCAGCTCCACGAATATGTCCGGATCTTCTTTGAGTCCGGGACCGAGGGCCCGGTCAGGGTCCTCTGGTTGTGGAGATGGGCTGTTGATCTCCCTTACAGCTTTTTGCAGTTCCTGCCGTAAAATGGCAAGGTGAGTACCTACGACAAAGAATGCGGGAAGAATGGGAATAAGGAGATATAACTCACTCAGCTTGGAGGGTTGTACATGGAGAATCCATCCCGTGGCTTGATGCAGATGAACTCCTCTTCCTCTCCCTTGAACAACTCGGACATAATTTTTGCTAAAGCAGAAGCGGTGTCCAGACCCTTACGCCCGCAACGGGTGGCATCATCTTCCCCGTTAAAATACCACAGGGGGTGCCCTCGATATTGAAGTGGTTGCACTCCCCGCATTATGCATATTGACATAACCTCGATTACTGTCAATCCTGATTGAGCTAGCGCTTGAATCTGGTTCATCAGGTAAAAGACTTCCCTGTTGTCTTCCTCCTGGGTCTCCGTGGGCGCCAGCTTTGGTGTTTCTTCAGAGGAGCATTGTTGAACTCAGGAAGACCCCGCCGAACAGGGTCCGGAAGGGGGACGTCCTCCATATAAAACCATTACGAAGGCCAGTCTTCGGACGTCTTCTTTGGAG
Source organism: Triticum urartu (assembly GCF_003073215.2). Lineage (NCBI taxonomy): Eukaryota > Viridiplantae > Streptophyta > Magnoliopsida > Poales > Poaceae > Triticum > Triticum urartu. Next base: position 653,746,311 of record NC_053024.1, on the reverse strand, counting down.
TACCAGACAGGTATCCGGTTTCGGCAATGCGCCATATTTCGGCTCCGCCCACTTGATAAAGTGACCCCTTCTGTGTGCGGGGGATGAGGCAAAATAACCTTTTCCACAGCTCGAAATGAGCCTCGCAGCCCAGGAATAACTCGCAAAGGGCAACATAGCTGGCGATGTGTAATATGGAAGCAGGGGTGAAATTATGCAGTTGGAGGCCGTAAAACTCCAGGAGCCCGCGAAGGAACGGATGAATCGGAAATCTGAGTCCCCTTAATAAGTAAGGAACAAGGCACACCCGCTCCCCTGTAGAGGGGCTGGGGAAGCTCTCCGCTTGCTCCCCACCATTGTCGGTGCAAGCCCGTCTCGGACGGGAACCATATACGCTGGAGGGAGAAATCTCTGAGTCTGCAGTTCGACTAATCGACTGTGTGAGATAGAACACCTCTCCCAATCACCGGGCTTAGGGCTACGGGGGCGAGAGGAGGAGCTGCGGTGGTCGGCCATATTGGAGTGGATTTTTCTGAATCATGCTTCGATGGATTCCCGCTGTGGGAGGATGGTATGGATTGGATCTAAGAATCCGCATCCCTTTAATAGACAATTTATATATCTGGCTAGGGAGGCGAATGTAAAAACGCCCTGGCTCCTCGTATTCATTCGACGCATGGAAGATAGCCCTTATTGGGCACGGAAGCCAAGAAGTCCAACATTGCTGGTGCCAGACACTACTTGAAAAACATTCAAAATTTGGAGAAGAACCCGCCTTGCAATGCCGAAGACAATACTGCGTGTCGGACTTGACGTCATTGAAGCCTGGTTCGGGGGCTACTGAGGGAGTCCTGGATTAGGGGGTCTCCGGACAGCTGGACTATATCCTTTGGCCGGACTGTCGGACTATGAAGATACAAGATTGAAGACTTTGTCTCGTGTCCGGATGGGACTTTTACTTGGCGTAGAAGGCAATCTAGGCAATACGGATATGTATATCTCCTCCTTTGTAACCGACTTTGTGTAACCCTAGCCCCCTCCGATGTCTATATAAACCGGAGGGTTTTAGTCCGTAGGACAACAACGATAATACCATAGGCTAGCTTCTAGGGTTTAGCCTCTCAGATATCGTGGTAGATCAACTCTTGTAACACTCATATCATCAAGAATAATCAAGCATGACGTAGGGTTTTACCTCCATCAAGTGGGCCCGAACCTGGGTAAATATCGTGTCCCCTGTCTCCTGTTACCATCCGCCTTAGACGCACAGTTCGGGACCCCCTACCCGAGATCCGCCGGTTTTGACACCGACAAGCTGCGTCTCCGGCCTACCCAGGACGAAAAGCCCATTTTCTGTCATGATTTTTTTGTCATAGAAGTAGGAGCCCACCACATCTATGATGATACTGGGTTTTGTCACAATTATCATCATAGAAGTGTCATATGTATGACAGAAAAAAATTTCGTTTGGCCCAAAATGTCACGGATGTGTCTTTTTTTTGTAGTGTGCCTAGGGATTTTGTGAGCACACAATTTATGGGAACAAGAATCAACTAGCATAGGAAGGAAAAACAAGTATAACTTCAAAACTTTAAGCACATAGAGAGAAAAACTTGATATTATTGCACTCCTACAAGCATGTATTCCTCCCTCATAATAATTTTCAGTAGCATCATGAATGATTTCAACAATATAACCATCACATAAAGCATTCTTTTCATGATCTACAAGCATAGAAATTTTTCTACTCTCCACATAAGCAAAATTATTCTCATTCGGAATAGCGGGATCACTAGTTCCTAGAGTTGACACTCTTCCAAACCCGCTTTATACAATTAATATAAACTAACAAATGTCCATGTTCAAAATGCATAAGTGAAGCACACGAAGCATTCTATAAAACCATACTCAAAAGATTTAAGTGAAGCACAAAGAGCAATTCTATAAGATCGTACTTAAAAGATATTAGTGAAGCACATGAAGCATTTTATAAATCAATGAAGGGCTATCTCATACTAGCATGGTTCATAAAGGAAGAACAAAAAAACAAAGCACACAAAACATGTGAACGAAACAAAAACCGAGGTATACCGATAATTGTTGAAGAAGAAAGATGGATGCCAACAGGGGCATCCCCAAGCTTAGATGCTTGAGTATCCTTAGAATATTTACTTGGGGTGCCTTGGGCATCCCCAAGCATGAGCTCTTGCCTCTCTTTATTCTTCTCACCTCGGTAACTCCTCGTTCTTCGAACACTTCATCCACAAAAAACTTAACAAAAACTTTGTGAGATCCGTTAGTATAATAAAGCAAATCACTACCTTTGGGTACTGTTGCAAACTCATTCCAATTTCATTTTAGAACTATATCTACTGTATTCCAACTTCACCATGGTTCATACCCCCCGATACTACCCATAGATTCATCAAAATAAGCAAACAACACATGAAAAACGGAATATGTCTAAAACAGGACAGTCTGTAGTAATCTGAAGGTTTAGTAAAATTCTGTATCTCCAAAAATTATGAAATAAATTTTAAAATGTGAACAATTTATACAGAAGTAATTTGAAAAAATTTTCAGACCCATTTGACTTCCCAGTAAAAATGTAAAATCACGTGCTACAGCCAAAGTTTCTGTTTTTGTTCTGCACATAGTAAACAAGCAATCTAATCATCCTAAAACCAAAGCTTGGCACATTATTTTTATAATAAAATGGAAATATATATAAGGGATAATTATTTACTGAGAAACTTCCATGAAAAATTCTACATTGTTTCTATGAGCATGAACACGAGTGCTCAAGGTCGACCCTCACTTCTTCAATGCATAACTTTCCAATCACTTCTCTTTTTGAAAAACTTTTTAGGCATGAGAGGCAAGTAAATTTTTTTGGTATTTTCATTCTTTTAAAAAAAATTGTATGTTTCACCCACAAATAAGCAGAAACAAAAAGGAAAAACAAAATCTAATTAGTGAAGAAAGCAAACAAGCACACACGAGAATATCAACCCCATGCTATTGCTCCCCGGCAACGGTGCCAGAAAAGAGCTTGATAATCCCCAAGTGCAAGGAATCATCGTAGCAATTTCAAAAGGTGGAAGTGATAAGTATGGAGTGTTGAACCCACAAGGAGCTAAAGGTAAGATCAATATTCTCTCAAGCCCTATCTTCCACTGATACGACTCTACGTACACCGAACGATTGCTTCCAACTAGAAACGATAAATAAAACTACGTTGTGGGTATGAAGTGGATAACTTTGTATGATATCGGAGAGCTAAAATGTAAAAGTAGGTGATGTTATTATAAATTTAGAATATATTACTAGATATTATAAATAGCGAGTGTGGAATAATGGTGGATGGGTGTGCGGAATTATCCTAGGCAATTGTTAACAAGACCGGTAATCACTATTGCAGTTTCATATGAGGGAGAGGCATAAGCTAATATACTTTCTCTACTTGGATCATATGCACTTATGATTGGAACTCTAGCAACCATGCGCAACTACTAAAGATCATTAAGGTAAAACCCAACCATAGCATTAAAGCATCAAGTCCTCTTTATTCCCATAAGCAAAAACCCCCTTACTCGGGTTTGTGTTTCAGTCACTCACGCAACCCACTATAAGCGAATCATAAACATATTGCAACACCCTACAGTGGGAATCCCTCACGCTTGCGCGACACGGAGGTCACCATAGGACAACATCAAAGTAAAACATACAACTCATACCAATCTAGATCATTAATCAACCCAAAGACAAAAGATATCTACTCAAAACATCATAGGATGGCAACACATCATTGGATCATAATATGTGGCATAAAGCACCATGTTCAAGTAGGGATTATAGTGGGGTGCGGGAGAGTTAACCGCGTAAAAGAGATGAGGATGGTGATGATGATGGTGATGTTCATGAAGACGATCACCGCGGTAATGATTCCCCTCTTGATGGCACTCCGGTGCCACCAAGAGAGAGGAGGAGAGGTTATCACCCTTGTGATTCCTCCTCCATGGCATCCACCTCTGGTCATTGGCCTTCATGGTGATGATGACCCCTCCGGGATCCTCCTCCATGCCCTCTGGTGATGATGGCCTCCTCCGGCAGGGTGCCAGAGAGGGCCTAGATTGGTTTTTGGTGGCTACGGAGGCTTTTGGCAGCGGAACTCCCGATCTAGGTTAATTTTCCGAGGTTTCTGTATTTATAGGAATTTTTAGCGTCGGTCTCTAATACGTCTCCAACGTATCTATAATTTTTTATTGCTCCATGCTATATTATCTACTGTTTTGGACATTATTGGGCTTTATTATCCACTTTTATATTATTTTTGGGACTAACCTATTAACCGGAGGCCCAGCTCAGAATTGCTGTTTTTTTGCCTATTTTAGGGTTTCGAAGAAAAGAAATATCAAACGGAGTCCAAACGGAATGAAACCTTCGGGAACGTGATTTTCTCACCGAACATGATCCAGGAGACTTGGACCCCACGTCAAGACACAAAAGAGGAGGCCACAAGGTAGGGTGTGCGCCTCCCCCCCCAGGCGCGCCCTCCACCCTCGTGGGCCCCCTGTTGCTCCATCGACGTACTCGTTCTTCCTATATATACCTACGTACCCCCAAACGATAAGATACAGAGCCAAAACCCTAATTTCACAGCCATAACTTTCTGTATCCACGAGATCCCATCTTGGGGCCTGTTCCGGAGCTCCGCCGGAGGGGGCATCGATCACGGAGGGCTTCTACATCATCACCATGGCCCCTCTGATGAAGTGTGAGTAGTTCACCTCAGACCTACGGGTCCATAGTTATTAGCTAGATGCCTTCTTCTCTCTTTTTGGATCTCAATACAATGTTCTCCCTCTCTCTTGTGGTGATCTATTCGATGTAATCTTATTTTTGCGGTGTGTTTGTTGAGATCGATGAATTGTGGGTTTATGATCTAGTCTATCTATGAACAATATTTGAATCTTCTCTGAATTCTTTTATGTATGATTTGTAATCTTTGCAAGTCTCTTCGAATTATCAGTTTGGTTTGGCCTACTAGATTGATCTTTCTTGCAATGGGAGAAGTGCTTAGCTTTGGGTTCAATCTTGCGGTGTCCTTTCCCAGTGACAGTAGGGGCAGCAAGGCATGTATTGTATTGTTGCCATCGAGGATAACAAGATGGGGTTTTCATCATATTGCATGAGTTTATCCCTCTACATCATGTCATCTTGCTTAAGGCGTTACTCTGTTTTCATTAACTTAATACTCTAGATGCATACTGGATAGCTGTCGATGAGTGGAGTAATAGTAGTAGATGCAGGTAGGAGTCGGTCTACTTGTCTTTGACGTGATGCCTATATACATGATCATGCCTATATATTCCCTTAACTATGCTCAATTCTATCAATTGCTCAACAGTAATTCGTTCACCCACCATAGAATACTTATGCTCTTGAGAGAAGCTACTAGTGAAACCTATGGCCCCCGGGTCTATCTTCATCATATTAATCATCCAATACTTAGTTATTTCCTTTGCTTTTTACTTTGCTTTATTTTACTTTGCATCTTTATCATAAAAATACCAAAAATATTATCTTATCATATCTATCAGATCTCACTCTCGTAAGTGGCCGTGTAGGGATTGACAACCCCTTGTCGCGTTGGTTGCGAGGATTTATTTGTTTTGTGCACGTACGAGGGACTCACGCGTAGCCTCCTACTGGATTGATACCTTGGTTCTCAAAAACTAAGGGAAATACTTACGCTACTTTGCTGCATCATCCCTTCCTCTTCGGGGAAAACCAATGCAGTGCTCAAGAGGTAGCAAGAAGGATTTCTGGCGCCGTTGCCGGGGAGTGTATGCAAAAGTCAATATACCAAGTACCCATCACAATCCCTATCTCTCGCATTACATTATTTGCCATTTTCCTCTCGTTTTCCTCTCCCCCACTACACCCTTGCCGTTTTATTCGCCCTCTCTCTCTATCCTCCCTCTCTTTCTCTATTTGCCTCTTTTGGCCCGCTTGCTTTTGTTTGCTTGTGTGTTAGTTTGCTTGCTTGTCACGATGGCTCAAGATAATACTAAGTTGTGTGACTTTACCAATACCAACAACAATGATTTTATTAGCACTCTGATTGCTCCTCCTACCGATGCTGAATCTTGTGAAATTAATACTGCTTTGCTGAATCTTGTCATGAAAGATCGGTTTTCTGGCCTTCCTAGCGAAGATGCCGCTACCCATCTAAATAGCTTCGTTGATTTGTGTGATATGCAAAGAAGAAAGATGTGGATAATGATATTGTTAAATTGAAGCTATTTCCTTTTTTGCTTAGAAATCGTGCTAAAGCTTGGTTTTCGTCTTTGCCTAAGAATAGTATTGATTCATGGAATAAGTGCAAAGATGCTTTTATCTCTAAGTATTTTCCTCCCACTAAGATCATCTCCCATAGAAACAATATTATGAATTTTAAGCAACTTGATCATGAACATGTTGCACAAGCTTGGGAGAGGATGAAATTAATGATACTTAATTGCCCTACTCATGGTTTGAATCTGTGAATGACTATACAATTTTTTTTATGCCGGATTGAATTTTGCTTCTAGAAATCTTTTAGATTTGGCCGCGGGAGGAACTTTTATAGAAATCACTTTAGGAGAAGCTACTAAACTCCTAGATAATATTATGGTTAATTATTCTCAATGGCATACTGAAAGATCTACTAATAAAAAGGTGCATGCGATAGAATAAATTAATGTCTTGAGTGGAAAGATGGATGAACTTATGAAATTATTTGCTAGTGAAAGTGTTTCTTCTGATCCTAATGATATGCCCTTGCCTACTTTGATTGAGAACAATAATGAATCTATGGATGTGAATTTTGTTGGTAGGAACAATTTTGGTAACAATGCGTATAGAGGAAATTTTACTCCTAGGCCTTATCCTAGTAATCCCTCTAATAATTATGGTAATTCCTACAACAATTCTTATGGAAATTATAATAAGATGCCCTCTGATTTTGAATCTAATATTAAAGAATTTATTACTTTGCAAAAGAATTTTAATGCTTTGATTGAAGAAAAATTGCTTAAGATTGATGAGTTGGCTAGGAACGTTGATAGAATTTCTCTTGATGTTGATTCTTTGAAACATAGATCTATTCCACCTAAGCATGATATCAATGAGTCTATCAAAGCCATGAGAATTTCCATTGATGAGTGCAAAGAAAGAACCGCTAGGATGCATGCTAAAAAGATGCCTTTATAAGAGCGTGTTCCTCTACACTACTAGGGAAAAGCTTATACACAGACGCTTACTAGTAGCGCTCTTTATTTACCCACGCTACTACTTTTTACTAGTAGCGAGCTATAATGACCCGCGCTACTAGTACTATTTACTAGTAGCGTGTGGCAAAAAATAACATGCTATTAGTAAATATTCTCGACCGTGCCCCGCGGACAGACCGTAGTAGTAGCGTGGGGTTTAAACCATCACTATTGCTAAGTGGATATCTGTAGCGCCGGTGAGATACCCTGCGCTACCGCTAGCCTTTCAGTCCCATCCCCCACCCTATCAACCGTCCCAGTCCACCCACTCCCGCACCCCACCCACCCTCGATTCACATCCCCTCCACCTCCTCTCCTCTCCTCTGCCGACAGGATCTCTCCCTTTCTCCGATCCATGCCGGGATCTTCCGTCGTGTGGCCGCACACGCGTGCAGCCTTCCTCCACCACCCGGCCGACCAGGCCCATCTTGGCGGCCAGCCCAGGCTGCTCCCTGCCGTTGCATGGAGGTAGGGCGGCGCGGCGGCCCCGAGGGCGAGCCTAGTGGCGGCGCGTACGGTGCAGACCAACAGGCAGCAGGCGCATGCGAGGAGCAGTGCTACCGAAGCCGGCGCTGGGAACGAGCTGAGGAAGCCGCCGACTGGAGGAGCTGGAGGTGCAGCGGGGATCCGCGGCTCGGCGCCCTGTCCCCAGTCAGTCCCCTCCGAATCTCGCCGCAGCCGCCGCAGGTACTGATGTAACATCCCAAAATTCTAAATTTTGGAATGTTATAATAAATAGATAGATTTGATTGATTGTTTGATTGATTGTCTGAAAGTGAGTGAATTCAAAACTTTTTGAAAGTTAAATGAGAGGGAATAAAAGGACTTTCCCAAACATTCATATTTGCTTTCTGATCTCCATGAATTCAAATTATTTTCAAATACAAAACCCTTGAGCGAAGATGATATGACTTCTTCCATTTAAATTAAATGAAAGGGTATTTGAAAATAATTGAATTTCATTTGGAAATATTTCAATTCGTAAAATTCATGCAGCTTAATGATTTTCATGAGAGAAGATAAAATGACTTCTTCAAATTATATGAAATATGAGTTGGTAGTTTCAAAGAATTAAATTCAAAGTTCTTTTGAATTTATTTTCAATTTGGAGTTATTTGAGTATTATTCAAATTATTTTTCTCCAAAAATAAAATATATGGAAATTAGGGTAACATGATTCCCTACAACAGAAAATCGGAGAGAAATAAATTTGAAATCATTTTGATATTTTTAAAATGTTTTTTGTTGGATCTTATTAGAGCAGGAGCACTGTTGGAATTATTAGAATTTGTGTGTATTTTATTTAAAGCTAAAAAATGTTCATGTCATAGAAAATCTTTTTCTGAAAATTTTGATATATAATATGCCTATATAAAATTTTTATTTTATTTTTGTTATTCGGTTTTCCTTCTGTTTCTATTTTAAAAAAACTGTACGTGCGGCCCATATTTATTTATCGCCTACATATGCAGTATAGTAGCTTCTGTTGCCCCATTGTTTTTCTCTTAAATAGGCCAGGCCCAGCCAGCCTTTTCTTTTTTTTCTCTTAGGCCGAATTTTGTAAAAAAACTGCACCGCAGCATGCGCGCGTCCGGCCGAAGGCCTTTAGGCCCATCCGCCTCTTTTCTTCTCTGTTTTGTATATTTTCGTCCACGTTTAGTCCCACATTACCTAGCCTTTGACCCCTAAGCCTCTTTTCCACCAATAAATATAGACCCATAGAGCCTCCAAAAATCATCCGATTCGGAATAAATCAATATTTTGGTTTGACTAGATTCATTTAAGAAAAATATATTTCTCCTCTCCGGCGCGACTTTTGGAAATTGTCTCCTTTCTCCAAAGTTGTCTTTTCTCTGCCTTATAAAGGTATCTCTTTTTGTTTTTCTTCTTCTTATACCTCCGTAGTTTATTATTTTTAGACTAATATGATAAAATAATTAGATTATCAATTAGTCTATGTATTTATACATTAGACCCTAGCCCGTAGCTATTTTTTCTTATGTAAAACAGTTTGACCCTGATTTTTTCAAATAGCCATAACTTTTTACTCGTTTGTCCAAATCCAACGAAACCAACGCCCACTTCTTCGTTATGATCTCCTCTATCTAGTAATCCAACTCAAACATGTTTTTGAAAAGTTTAAAATTTAAATTAGATCAGATTTGAATTGATCATAAATTCAGTTTCGTAGCTCCGTTTGAGTTGATTCTTTTTGCAAATCGAAGCTCTTGACCTAAACTTTCTGATAAGGCCAAATTCATATAATTTTGGTACTTTTAGAAATCGTTTTATGTTGCAAGAGTTATTTGCTTGGTTTTGATGTTTTCCGAATTGTCTTCTTCGATCTTTCTATTACTTTGAGTGATAGCTTATGTGTGGTTACTATTGCTTGCTTATGATAGATTGACCGGACTGTGACGAGTAGAACTATCAAGAGTTTTGAGTGCGAATCATCTTCATCAACATTGCAGGCAAGTTCACACTTTGATCATACCCCTTTATCACCCAGTTTTTATGCATTAGTTTCAACCTCAAACATTGCATGAGTAGGATTGATAACATGTGGGTATTGGGAAGTAGTTGATGAGGTAGGAACCTACTACCCTGCATTCCAACCTTGGGAGTTACTATTACATTATGCTTATATTGCCATGCTATGCTCGTAGACGTGGATTGGGTTTGAGAGTATTTCATGACAGATGTGAGATTATTAATTGTAACATCCCAAATTTTCAATTTGGAATGTTATACATTAGGTCATCATGCATATCATATTTTATTTTGCTCTTGCTTTTGATCCTAGAAAATCCTAAGCAACTCAAGGACCCACGGAGAGAGTTGGGGATTTCGTTATTTACATACTTGAGTTTTCTCAAATTATGTAAATAGGATCATTTGATTTTATTTATTTTATCATCAATTATTTCTATTACACAATTATGAGAGCAGGAATAAAATGACTTTCCCAAAATATAGAAATATTGAGGATTTAATAAAAAAATCAAATAAGATTTATTTTAGAGTTTTTTGGTATTTTTATTTGAATTTAGGAAAAATGCGCGTTTTTCAAAGTTGTAGTTTGGGCCCAGATAAATGTTCACTTTATCGGGCTTGATTTTAGAAACCCGGTAAAATTTATTTCGTGATTTTTGGAGTCCGTTTAGTATTTCTTTTTATTTTTCTTCCGAGCGGAATTATTAAAAAAAACGCGAAACCGACTATGGGCCATACCCGAGTGGGACTCCGCCCGGGGCGCCTTTAAATAGCGAGGCGCCGGTGCCCTAGGCCCATAGCCGCGCCGCACCGAAACCCTAGCCCGTAGCCAGCCGCCGCCGGAGTTGCGCGCCACCCGAGGTTCGTCGCTGCCTCGTTTTCCGTGCTGTTTAAAAAAAAATTCTGTTCGTCGTTTTTCTTTTTCGTCGGATTTTCCGCGGTTATTTTCTGATCGCGATTTCTGATCGGATTTTCATTTTAGTATAACTTTTCACTCGTTTATCGGAATCAGGCGATTCAAGCGCATGGAGTTTCGTCTCGAAACCCTCTTTCCGAATAATCAACTTAAACATGTTTTTGTTACTGTAAAATTTGCCCTAGATCCAGATTACCAGAACGAAGTTATTTTCTTTCGCCGTTTGATTTCTTTTGCTTCGTTCGATTTGATTCTTTTTGCAAACCAGGGTTCTTAAGTTGAACTTTCTGGTTAGATCTTCTATTTGAGTTTTACCTGTGCATTAGATGAGTACTTATTGTATGCTTGTTGTTTGTCTGCGATAGAATACCCGGAGTGCGCCGCCTGTTACTTCGAATCTCTAGGTTTCGCGGATCATCAGCAAGGCAAGTAACACTTTGATCATACATTTTCTACAACCCAGTTTTATTGCATTAGATCAATCCTCACAGATTGCATGATTAGGATCTAATTAAATTGTGGGATGGGAAGTAGATGAGGTAGTACCTATTACCTGTTTATTATCAAACCTTTGGGAGTTACTTCTACGTTTGCTTATTATGCCATGCTATGCTAGTAGACGTGGATTGTGTGAGTGATATCCATGACAGATGTGAGATTGTTAATTAATGGTTTATCTAAGGTGGCAACCAAACACACATCTGGGTGGATCGAGGCACCTGGGGTTTCCAGGACTTGCCTGTTTTCTTTGGACCGCCACCCAGGCTCAAAGGGATCATGAGATTATTCATACTAGAAACTTCCGTGTGCAGCCACAAGCCATTATGGGCTCTGGCATAGTTGACTAAGTTGTGCGAACTCTTACAGTGGTAGACTAGCAGATGTAGGGGATGTAGGTGGTACAGTCTAACCGATCGTAAGGTGCTAGCGCTTCTGAAAGACTATGTCTCGGTCATCCGTTTCTCAAACACCCTGTAGTGCGAGAAACCAAACGGAGGCGATCGAGTCTTGTGGGGAAAAGTGCGCAAACCTCTGCAGAGTGTAACAATCTAATCATGGTTAGCCGTGTCCCTGGTTATGGACATCTTGAGTATCTAGTACCTGGATTTTCATGTGAATCTCAACATGTTACTCTAAATTAATTTTGATGGGTTTTAATGATGTTACTTAATTGGGATTGAGAATGCTATCAGCCATTCTCAATGTTTAACAACCACCATGATAGTAATTAAATTTATTCCTTTGAAGTAGGGAAAAATTGGCTTTACGCAAAAACTGTAACCATAGAGCTTTCCACCAGCCAAATATGCATATAGTATAGTTGTTGCATTCCATTATTCTCTATGTGTTATCTTGCCAGCATATTCCATGTGTTGACCCATTTTCGGGTTGCAACGTTAATGTTGCAGACTTTTCAGACGACGATTAAGGAGTTTTTAGGTCGTGGTTCTATACTTAGTGATGCCGTTGGAGTTGATGGACTCACTTATCTTCCAAGCCTTCCGCTGTTATCGTTATCAGATGGCCTTAAGCCATATTTATTGTAATAGTTCTCTTTTGAGACACTCGATGTAATAAATGTGTGATTGCTACTCTGTTATAAATCCTCCGAGTACTGTGTGGTGTCAGCATTACTGATCCAGGGATGACACCGGAGCACAGAGATCAGACTGTTTGAGGTCTGGTCGCTACATTAATTAATGGTTTACTTAAGGTGGCAACTTTAACACACATCTGGGTGGATTGAGGCACCTGGGTATTCCAGCGATTGCCTGTCTAGGCACCTGGGTAGACCAGGATTACCTGTTTTTTTATGGACCGCCACCCAGGCTCAAAGGGATCATGAGTTTATTCCAACTAGAAACTTCCGTGTGCAGCCACAAGCTACTATGGGCTCTAGCATAGTTGACTAAGTCATGCGAACTCTTACAGTGGTAGACTAGCAGATGTAGGGGAAAGTAGGTGTAACGGTCTACCCATCGTAAGGTGCTAGCACTTCTGAAAGACTATGTCTCGGTCATCCGTTTCTCAAACACCATGTAGTGCGAGAAATCCAACAGAGGAGATCGAGTCTTGTGGGGAAAAGTGCGCAACCTATGCAGAGTGTACAAACTAATCATGATTAGCCGTGTCCCTGATTATGGACGTTTTGAGTATCTAGTACTTGGATTATCATGTGAATCTCATCATGTTACTTTAAATTAAGTTTGTTGGGTTTAATGATGTTATTTAATTGGGATTGAGAATGCTGTCAACCATTCTCAATATTCAACAACCACCATGATAGTTAAATAAAATTTATTCCTTTGCAGTAGGGAAAAATTGGCTTTTCGCAAAAACATATAACCATAGAGCTTTACCACCAGCCATATATTCATGTAGTGATAGTCATTGTTCATCATTCTCTACGGTGTGAATTTGCCAGTACATTAAATGTACTGACCCTTTGTGGCTGCAACGTCTCATGTTGCAGGATATCTTACGACGAGTAAGTGATACGTTAGGGTTACGATTTCTACACTCAACTTTGCCGTTGGTGTTGATGGGAATCCACAACCTTGTTACTTCCGCTATTTTCGATTGAGGTAATAGTATCTTACGTTACTTATACATGTGATTTACCTCTGTTATAAATCCTCGAGTATTGTATGTGTCAGCGTACCGATCCAGGGATGACACTTAAGCACAGAGACTTGATCCATTCGTGTCGGGTCGCTACAAGATGGTATCAGAGCACATATTGACTCTAGGACGTGACCCTAGAAATTGGCAAGCCCATAGGAAAGATTTTCTCTACAACTTCCTTTTCAAAAGATCTTTTACCTCTCTTCTCTTCTGAGCTTATTCAAATATCCCCTTTTTAGTGAGACCATACCCCCTTTTCCCTTTTTGACCACACGAAGAGTCGACTAATGAGACCACTCCAAGAAGTACAAGATATCGGATAACTGAGACCATTCGGAATGAAGAGGATTTTACCGTGCATTATAATAACGGAAACTGCAACGGTTGAAGACTCCGAAGACTAGTAGAATTTGGAGGCTCTATAGAATTTCCAGATTAGTATGACCAAGGGAGGCTACCCTTATGGAACTTGGCAGACTATGGAAGTTGTCTACCCGAGATCAAGGAGTATCGGAGAAAGACTGGAACATGGAGCATTAGAACTCAAAGTTTTGTCAAGAAAACCCTAAGGCAGGAGATATCAATTATGGAAGATAGCTCATGGCAATGACAAGGGCAGAAACACGTCCATGCCTGATGATACCACTCGTTGATGCTATTGTCACCGTGCTGAGTTAAGGATGCATTTCTTCAGAATGGATGGGATGGAAGAAGGATGATGGAACATCTATCGGCAAAAGATGAAGTTTTAACCTTAGCCGGTGTATCACCAGGATCTGGGGTAGTACATCAAGAATTTTAAGATGGAGCTTCAGGAAGCCGTATTAGACAAGGAAGCATTTCGTGAAGAACTCAGGAACCAAAAGCTAAAAGTAGCCAAGCTAGAGGAGCTACAACCTCGAGATACCAGAGATTCGTTAAGAACTGAAGGACAACAAGATCATGGTTTAGGTCGAGTTTGATGAAACCCAAAAGCTTGAAATGCAACTCCAGAATATTAAAGGATGTCATGAGAGACTTCGCGTCAATAGAGTTAATCTGGCAAAAGAACTTGAGAAGACAAGCATGATTGGAAGAAGCCATTGGAGGCATGAACAAGGCTTGAAGAGTTTGGAGACGTTGAAGATTTATTGACCTTTAGAAGACCAAACCCCTGTTATATACCTACGTTAGATGCGGTGGTTGTGAACTGTCATTTGTTTGATGTTTTTCGACAGCCACAACAAAAATCTATCTTTTCAAAACTTTTGTTTGTATTGTGTGTATCCCTCTCTATCTCTCTTATCTCACCCCAAACCCTTGGACCCAATAGAGGATGAATGGAGATGACCTTGTACTTTCTGGACCGATGAGTCAGTTGGAGACAGACTAGTGGATTTAGGACATGGAGGATCACATGAAGATAACCCTATAGTCGGAAAGGATCCGAACCAGCATGCTCTTCAGTTCTTTGAAAGAGGTGCTGCTACATGGTGGAGGATGTACCAAACCATAAATGTATGGAAAGGAGTAACCACTTGGAAAGAACTTAAGTTGACTTTGCCAAAGTCTCGGCTTGTGACCCAGAAGTTGAAGCCTTATGGAAAGGATATGAAGAAACCTTGTGCATGCAAGATTTGTGGAGAAATCGGACACACCCATACAGAACACAAGGATGAGTGCCCTAATTATGAAGGAAGTCACCCAGTTGAAGAATGCCCAACTAGGCAGATTACTTGTTTCTCGTGTGAAGGGACTACCCACTATCCTGCTCAGTGTCACATTTACCCCATGGTACAATGAACCATCCAGCAGAAGAAAGAAGTAATGAAAGGAGCCCTTATGGAAATTTTAGAAGAACCCGTGATGAAGGAAGAGATGGAGGACACACCTAAAGAAGACCCGAGTAAACCCTGCCCTAAGTCTTGCTATTCATATGGAGAAGAAGGACACATCTCCCAAAATTGTTTGAATGGGGATCTAGTAGAATTCCCGACAGAGGAAGTACAATATGACCCACAGGAAATAGAAGCCCTGATTGGAATGGAAAAGTCCAGGAAGAGAAACCAATTGGAGCCCAGGAGGGACCTGAGTCATATCACCTGTTATAGGTGCAAGGAGTCAGGGCACTACCTCAACAGTTTCCCAAAAAGGAAACCTCGATACTTGTCAGAAGTAATATGTTTTAGTTGTAATGGAGCAGGGCACTTTGCCAGAGAATGCCCCAAGGAGAAGGAAACTTGTGCTAGATAGTTGAGTTTGCAACAAAAGAAATGGAGTAGTAGAAGTGAGAGCATTTTCTTTTATATTGAGGTGTTGAGTTGAGACATGTAATGGAAAAGCGAGAGATTGTAATCATTTGAGAATGAATAAAGTTAGAATCGTTGGTACTGATATGGATTTTATGAGTTGTCACTCTATGAAGAAGAATTTTGGCCATTTTGAGGATATGAGAAATATGGTCTACAGAAGATTTGTGCATTTTAAGGGTGGTAGTACCCTGTAAGAACCGTTGACCCCTGGAAAAGATAAGGATACTCCACTGAGTGGATTTCGGACAAAATGAATACGAGTTTTGTCTCGATATGTGTGATACCCCAAGAGTATGTGGGATGAAGTTGGAGACCGTCAGTTGTTTGGACCAAATGTGATCAAGGAGTCAGAAGAGAATGTTAAGTTGATTAGAGATAGACTGAAGGTAACTCAGTCCAGGCAGAAGAGTTATGCGGACTAAAAAATGCAAGGAGGTGGTCTATGAAATTGGAGACAGAGCATGTCTTCGTGTGCCCCCTCTGCGAGGAGTTAAACGAATTGGAGTTAAGGGAAAGTTAGCCCCGAGATTTGTAGGACCATACTGAGTTTTGGAGCGTACGGGAGAAGTGGCCAACAAGTTGGAGTCACCCAAAGGACTGTCAGGAGTTCATGATGTGTTTCATGTTTCCCAGTTGAAGAAGTGCCATGCAGAGATGGCCAATATTCCCTTGTAAGGACGCTTGACCCTGGAAAGGATAATGATGTTCCACGAAGTGGAATATGGACTTCATAAGTATAAGTTTTTATCTCGGTATGAGGGATATCCCACGAGGATGAATAGATAAATTACTATTGGATATAAAGGAGGTATGATGTCGGAAATATGGATCAATGGAAACTCCATGATGAGTCTGAGTAATCATGTCCTAGTTTGGTGCCAATAGAAGGAAGGAAGATAGTACAATAGGATGGATTTCAGAATACTAGGAAGTTGGAAGTTGGAATAATGATCAGTTGCCCGATGATAAGTTCAAGGACTACAAGTGATAAGATGGGCCATAACCCACAGGCCCCAGGACCTGCCAAGAAGCAAGCACATTCTTGTTGAAGGAAAAAAGACCCTGGAAGAAGTTACGATTTTATCGATAGACGATCTTATAGGAGTTTACGCAAACCTGGGAGTTGTGAAGGAACGATAGATATTTGTTTGGCTTGCAGAATCCATCGAATTATCCGAACTTAGTTTGTCGACAAGAAAAATTCTACAATGCTTGTGAGGATGACCGAGTGTTAGAATGCGAGATTCGCTAAACCGTATACAAAGTAATGATTTGGGTGCGGGATGGATTGATCACCATACTGACTTACTCTTATTATTCTCCTTGCTATATGGGATGGTAAATCTGAGTGACTTGCCTATAGTAGAGAGACGACAATATTAAACCTTGTTTGAACCTTAGAATGGTATAGGTATTTTTCCCTTGTACAAGGCAGCTTTTCCAACCGTAGGTTATACAGTGAGGATCAACCAGACCCATTTCCTGCAGAAGGAACCATAAATTGTTGACCACCATGAGATATCGATAGTTGTTTAGTTTTGGCGCCAGACCCGTCAGCTAAGAAGACCAGTCACAGAAGAACCTTACCTAGATGAAAGACACAAGAATTGAGGAAAAGGTTATGCCACTACCGAAAGAGCCCAGATAAGGAATTATCCTGAAGATCTGAGAAGACCGGCACTGTTAACAATATGGATGAAGTATATGAGTTTTGATGAAAGCGTAACCATGCTTCTAAGGGTGGTAGCACCCCAGACCCCGGAGACGATTGATGAAATTTTGAAGAGACCCCGAACCTAACCGATTTCTTTCTAGCCTCTCCGAATCTCAAGGACGAGATTCATTTTAAGGGTGGTAGGTTTGTAACATCCCAAAATTCTAAATTTTGGAATGTTATAATAAATAGATAGATTTGATTGATTGTTTGATTGATTGTCTGAAAGTGAGTGAATTCAAAACTTTTTGAAAGTTAAATGAGAGGGAATAAAAGGACTTTCCCAAACTTTCATATTTGCTTTCTGATCTCCATGAATTCAAATTATTTTCAAATATAAAACCCTTGAGCGAAGATGATATGACTTTTTCCATTTAAATTAAATGAAAGGGTATTTGAAAATAATTGAATTTCATTTGGAAATATTTCAATTCATAAAATTCATGCAGCTCAATGATTTTCATGAGAGAAGATAAAATGACTTCTTCAAATTATATGAAATATGAGATGGGAGTTTCAAAGAATTAAATTCAAAGTTCTTTTGAATTTATTTTCAATTTGGACTTATTTGAGTTTTATTCAAATTATTTTTCTCCAAAAATAAAATATATGGAAATTAGGGTAACATGATTCCCTACAACAAAAAATTGGAGAGAAATAAATTTGAAAGCATTTTGATATTTTTAAAATGTTTTTTGTTGGATCTTATTAGAGCAGGAGCACTGTTGGAATTATTAGAATTTTTATGTATTTTACTTAATGCTAGAAAAATGTTCATGTCGTAGAAAATCTTTTTCTGAAAATTTTGATATATAATATGGCTATATAAATTTTTTATTGTATTTTTGTTATTCGGTTTTCCTTTTGTTTCTATTTTAAAAAAAAACTGTACATGCGGCCCATATTTATTTATCGCCTACATGCGCAGTATAGTAGCTTCTGGTGCCCCATTGTTTTTCCTCTTAAATAGGCCAGACCCAATCAGCCTTTTTTTTCTCTTAGGCCGAATTTTGTAAAAAAAACTGCACGGCAGCGTGCGCGCGGCCGGCCGAAGGCCTTTAGGCCCATCCGCCTCTTTTCTTCTCTGTTTCGTATATTTTCGTCAACATTGCAGGCAAGTTCACACTTTGATCATACCCCTTTATCACCCAGTTTTTATGCAATAGTTTGAACCTCAAACATTGCATGAGTAGGATTGATAACATGTGGGTATTGGGAAGTAGTTGATGAGGTAGGAACCTACTGCCCCGCATTCAAACCTTGGGAGTTACTATTATGTTATGCTTATATTGCCATGCTATGCTCGTAGACGTGGATTGGGTTTGAGAGTATTTCATGACAGATGTGAGATTGTTAATTAATGGTTTACTTAAGGTGGCAACTTTAACACACATCTGGGTGGATTGAGGCACCTGGGTATTCCAGTGATTGCCTGTCTAGGCACCTGGGTAGACCAGGATTGCCTGTTTTTTTATGGACCGCCACCCAGGCTCAAAGGGATCATGAGATTATTCATACTAGAAACTTTCGTGTGCAGCCACAAGCTACTATGGGCTCTAGCATAGTTGACTAAGTCGTGTGAACTCTTAAAGTGGTAGACTAGCAGATGTAGGGAAAGTAGGTGTAACGGTCTACCCATCGTAAGGTGCTAGTGCTTCTGAAAGACTATGTATCGGTCATCCGTTTCTCAAACACCATGTAGTGCGAGAAATCCAACGGAGGAGATCAAGTTTTGTGGGGAAAAGTGTGCAACCTCTGCAGAGTGTACAAACTAATCATGATTAGCCATGTCCCCGGTTATGGACGTTTTGAGTATCTAGTGCTTGGATTATCATGTGAATCTCATCATGTTACTTTAAATTAAGTTTGTTGGGTTTAATGATGTTATTTAATTGGGATTGAGAATGCTGTCAACCATTCTCAATGTTCAACAACCACCATGATAGTTAAATAGAATTTATTCCTTTGCAGTGGGGAAAAATTGACTTTTCGCAAAAACATATAACCATAGAGCTTTACCACCAGCCATATATGCATGTAGTGATAGCCATTGTTCATCATTCTCTATGGTGTGAATTTGCCAGTACATTCAATGTACTGACCCTTTGTGGCTGCAACGTCTCATGTTGCAGGATATCTTACAACGAGTAAGTGATACGTTAGGGTTACGATTTCTACACTTAACTTTGTCGTTGGTCTTGATGGGAATCCACAACCTTGTTACTTCCGCTATTTTGGATTGAGGTAATAGTATCTTATGTTACTTATACATGTGATTTACCTCTGTTATAAATTCTTGAGTACTGTGTGTGTCAGCGTACCGATCCAGGGATGACACTTAAGCATAGAGACTTGATCCATTCGTGTCGGGTCGCTACAACTGACCCATTGATCCATCTCCCCCCTCGCCCCCGTTTCTTTCCTCGATCCATTGACCATCGAACCATCTAGATAGGACCGGTGTCGAAGCTAGAAGATCAGGGATTTGAGGTTAGCTACATTTTGTAATGTGTAATTTCCACTAGTGAACAATGGATGGACGGATTCCATTGGGACTGAATAGTGGTATACCAGATTCGCCCTGGATAGAAAGTGTTGAGTGACAGGTTCATTTTGTGTTGGGATCTCAATAATGATCTAAATGACTCAACAAGTGTTTTCTAATTATAGATTATTAATTTTTCCGGACAAAAGAAGTCCCCAGGACTGCCAGTTCCTGCGACCATCAACCATGTATTAAATTTTTTCCACTGCTGAAATTGTATGTTGCATACTGTATACATCACCTAGCCGACCATCAACCCTGCGACAAATTGGAGGGTCCTGTCATTCGCATTTTATTTTGAGAGTCGTTTCTCGTACACATACATCACTGATAGATAGGGACTTCTCACTGAAAAGATAATTACACGGTAATATGTAGGCCTAATTTTATCATATGATAAATCCCAATGATTGACAGTTTGTGTGGTTGTAGAACTAAATTGCCAAGTTGAACACCAATAGGAAGAGCTTAAAATGCTGCATTAAATATTTTGAATATACTTGAAAAGCAATGAGCATGAGCCTGCCTACCTGATGCATTGAACATATATATATATATATATTCATTGCTCATTCCTTGTCTGGTGGCAGTGGCAAATGAACTATGCCAGGTTGCTGCTGATGTGGGTACTATCCTGTGGTGGGGACATTTTTCTGCATAGATTATGGGGCGTAGCTTTCAAGAATAATTGATTGTGGTTCTGTCCAATCTTTTGCTGAATACAACATATTTGGGAGTACAAGAAAAGTAGTAAAATGGTGAGTAAATTTTTATATGGATTCTGGTTCTATTGTCACCGCTTGTTTCATGCTCTTTTGGCAGCCAGTAGCATAATTGTACTTATGTCTAAATTGCTCTCTTTTCAGATTTACTTGCAAGGACCGGAGGGTATCTGATGCTGCGCAGGTAAATCTTACATGCCTTGTCATTAATCATTGTTGGTGAAACAAATGTCACTTGAGAAATCTCAGCCCATTTTTCTTTATTAATAAATACTGTTACCCACATTATCTTGACTCACATAATGATATTTTTCTTTAGGATTCATGATTTTTTTCTTTTTTCTTGTTATTATGCATTACTATGAGTTCATTGTATTAAGATTCCTTGCAACTTCAGGCACTTGAGCTACTTACAGAAGGAGGGGACCTGGCCTTCTTCATGTCTTGTGGCAGTGTCTTCCTTTGATTCATTCGTGCAACAAAGAGGGGACCTAGCCTTCTTCATGTCTCGTGCAAAAAGTAAGGACTAGCCTCCGGCTGTTACTATTGATGCATGTGCATGTGCCAAAAAAAAGAAAACACCCTACCAGATTTGAACTCTGATGCGTACTAACAAGTTTTCACTTTCCCGACGTGGCCGTAGGGGTGACTAACACTGACTACGACAGCCTGGTGGGCGTCATGCTCTTCAACCACTTAGAGGTGGACTTCGACGTGAAGCCCAGTGACCGCGCCACATGGATGATCGTCCATGTGATCACGATGCCGGATGTCGCTGAGGTGGAGGACCTCGACGCCATCTTTCGGGGTGAGGGAGGATTTGGGTCCTCCAGCGTTTGAACTCCAAGCCTTGGTAGATACATGTAGAGAAGTGGTCTGTTTAGGCTGGTGGTGGAACACTAGGGAAGGTAGCCACCTTCGGTGGTGTGTGTTTAATTTATTTTGCACTGGACGTGTCCCTGATTTCTATCTATGAATAATGCACGTAATTTTTATTTTTTTAATTTTTAATTTGTTAGTAGTAGCGCTGGGGAAAACTACACGCTACTACTATCTACCATAGTAGTAGCGCCTAGTATACTAGAAGCGCTACTACTATTTTGATAGTAGTAGCGCGGGTTCAAATAGTAGTAGCGCGGGTGCGCACCAGTGCTACTACTAACTTTTTAGTAGTAGTGCGGGTGCACCCACGCTACTACTAACCATTAACTGTAGCGCGATACTAGTAGCGCGTGTACCCGCGCTACTAGTAGCCTTTTTCCTAGTAGTGCTAGTTCCTACAAAAATAAAGATGAAGATCTAAAAGTTATTGATGTGTCCCCTATTAAATCTTTGTTTTGCTATATGAATCTTAATAATTATGGGACTAACTATGATCCACCTTTACCTAGAAGGCATTCCAAGAATTCGGAGTTTTTAGATCTTGATTCTAAAAATTGATGAAAGTGGGATCGAAGAAATTAAAACCGCATATGTTGCTAAACCCACTATTTTGGATTTCAAGAAATTTAATTATGAAAATTGCTCTTTGATTGATTGTATTTCCTTGTTGCAATCCTTGCTAAATTCTCCTCATTCTTATAGTCAAAATAAAGCGTTCACTAAACATATCGTTGATGCCTTGATGCAATCTTATGAAGAAAAACTTGAATTGGAAGTTTCTATCCCTATAAAACATTATGATGAGTGGGAACCAACTATTAAAATTAAAATTAAAGATCATGAATGCTATGCTTTGTGTGATTTGGGTGCTAGTGTTTCCACGATTCCAAAGACTTTGTGTGATTTGTTAGGTTTCCGTGATTTTGATGATTGCTCTCTAAACTTGCACCTCGCGCATTCCACTATTAAGAAACCTATGGGAAGAATTAATGATGTTCTTATTGTTGCAATGCCCGTAGATTTTATTGTTCTTGACATAGATTGCAATCCTTCATGTCCTATTATTCTTGGTAGACCTTTCCTTAGAATGATTGGTGCAATTATTGATATAAAGGAAGGAAATATTAGATTCAAATATCCGTTAAGGAAAGGCATGGAACACTTTCCAACAAAGAAAATTAAATTACCTTACGAATCTATTATGAGAGTCACTTATGGATTTCCTACCAAAGATGGCAATACCTAGATCTATCCTTGTTTTTTATGCCTAGCTAGGGGCGTTAAACGATAGCGCTTGTTGGGAGGCAACCCAATTTTATTTTTATTCCTTGATTTTTGCTCCTTTTTAGTAATAAATAATTTATTTAGCCTCTGTTTAGGTTGTGTTTTTGTGTTTAATTAGTGTTTGTGCCAAGTAGAACCATTGGGAAGACTTGGGGAAAGTCTTGTTAATCTTGCTATAAAAAACATAAACTTTAGCGCTCACGAGAACTGCTGCCATTTTTATTTGGAAAGTGTTGTTTAGTTAATTATTTTTTCAGATGATTAATAGATAAATTCCTCGCGTCCAGCAATTTATTTTAGAATTTTTGGGGTTCCAGATCTTGCGGTAGCTACAGATTACTACAGACTGTTCTGTTTTTGACAGATTCTGTTTTTCGTGTGTTGTTTGCTTATTTTGATGAATCTATGGCTAGTAAAATAGTTTATAAACCATAGAGAAGTTGGAATACAGTAGGTTTAACACCAATATAAATAAAGAATGAGTTCATTACAGTACCTTGAAGTGGTCTTTTGTTTTCTTTCGCTAACGGAGCTCACGAGATTTTCTACTTTAAGTTTTGTGTTGTGAAGATTTCAAGTTTTGGGTAAAGATTTGATGGATTATGGAACAAGGAGTGGAAATAGCCTAAGCTTGGGGATGCCCATGGCACCCCCAAGATAATCTAAGGACACCTAAAAGCAAAAACTTGGGGATGCCCCGGTAGGCATCCCCTCTTTTCATCTACTTCTATCGGTAACTTTACTTGGAGCTATATTTTTATTCACCACATGATATGTGTTTTGCTTGGAGCGTCTTGTATTATTTGAGTCTTTATTTTTTAGTTTACCACAATAATCCTCTCTGTACACACCTTTTGAGAGACCCATACATGATTTGCAACTTCTTAGAATACTCTATGTGCTCCGCTTATATCTTTTGAGTTATATAGTTTTGCTCTAGTACTTCACTTATATCTTTTAGAGCACGGTGGTGGATTTGTTTTATAGAAACTATTGATCTCTCATGCTTCACTTAGATTATTTTGAGAGTCTTAAATAGCATTGTAATTTTCTTAAATAATACTAATATGCTAGGTATTCAAGATTAGTAAAAAAATTCCTAGGAGTGTTTTGAATACTAAGAGACATTTGATGCTTGATGATTGTTTTGAGATATGGAGGTAATAATATCAAAGTCGTGCTAGTTGAGTAGTTGTGAATTTGAGAAGTGCTTGTGTTGAAGTTTGCAAGTCCCGTAGCATGCACGTATGGTAAACGTTGTGTAACAAATTAGAAACATGAGGTGTTTTTTTTTTGTCTTCCTTATGAGTGGCGGTCGGGGACGAGCGATGGTCTTTTCCTACAAATCTATCCCCCTAGGAGCATGCGCGTAGTGCCGAGGTTTTTGATGACTTGTAGATTTTTGCAATAAGTATGTGAGTTCATTATGACTAATGTTGAGTCCATGGATTATACGCACTCTCGCCCTTCCATCATTGCTAGCCTCTTCGATACCGTGCATTGCCCTTTCTCACATTGAGAGTTTGTGCAAACTTCGCCGGTGCATCCAAACCTCGTGATATGATACGCTCTTTCACACATAAACCTCCTTATATCTTCCTCAAAACAGCCACCATACCTACCTATTATGGCATTTCCATAGCCATTCCGAGATATATTGCCATGCAACTTTCCACCATTCCGTTTATCATGACACATTCATCATTGTCATATTGCTTAGCATGATCATGTAGTTGACATAGTATTTTTGGCAAAGCCACCGTTCATAATTCTTTCATACATGTCACTCTTGGTTCATTGCATATCCCTGTACACTGCCGGAGCCATTCATATAGAGTCATCTTTTGTTCTAGCATCGAGTTGTAACCATTGAGTTGTAAATGAATAGAAGTGTGATGATCATCATTTTCTAGAGCATTGTCCCAAGTGAGGAAATAAAAAAAGGCCATATAAAAAAAGAAAAAGGCCTAAATAAAAAATGAGAGAAAAAGAGAGAAGGGACAATGTTACTATCCTTTGGCACACTTGTGCTTCAAAGTAGCACCATAACCTTCATGATAGAGAGTCTTTTGTTTTGTCACTTTCATATACTAGTGGGAAATTTTCATTATAGAACTTGGCTTGTATATTCCAACAATGGGCATCCTCAAGTGCTCTAGGTCTTCATGAGCAAGCAAGTTGGATGCACACCCACAGTTTCTTTTGTTGAGCTTTCATACATTTATAGCCCTAGTGCATCCGTTGCATGGCAATCCCTACTCCTTGCATTAACATCAATCGGTGGGCATCTCCATAGCCCATTGATTAGCCTCATTGATGTGAGACTTTCTCCCTTTTTGTCTTCTCCACATAACCCCCATCATCATATTCTATTCCACCCATAGTGCTATGTCCATGGCTCGCACTCATATATTGCGTGAATGTTTATAGGTTTGAGATTGCTAAGGTATGAAACAATTGCTTGGCTTGTCATCGGGGTTGTGCATGATGAGAGCATTCTTGTGTGACGAAAATGGAGCATGACTAAACTATATGATTTTGTAGGGACGAACTTTCTTTGGCCATGTTATTTTGGGAAGACATAATTGCTTTGTTAGAATGCTTGAACTATTATTATTTTTATGTCAATATGAACTTTTATCTTGAATCTTTCGAATCTGAATATTCATACCACAATTAAGAAGAATTACATTAAAATTATGCCAAGTGGTACTCCGCATCAAAAATTCTGTTTTTATCATTTACAGACTCGAGGATGAGCAGAAATTAAGCTTGGGGATGCTTGATACGTCTCCAACGTATCTATAATTTTTGATTGCTCCATGCTATATTATCTACTGTTTTGGACATTATTGGGCTTTATTATCCACTTTTATATTATTTTGGGACTAACCTACTAACCAGAGGCCCAACCCAAAATTGTTCTTTTTTTTCCTATTTTAGGGTTTCGAAGAATAGGAATATCAAACAGAGTCCAAATGGAATGAAACCTTCGGGAACGTGATTTTCTCACCGAACATGATCCAGGAGACTTGGACCCCATGTCAAGACACAAAAGAGGAGGCCACGAGGTAGGGGGCGCACCTACCCCCCCCAGGCGCGCCCTCCACCCTTTTGGGCCCCCTGTTGCTTCACCGACGTACTCCTTCCTCCTATATATACCTACGTACCCCCAAACGATAAGTTACAGAGCCAAAAGCCTAATTCCACTGCCGTAACTTTCTGTATCCACGAGATCCCACCTTGGGGCATGTTCCGGAGCTCCGCCAGAGGGGGCATCGATCACGGAGGGCTTCTACATCATCACCATAGCCCTTCCAATGAAGTGTGAGTAGTTCACCTCAGACCTACGGGTCCATAGTTATTAGCAAGATGGCTTCTTCTCTATTTTTGGATCTCAATACAATGTTCTCCCCCTTCCTTGTGGAGATCTATTCGATGTAATCTTCTTTTTGCGGTGTGTTTGTTGAGACCGATGAATTGTGGGTTTATGATGAAGTCTATCTATGAACAATATTTTAATCTTCTCTGAATTCTTTTATGTATGATTGGTTATCTTTGCAAGTCTCTTCGAATTATCAGTTTGGTTTGGCCTACTAGATTGATCTTTCTTGCAATGGGAGAAGTGCTTAGCTTTGGGTTCAATCTTGCGGTGTCCTTTCCCAGTGACAGTAGGGGCAGCAAGGCATGTATTGTATTGTTGCCATCGAGGATAACAAGATGGGGTTTTCATCATATTGCATGAGTTTATCCCTCTACATCATGTCATCTTGCTTAAGGCGTTACTCTGTTTTCATTATCTTAATACTCTAGATGCATGCTGGATAGCGGTCGAGGTGTGGAGTAATAGTAGTAGATGCAGGCAAGAGTCGGTCTACTTGTCTCGAACGTGATGCCTATATACATGAGCATGCCTATATATTCTCATAACTATGCTCAATTCTGTCCATTGCTCAACAGTAATTCGTTCACCCACCGTAGAATACTTATGCTCTTGAGAGAAGCCACTTGTGAAACCTATGGCCCCCGGGTCTAACTTCATCATATTAATCTTCTAATACTTAGTTATTTCCACTACAGGAAACAGTTAATTTGCCGTCTGTGGATTACAGACGGCAAATACCTAAATCCAGACGGCAAAGATTTTGCCGTCAGGAAGCAGACGGCAAACTCAGACGGCAAAGATTAGCCGGCAAAATATACTTTGCCGTCAGCCTTTTGTCGAGATGACGGCAAAGATTTTGCCGTCAGTCAAAAATCAGCTTTGCCGTCAACCGAATAATTTACAGACGGCAAAGAAAAGCATCTTTGCCATCAGCCAAACGCCATCTTTGCCATCAACCTCAAACATCACAGACGGCATAGAAATATTTTTTAATCAAATAAAAACTGAACCCACAGTGCACAATTGAGATCAGCTAGCCAATATTTCATGGGATGGTCGACGTGGTAATCAAACCCCACTACAATCTTCCTATACAATACACATTATCGATATTTCCAGATTGAAAAAACCCTAAATGATGTACCACACTAGATTGTACACAATACACATTATACAATACCCAATACTACATGTCTACATGACAATACACAACAATATTACATGAATAGCCTGCAAAAAAAACAATAATACACGAATATCTTCTCGATCCACCGCAGCCTCAATCTGGTGGAGACGCACAGTGCTTCTCGATCTACCGCTCCTCTTGTGTAGGCCACTGCAGGACACGCTCGATCTGGTGGCGCCGGCGCCGGCAGTGGCGGCCCCCAGCGGGCGGACGAAGCGGGCGGACGCAGGATGGAGCGGGCGGACGCAGGCGAAGGCGGGCGGACGCGGGCGGCGCGTGGCCGGTTGCTGGGGCGGCGCGCGGCCGGTTGCGCGGGCGGAGGAGGGCAGGCGGCGCGCAGCCGGTGGCACGGGTGGACGCAGGCGAAGGTGGGCGGACATGGGCAGCGCGTGGCCGGTTGCGGGGGCGGCGCGGCCGGTTGCGTGTGCGGAGGAGGGCAGGCGGCGCGCAGCCGGTGGCACGGGTGGAGGCGGGCTCCGGTGGCGCGGCAGAGGCGGACGGCGCGCGATGGGGGATGGGGCGTGGAAGCCGGCAGGGGCGGTGGCGGGGGATGGGGCAGGGGCCGGTGGCGCGGGGGTCTAAGAGGAAGGGGCCGGGGCCGGTGGGCTAAGGTGGGGGCGGCGGATGAGGTGGTGTCGGGCGCCGGTTGTTGTGGATCGAGAGCAGAGAGAGAAGGGAGAGAGACGTGGTGTCGGTGGGTGTCGGGAGGATAAGGGAGAGAGAGATAGTGGTGGGGGCGCGTGGGGCGTGGGGCGTGGGGGGGTGCTGTGGGGTGGGGCGCTGTGGGGAGTTGGGATGAGTGGACTAGATCTCGCCATGTCATCGATCCATGTGATCGATCCGCGTCTTGTGTTTCTTCTTTGTCGTCTGTAAAAAAAACCGTAGACGACAAAGAGCTCACTTTGCCGTTTGCTAATAAAAATACATACGGCAAAGATTCTTTGCCATCTGCGAGAGCAAAAACCGACGGCAAAAATTCTTTGCTGTCTGTCACTTGTTTCACAGATGGCAAAGTGCGCTCTTTGCCGTCTGTGTTTTTTTTCGCAGACGGCGAAGTATATTTTGCCGTCAGTTTTTCTTTGCCGTCTGGTGATAACGGCACACCTCTCTTTGCCGTCTTGCCTGATGAAAAGCTCATGGCAAAGACGCCCCCTGACGGCAAATTAGCTGTTTCCCGTAGTGTCCTTTGCTTTTATTTTACTTTGCATCTTTATCATAAAAATACCACAAATATTATCTTATCATATCTATCAGATCTCACTCTCGTAACTGGCCTGTAGGGATTGACAACCCCTTATTGTGTTGGTCGGGAGGATTTATTTATTTTGTGCAGGTACGAGGGACTCACGCGTAGCCCCCTACTGGATTGATACCTTGGTTCTCAAAAACTGAGGGAAATACTTACGCTACTTTGCTGCATTATCCCTGTTGGGGAACGTAGCAGAATTTTAAAATTTTCTACGCGTCACCAAGATCAATCTATGGAGTCATCTAGCAATGAGGGAGAGGGGAGTGCATCTACGTACCCTTGTAGATCGCGAGCGGAAGCGTTCAAGAGAACGGGGTTAATGGAGTCGTACTCGTCGTGATCCAAATCACCGATGACCGAGCGCCGAACGGACGGCACCTCCGCGTTCAACACACATACGGTTGGGGAAGACGTATCCTCCTTCTTGATCCAGCAAGGGGAAGGAGAGGTTGATGGAGAAACGGTGATCTCAGCAGGGCTTCGCCAAGCTCCAACGAGAGGGAGAGGTGTTACGAGGGGAGAGGGAGGCGCCAGGGACTTGGGTGCGGCTGCCCTCCCTCCCCTCCACTATATATAGGGCCCCTAGGGGGGCGCCGGCCCTAGGAGATCCCATCTCCAAGGGGGGCGGCGGCCAAGGGGGGACTTGCCCCCCAAGTCAGGTGGGGCGCCCCCCACCCCCTAGGGTTCCCAACCCTAGGCGCAGGGGGAGGCCCATGGGGGGCGCACCAGCCCACCAGGGGCTGGTTCCCCTCCCACTTCAGCCCATGGGGCCCTCCGGGATAGGTGGCCCCACCCGGTGGACCCCCGGGACCCTTCCGGTGGTCCTGGTACAATACCGGTGACCCCTGAAACTTTCCCGGTGGCCGAAACTGGACTTCCTATATACAATTCTTCACCTCCGGACCATTCCGGAACTCCTCGTGACGTCCGGGATCTCATCCAGGACTCCGAACAACTTTCGGGTTACCGCATACTAATATCTCTACAACCCTAGCATCACCGAACCTTAAGTGTGTAGACCCTATGGGTTCGGGAGACACGCAGACATGACCGAGACGACTCTCCGGTCAATAACAAGTAGCGGGATCTGGATACCCATGTTGGCTCCCACATGCTCCTCGATGATCTCATCGGATGAACCACGATGTCGAGGATTCATGTAATCCCGTATATAATTCCCTTTGTCAATCGGTACGTTACTTGCCCGAGATTCGGTCATCGGTATCCCAATACCTCGTTCAATCTCATTACCAGCAAGTCACTTTACTCGTACCGTAATGCATGATCCCGTGACCAAAAGCTTGGTCACATTGAGCTCATTATGATGATGCATTACCGAGTGGGCCCAGAGATACCTCTCCGTCATACGGAGTGACAAATCCCAGTCTCGATCTGTGTCAACCCAACAGATGCTTTCGGGGATACCTGTAGTATACCTTTATAGTCACCCAGTTACGTTGTGACGTTTGGTACACCCAAAGCACTCCTACGGTATCTGGGAGTTACACGATCTCATGGTCTAAGGAAATGATACTTGACATTGGAAAAGCTCTAGCAAACGAACTACACGATCTTGTGCTATGCTTAGGATTGGGTCTTGTCCATCACATCATTCTCCTAATGATGTGATCCCGTTATCAATGACATCCAATGTCCATAGTCAGGAAACCATGACTATCTGTTGATCAACGAGCTAGTTAACTAGAGGTTCACTAGGCACATGTTATGGTCTATGTATTCACACATGTATTATGATTTCCGGATAACACAATTATAGCATGAATAACAGACAATTATCATGAATAAGGAAATATAATAATAATCATTTTATTATTGCCTCTAGGGCATATTTCCAACAGTCTCCCACTTGCACTAGAGTCAATAATCTAGTTACATTGTGATGAATCGAACACCCATAGAGTCCTGGTGTTGATCATGTTTTGCTCGCGGAAGAGGTTTAGTCAACGGATCTGCGACATTCAGATCCGTATGTACTTTGCAAATATCTATGTCTCCATCTTGAACATTTTCATGAATGGAGTTGAAGCGATGCTTGATGTGCTTGGTCTTCTTGTGAAACCTGGGCTCCTTGGCAAGGGCAATAGCTCCAGTGTTGTCACAGAAGAGAGTGATTGGCCCTGACGCATTGTGTATGACTCCTAGGTCGGTGATGAACTCCTTCATCCAGATTGCTTCATGCGCTACCTCCGAGGCTGCCATGTACTCCACTTCACATGTAGATCCCGCCACGACGCTTTGCTTGCTACTACACCAGCTTACTGCCCCACCATTCAAAATATACATGTATCCAGTTTGTGATTTAGAGTCATCCAGATCTGTGTGGAAGCTAGCGTAGACGTAACCCTTTACGATGAGCTCCTTCTCACCTCCATATACGAGAAACATATTGAGGGAGTCCTGGATTAGGGGGTGTTCGGGTAGCCGGACTATGCCTTCAGCCGGACTCCTGGACTATGAAGATACAAGATTGAAGACTTCGTCCCGTGTCCGGATGGGACTTTCCTTGGCGTGGAAGGCAAGCTTGGCGATGCGGATATTCAAGATCTCCTACCATTGTAACCGACTCCATGTAACCCTAACCCTATCCGGTGTCTATATAAACCGGAGGGTTGTAGTCCATAGGCAATCAACTCCATACACAACAATCATACCATAGGCTAGCTTCTAGGGTTTAGCCTCCTTGATCTCGTGGTAGATCTACTCTTGTACTACCCATATCATCAATATTAATCAAGCAGGACGTAGGGTTTTACCTCCATCGAGAGGGCCCGAACCTGGGTAAAACATCGTGTTCCCTGCCTCCTGTTACCATCCGGCCTAGACGCACAGTTCGGGACCCCCTACCCGAGATCCGTCGGTTTTGACACCGACACATATCCTTAGTCCTTTTTAGGTACTTCAGGATGTTCTTGACCGCTATCCAGTGTTGCATGCCGGGATTACTTTTGTACCTTCCTACCAAACTTACGGCAAGGTTTACATCAGGTCTGGTACACAGCATGGCATACATGATAGACCCTATGGCTGAGGCATAGGGGATGACACTCATCTTTTCTCTATCTTCTGTCGTGGTCGGACATTGAGTTGAGCTCAATTTCACACCTTGCAACACAGGCAAGAACCCCTTCCTGGACTGATCCATATTGAATTCTTCAATATCTTATCAAGGTATGTTCTTTGTGAAAGACCTATGAGGCGTCTCGATCTATCTCTATAGATCTTGATGGTTAATATGTAAGCAGCTTCTCCAAGGTCCTTCATTGAAAAACACTTATTCAAGTAGGCCTTAATACTGTCCAAAAGTTCTATATCATTTCCCATCAAAAGTATGTCATCCACATATAATATGAGAAATGCTACAGAGCTCGCACTCACTTTCTTCTAAATGCAGGCTTCTCCATAAGTCTACATAAACCCAAACGCTTTGATCATTTCATTAAAGCGAATGTTCCAACTCCGAGATGCTTGCACCAGCCCATAGATGGAGCGCTGGAGCTTGCATGCCTTGTTAGCATTCTTAGGATCGACAAAACCTTCCGGCTGCATCATATACAATTCTTCCTTAAGAAAGCTGTTAAGGAATGCCGTTTTGACGTCCATTTGCCATATCTCATAATCATAGTATGCGGAAATTGCTAACATGATTCGGACAGACTTCAGCTTCGCTACGGGTGAGAAGGTCTCATCATAGTCAACCCCTTGAACTCGTCGATAACCCTTAGCGACAAGTCGAGCCTTATAGATGGTAACATTACCATCCACGTCTGTCTTCTTCTTAAAGATCCATTTATTCTCTATCGCTCGCCGATCATCAGGCAAGTCTGTCAAAGTCCATACTTTGTTTTCATACATGGATCCTATATCGGATTGCATGGCTTCAAGCCATTTGTTGGAATCTGGGCCCGCCATTGCTTCTTCATAGTTCGAAGGTTCACCGTTGTCTAACAACATGATTTCCAGGACAGGGTTGCCATACCATTCTGGTGTGGAACGTGTCCTTGTAGACCTTCGAAGTTCAGTAGCAACTTGATCCGAAGTACCTTGATCATTATCATTAACTTCCTCTCTAGTCGGTGTAGGAACCACAGGAACATCTTCCTGAGCTGCGCTACTTTCCGGTTCAAGAGGAAGTACTTCATCGAGTTCTACTTCCTCCCACTTACTTCTCTCGAGAGAAACTCCTTCTCCAGAAAGGACCCGTTCTTGGCAACAAAGATCTTGCCTCCGGATCTGAGGTAGAAGGTATACCCAATGGTTTCCTTAGGGTATCCTATGAAGACGCATTTTTCCGACTTGGGTTTGAGCTTTTCAGGTTGAAGTTTCTTGACATAAGAATCTCATCCCCAAACTTTTAGAAACGACAGCTTAGGTTTCTTCCCAAACCATAATTCATACAGTGTCGTCTCAACGGATTTAGACGGTGCCCTATTTAAAGTGAATGTAGCTGTCTCTAGAGCGTATCCCCAAAATGATAGCGGTAAATCAGTGAGTGACATCATAGATCACACCATATCCAATAGAGTGCGATTACGACGTTCAGACACACTGTTACGCTGAGGTGTTCCAGGCGGCGTGAGTTGTGAAACGATTCCACATTTCCTTAAGTGTGTACCAAATTCGTGACTTAAATATTCTCCCCCACGATCTGATCGTAAGAATTTTATCTTTCGGTCACGTTGGTTCTCTACCTCATTCTGAAATTCCTTGAACTTTTCAAAGGTCTCAGACTTGTGTTTCATCAAATAGACATACCCATATCTACTTAAGTCATCAGTGAGAGTGAGAACATAACGATAGCCACCGCGAGCCTCAACGCTCATTGGACCGCACACATCAGTATGTATAATTTACAATAAGTTGGTTGCTCGATACATTGTTCCGGAGAACGGAGTCTTGGTCATTTTACCCATGAGGCATGGTTTGCACGTGTCAAATGATTCGAAATCAAGAGACTCCAAAAGTCCATATGTATGGAGCTTCTTCATGCGTTTGACACCGATGTGACCAAGGCGGCAGTGCCACAGATATGTGGGACTATCATTATCAATCTTACATCTTTTAGTATTCACACTATGAATATGTGTAACATCACGTTCGAGATTCATTAAGAATAAACCATTGACCATCGGGGCATGACCATAAAACATATCTCTCATATAAATAGAACAACCATTATTCTCGGATTTAAATGAGTAGCCATCTCGTATTAAACGAGATCCAGATACAATGTTCATGCTCAAAGCTAGCACTAAATAACAATTATTGAGGTTTAAAACTAATCCCATAGGTAAATGTAGAGGTAGCGTGCCGACGGCGATCACATCGACCTTGGAACCATTCCCGAGGCGCATCATCACCTCGTCCTTCGCCAGTCTCCGCTTATTCCACAGCTCCTGTTTTGAGTTACAAATATGAGCAACCGCACCGGTATCAAATACCCAGGAGCTACTACGAGTACTGGTAAGGTACACATCAATTACATGTATATCACATATACCTTTAGTGTTGCCGGCCTTCTTGTCCGCTAAGTATTTGGGGCAGTTCCGCTTCCAGTGTCCCTTTCCCTTGCAATAAAAGCACTCAGTCTCAGGTTTGGGTCCATTCTTTGGCTTCTTCCCGACAACTGATTTACCGGCCGGGGCAACTCCCTTGCCGTCCTTCTTGAAGTTCTTCTTACCCTTTCCTTTCTTGAAACTAGTGGTTTTATTGACCATCAACACTTGATGTTCCTTTTTGATTTCCACCTCCGCTGATTTCAGCACTGAAAATACTTCAGGAATAGTTTTCACCATCCCCTACATATTGTAGTTCATCACAAAGCTCTTGTAGCTAGGTGGGAGCGACTAAAGGATTCTGTCAATGACCGCCTCATCCGGGAGGTTAATGTCCAGCTGGGACAAGCGGTTGTGCAACCCAGACATTTTGAGTATGTGCTCACTGACAGAACTATTTTCCTCCATCTTACAACTGTAGAACTTGTTGGAGACTTCATATCTCTTGACCCGGGCATGAGCTTGGAAAACCATTTTCAGCTCTTCGAACATCTCATATGCTCCGTGTTGCTCAAAACGCTTTTGGAGCCCCGGTTCTAAGCTGTAAAGCATGCCGCACTGAACGAGGGAGTAATCATCAGCACGCGACTGCCAAGCGTTCATAATGTCTTGGTTCTCTGGGATGGGTGCTTCACCTAGCGGTGCTTCTAGGACATATGCTTTCTTTGCAGCTATGAGGATGATCCTCAGGTTTCGGACCCAGTCCGTATAGTTGCTGCCATCATCTTTCAGCTTGGTTTTCTCTAGGAACGCGTTGAAGTTGAGGTTGACATGAGCATTGGCCATTTGATCTACAAGAAATTTTGCAAAGGTTTTTAGACTAAGTTCATGATAATTAAGTTCATCTAATCAAATTATTTAATGAACTCCCACTCAGACAGACATCCCTCTAGTCATCTAAGTGATACATGATCCAAGTCAACTAGGTCGTGTCTGATCATCACGTGAGACGTACTAGTCATCATCGGTGAACATCTTCATGTTGATCGTATCTTCTATACGACTCATGTTCGACCTTTCGGTCTTCCGTGTTCCGAGGCCATGTCTGTACATGCTAGGCTCGTCAAGTCAACCTAAGTGTATTGCGTGTGTAAATCTGGCTTACACCCGTTGTATTCGAACGTTAGAATCTATCACACCCGATCATCACATGGTGCTTCGAAACAACGAACCTTCGCAACGGTTCACAGTTAGGGGGAACACTTTCTTGAAATTATTGTGAGGGATCATCTTATTTAAGCTACCGTCGTTCTAAGCAAATAAGATGTAAAACATGATAAACATCACATGCAATCAAATAGTGACATGATATGGCCAATATCATTTTGCTCCTTTTGATCTCCATCTTCGGGGCGCCATGATCATCATCGTCACCGGCATGACACCATGATCTCCATCATCATGATCTCCATCATCGTGTCTTCATGAAGTTGTCTCGTCAACTATTACTTCTACTACTATGGCTAACGGTTAGCGATAAAGTAAAGTAATTACATGACATTTATGTTGACACGCAGGTCATAAATAAATTAAGACAACTCCTATGGCTCCTGTCGGTTTTCATACTCATCGACATGCAAGTCGTGATTCCTATTACAAGAACATGATTAATCTCATACATCACATATATCATTCATCACATCCTTTTGGCCATATCACATCACATGGCACATGCTGCAAAAATAAGTTAGACGTCCTCTAATTGTTGTTGCAAGTTTTTACGTGGCTGCTATAGGTTTCTAGCAAGAACGTTTCTTACCTACGCCAAAACCACAATGTGATATGCCAATTTCTATTTACCCTTCATAAGGACCCTTTTCATCGAATCCGATCCGACTAAAGTGGGAGAGACAGACACCCGCTAGCCACCTTATGCAACTAGTGCATATCAGTCGGTGGAACCGGTCTCACAAAAGCGTACGTCTAAGGTCGGTCTGGGCCGCTTCATCCTACGATGCCGCCGAATCAAGATAAGACTAGTAACGGCAAGTAAATTGACAAAATCAATGCCCACAACATCTTGTGTTCTACTCGTGCATAGAAACTACGCATAGACCTAGCTCATGATTGCACTGTTGGGGAAGGTAGAAGAATTTTAAAATTTTCTACGCATCACCAAGATCAATCTATGGAGTCATCTAGCAACGAGGGAGAGGGGAGTGCATCCACATACTCTTGTAGATCGCGAGCGGAAGCGTTCAAGAGAACGGGGTTGATGGAGTCGCACTCGTCGTGATCCAAATCACCGATGACCGAGCGCCGAACAGACGGCACCTCCGTGTTCAACAGACGTACGATTGGGGAAGACGTCTCCTCCTTCTTGATCTAGCAAGGGGAAGGAGAGGTTGATGGAGATCCAGCAGCACGACGGCGTGATGGTGGAAGCAGCGGTGATCTCGGCAGGGCTTCGCCAAGCTCCAACAAGAGGGAGAGGGAGGTGCCAGAGACTTGGGTGCGGCTGCCCTCCCTCCCCTCCACTATATATAGGGCCCCTAGGGGGGCGGCGGCCAAGGGGGGACTTGCCCCCCAAGTCAGGTGGGGAGCCCCCCACCCCTAGGGTTTCCAACCCTAGGTGCAGGGGGAGGCCCATGGGGGGGCGCACCAGCCCACCAGGGGCTGGTTCCCCTCCCACTTCAGCCCATGGGGCCCTCCGGGATAGGTGGCCCCAACTGGTAGACCCCCGGGACCCTTTCGGTGGTCCCGGTACAATACCGGTGACCCCCGAAACTTTCCCGGTGGCCGAAACTGGAATTCCTATATACAATTATTCACCTCTGGACCATTCCGGAACTCCTCGTGACATCTGGGATCTCATTCGGGACTCCGAACAACTTTTCGGGTTACCGCATACTAATATCTCTACAACCCTAGCGTCACCGAACCTTAAGTGTGTAGACCCTACGGGTTCGGGATACACGCAGACATGACCGAGATGACTCTCCGGTCAATAACCAACAACGGGATCTGGATGCCCTTGTTGGCTCCCACATGCTCCTCGATGATCTCATCGGATGAACCACGATGTCGAGGATTCAAGTAATCCCGTATACAATTCCCTTCGTCAATCGGTACGTTACTTGCCCGAGATTCGATCGTCGGTATCCCAATACCTCGTTCAATCTTGTTACCGGCAAGTCACTTTACTCGTACCGTAATGCATGATCTCGTGACCAAACACTTGGTCACATTGAGCTCATTATGATGATGCATTACCGAGTGGGCCCAGAGATACCTCTCCGTCATACGGAGTGACAAATCCCAGTCTTGATCCGTGTCAACCCAACAGATACTTTCGGGGATACCTGTAGTATACCTTTATAGTCACCCAGTTACGTTGTGACGTTTGGTACACCCAAAGCACTCCTACGGCATCCGGGAGTTACACGATCTCATGGTCTAAGGAAATGATACTTGACATTGGAAAAGCTCTAGCAAACGAACTACACGATCTTGTGCTATGCTTAGGATTGGGTCTTGTCCATCACATCATTCTCCTAATGATGTGATCCCGTTATCAATGAAATCCAATGTCCATAGTTAGGAAACCATGAATATATGTTGATCAACGAGCTAGTTAACTAGAGGCTCACTAGGGACATGTTATGGTCTATGTATTCACACATGTATTATGATTTCCGGATAACACAATTATAGCATGAATAATAGACAATTATCATGAACAAGGAAATATAAAAATAATCATTTTATTATTGCCTCTAGGGCATATTTCCAACAATCCCTTCCTCTTCAGGGAAAACCAACGCATTGCTCAAGAGGTAGCAGTCTCACGTCAAGGAGGTGCCCGAGGCGTCCACGAGGCAGGACCACATGCCTCGGGGGTGAGCGCACCCCCACCCTCGTGGACGCCCCGGGACTCTCCTGGCCCAACTCTTTTACTTCGGGGTCTTCTCTTGGTCCATAAAAAATCGTCAAAAATTGGCACGTCAATTGGACTCCGTTTGATATTCCTTTTCTGTAAAACTCAAAAACAAGGAAAAACAGAAACTGGCACTGGGCACTAGGTTAATAGGTTAGTCCCAAAAATTGTATAAAATAGCATATAAATGCATATAAAACATCCAAGGTTGATAATATAATAGCATGAATACTTCATAAATTATAGATACGTTGGAGACATATCAGTGAGGTCGACACACATGCGTTCCTTCCCTCCTTTCTTTGGCACGACGACTGGGTTTGCCAGCCACTCTGGGTACCGGACCTCGCGGATGACACCTGCTGCCTCCAGCTTGCGGGTTTCTTGAACGATGAAAGACTGCTTCTCTGTGGATTATCGCCTCGCCTTCTGCTTCACAGGGCGCACATTGTGGCACACCCTCAGATGATGCTCAATCACTCCTCTCGAGATCCCAACTAGCTGCTTGGGTTACCAGGCAAATACCCACTTGTTCGCTCGCAAGAAGCCCACCAACTTCTTTTCTTGGTCTGGGCGAGGTCGGCGCCTATGGTAAAGGTAGCGCCATAGGCCCCGTCCGCGTCAACCGGTATCTGCTTCGTCTTGGCTTGACCTTGAGTGAACAACTGCTTCTTCTTGTTCGGCGCAGCCACCTTGGCTCTGGGCACGGCCTTGTCGGCTGGGCAAGCTGCCGCCGTGGCCCTGTAGGCTAGCTTGAGGGCCGCCACAGCTTCCTTGGTGTCTCCGGCCATGGTGAGGACGCCCTTGCTTCCTGGCATCTTCGTGAGGTTGTAGGCAGGATGGACTGTTGTCATGAACTGGGCGAGCACCGGGTACCCAAGGATGGCGTTGTACGGCAAACCTATGTGGGCGATGGCGAAGTCGATTAGCTCAATGCAGTAGTTGTCGCGTGTGCTGAAGGTCACGGGGAGACGGAACTGCCCAGGGGGTTGGAGTGGTTGCCGCCGACCCCGAAGAAAGGCTTGCTAGGGCGGAGCCGCTCAAGTGGTACATGGAGGAGGCTGAAAGCCTCCGCGGAGAGCACGTTGAGGCCGGCGCCGCTGTCGATGAGGGTCTTGGTGACGGCTACACTATAGATGGTCGGCGTGCAAAGCATCAGAATCACACACGAACCAACGGTGTTGACTGGGTGATCTCTTGAGTCGAAGATCAGGTTGGCCTTGTGCACCGCCCAACCCTGGGGAGCCCCCTGCCGCGTGGAGGCAGCGCTGATCTGGCGAGAGAACGGCTTGGCGTGACGGTCCGAGGGTGCTGCATGTGAGCCACTGAGGAGGGCCGTGACGATGGGGGGTGCTGGTTCTCTGAAGCGCATGATGAAGAGGTCGTGCAGCTCCTCCCAGGAGGCAATAGAAGATTATGGCAGATGGAGGAGTCAGGCGCGTGGCACACCAGCGAGGGCCATCGGGAGCCAGTTGTCCATGGCTTTATCGTTGCCCCGGCCTCCAGAACGGCCTCCTCGTAGGACAGCAGAAAGACCACCATCGGGTCCGCCGCACCATCATAATGGGGCGACATCTCCGGCTTGAACTTGTCCGGCCACTGCACCCGCCGCAAGGCGGGTGTGAAGGCCCAGAGCCCCCCGGCGCTGCGGAGGGCGCCCGCCGATCCAGTCAGAGAAGTGGCGGCGTCCATGAGAATAGGTTGGAGAGGTTAGGCCGTCGAGGCAAGGCTTCAGCGCACCCCTACCTGGCGCGCCAGATGTCGGATTTCGGGTTCCGGCAAACCATTGAGGTTCGAACACTGGGCTGCGCACAAAGATCTCTCCCCCTCTCTAGCTCGCACACTCCACAAGATCTCACGGCCTAG
Source organism: Triticum urartu (assembly GCF_003073215.2). Lineage (NCBI taxonomy): Eukaryota > Viridiplantae > Streptophyta > Magnoliopsida > Poales > Poaceae > Triticum > Triticum urartu. The sequence goes on along the minus strand of NC_053024.1, from coordinate 653,706,408 downwards.
TTCGACGAACCCAAATAACGAGAGACACAAGATTTATACTGGTTCAGGCCACCGTTATGGTGCAATACCCTACTCTAGTGTGGTGTGGTGGATTGCCTCTTGGGCTGATGATAAATAGTTACAAGGGAAGAACAGCCTCCTGAGGAGAGGTGTTCTTTTGCTTGGCGAACTTGTCTGGGGCTAAGGATGGAGTGGCTCTGATTCCAGAAGAGATCTTTTTCTCTCTCGTCGCCCCCTCACTATGGTGGTAGCTAGTCCTATTTATATAGGCCCTGGTCTTCTTCCCAAATATTGAGCGGGAAGGGATCCCACAATAGCCTGTTTGAAGGGGGAAAACTAGTACAAGCTATCCTGACAAAAGGTGGTCTTCGCCTGCTAAAGGCTCTAGTGGTGATGCCGTCTTGGGCTCCAGGGTGACCTCCATCCTGCTGGTCTTGGTCTTGTTGCACCGATATGGAAACCTTTTCCTGATGCCTTCGGACTCCTCACCCGCACTTGCCTCTTTAGCATCAAAGAGGAAACAAGGACACTGCGCACGCTAGCGCCCACCTGGCTCCAGTCGTCATGGCTTGCGTCACTGAAACCTCGCGAGGTGTCCCTTGCCTTGATCTCTCCGCTCCTCGAGCCAGCTTGAGGCCACCCCTGAGGAGATCTTGCGCCATCCGCCTCGCGAGGCTTGGCCCCTCGCAAGGGTCTTGAGTGTTTGTTGGTAAAGATGGGCCATACAGACCACTGGTGGAGCCATGCTGTGGGCCGTAGGTAGGCAAGTCTGGGGACCCCTATTCCCCAAACGCCGACAACCGTGCATAGGGAGCATACAAAAGAAGCTCGAGGCCACAAGGCGGAGGAGGAGAAGATGAAGGCCCGAGAGGACGCCATCAGGGGTCGCGACGGCGAGCTGGAGCAGTTTGCGAAGGCACAGGCCACGGAGCGCAGCCTACTGGAGGAGCTGGAGCAGAAGCTGAAGGTGGAGAAGGCCAAGCTTGATGTCAAGGCGAATGTCTTGGCTGAGGACTGCGCGGCCTTCAAGCTCCTCCAGGAGAGGTCTCGGACAGCGCTGCGGTCGCTCTACGAGAAAGGCTTGGATGGGCCATTGGCCGCCAGCAACGAGGGCCCCACCTAGCTTCTTCCTTTCCTAGTTGATGCGCTTGAGGAAGTTGTGAGCGGTATTGGCCCCATGGCAGAGGAAGAAGCCTGCGTTCTTTCCTCAGCCGCGCTAATGCGTGTCTTCAGCCACCTCCATCTTCGCGATCCCGCCGCCCGCCTTGACGAGCTGCTGGAGCCTGTGGATGACGAGCATTGTGCGGCCGCCACCACGGCCGTGAAGGGTCAGGTGGAGGCCCTACTGGAGAAGTGCCGCGCCTTCGCTCCCGCGCCCCCGACCAGCGGTGCTACCGATCGTGCAACTCCGTCTAGTGGTATAGGTGAAGGAGGTGCCGTTGGGGAAGAAGCATCCCTTGCTAGCGATGACCGTGTCTAGGGGTGTCGGGATGGCAGCTCCTTTCCTGTTTAGTTTCTGCAATATGCACCATGCCTCATGGAGGCTTTGAACTCGCATTTGGTTTCAGGAGAACAATATGTCTTGTAATATTTTCTTTGAAATTCTGCGATTTCCTTTCCATTTGCTTTACATTCTGCGTTGGCAGGGCCCGACCCCGCGCATACCTCAGCCGCCATTGGGCTGTCCGGATCACTAGGACGGACCAAGGAGTGAGGGGCTACGTGGTTAGTTAGGCTCCTGAGTCGCGATGCTCAGGAGTCCCCCTTGACGCGCAAACGACATGCGTACCTTGGCTTCGCTTGAGAGGGCGTGCGACGACCAGGTCCGAGGGACCTGGTAGGGTGGCGTATGCTTGGGCGTGACCCGTGCCCAGCCCTCTCACGTGACTCTCCTGAGGGGAGGTGTTGCGATGAGGCCAGACACCGAGCTCGGAGGCTCCCTGAGGTTGATACGTCTATGGGGCCGCCCTCAGTTGTTTATCACCAGCGCGGACCATAGTGCTTCCGCACTTGCACGGGCATAGCCGCTCCTCGGTAGTGTCGACTACCACCATGGAGCATGGTGCTTCCACTGGCACATGGGAGGGCACTCCCTACTGCGGAGAGCCCTCGTGGCGTGTACAACCCCGCCCTGACACGTGGCTTGCACGGCAGGGCTAGACGAGGTGTGTCTAGGCACTCGTGAGCCAGCGCGGGACTCACGAGGCCCTACCTCAAGGCGGGTTGCATCTGGTCTTGGTTCTTGATGGTTGTGGCGCTCCTGCGAGATGGTTAGACAACCTGTGCCAAATGAATTTCCTAAGGTTATCGCACGAGAAGGCCAAGCACCAACGACCCCAGGAGGTGACATGAACGGGGCCGGCCCGCCAGACAGAGCTCAGCCGTTGGATTTATCGACGCTGCAGGGACGGGGCCGAGCATAGTCGCTGTGCCTAGCCTTCTTATGCGAAGGATCCTGAAGAAAGACGATTGGCGCGCGGCTCCCATGGTGGGTGACAATCAAGCAGGTGATAACCATAGATAGATTATGCATGAAAAGCAAACTGGCTTAGGTATATGCAAGAATGATACATGTCACTGGGTCGAACCCGAGCGGCCTGGGGATGATGCAGCTCGTGGGGCGCCCCCAACTGGGTGAACTAAAGATGCAAGCGGATACATGCCATAGGGACTGACCCACGCGGCCTGGGAATGATGCAGCCCAGGGAGCGCTCCCAGCTAAATGAACATGGAAAGATCTCACCTAGTTGGCTATCAAAGGAGTGTTGGGGTAGCTGAAGACGCGCGCTGAAGAAGACACTCCTCACGAGCCGTCGAGGCCCAGAGCCTCGGGAGGCCATGGAGGCTCGGGTGGCCTCCTGAGGACCGTCTCCATCTGCGCCACGACTGCGTGATGCCTGGCTTCCTAACCTGCCAGGATGCTCCGCAGATTGCGCTGGAAGGCGACTGCCACGCTCGGCAGGCCAAACCGCATGCGAACGTAGCTATGACGTGGACCCTCACACCGGCGAGCATGTGAAGGCCAGAAGCGATCCTGAGGTGCGGCCCTATTGAGCCCTGGGATGTCGATGCTGACGCGCATCTCACCACCCTCGCCTGGGTGGGGAGCAGCGCTAGGTGGGCAGCGGTCGCCACATATTTCCCTTGCTTCCTGAAGCTCCTGAGTGGCCTTGACGATGAACTCCTGAGCGCCGGGCGCTCCATGCCCGGTGCCCTCCTGAGGGAAACATGTCACGAAGCACGCCTCCACGTGGTGCCCGAGCACCTCCCTCGTGATGTTCGCCAGGTCTGAGGCCCTCTAGAAGAGAGCCCCTGAGCCCTACCCAAGGAGGGCGCTAGGCGCTCCTCCCTATGCGAAGGAGGGAGGCGCCCCAGGTGTGGGCGCCGATCCTGAAGTGGTGCTCCTGGAGGTGCCGCCCTCCTAAGGCGCAGTGCAGAGTAACTGCTTCTTCTTCTTGGGGTTCGCCTCAGGAGGGTACTATTCATCCGCGTTGTCAGGGTCTTCGATTGATGAAGCTTGGAAGGCGCGCTCGAGGAAGCACACCGCGTCTCTCTCTTCGCAGGGGACCGTGATGATTCGTTGGTGTTGTGGGTGCGCATGTTGTGGAAGGCGCAGAACTTACGGCTGCCCTTGGCCGACTCGGTAAGATCTCGGCCATGCTTTGTGTCTGGCTCTGCCGCGAGTATGGCCACCCCTTTGCGCTTCACGTCCTTAACCTTGGCCTTCTTCTCCTCTGGATCTGGAGCGGGGAACTCGAGGAGGGAGAAGCACCCCTCCTCAGCTCTTGCACACTTGGTGGCTATGTTGAATAGCTCCAAAGTCATGCACAACTCCTCATAGATGGTGAGCTCCTCCTTCATCTTGATGTTGCAGACGCCATCGGAAAACGCTGAGATGATGGCCTCGTATGTCACCTTGGGGATCTTGAGATGCACGTTGTTGAAGCGCTCGATGTACTTCTGCAGGGTCTCTCCCAGCTGTTGCTTGATGCGGCGCAGGTCACCCACGGCCGGGGGGCGGTCGAGAGTGCCCTGGAAGTTGGCGACGAAGTGGTTGCGCATCTCTTCCCAGGAGGAGATCGAACCCGGGGGCAGGTTCAGGAGCCATGATCGAGCGCCATCCTTGAGAGCCATGGGAAACCAGTTTGCCATGACCTTTTCGTCGCCGTTGGCCGCCTCGATGCTCAGCTCATAGAGCTGCAAGAACTCCGCAGGGTCGGGGGTGCGGTCATAGCGAGGAGGCAGATCGGGCTTGAACTTGCCTGTCCAAACGACGCTACACAGCTCAGGAGTGAAGGCGCGGCAGCCTGCCGTAGCCACCGGGGCCTGTTGTGGAGGCGGAGCTTGATCTTGGTGTCCCTCCACCGCCATGGCAAGTGGCGCATGGCCCTGCCGCTGCAAGCGATCCTGACGTGGCGGTGCTAGGAGCGGTGTAGTGTTTTCTTGCAGATAGGGAACCTCTTGGCACCTTCTTTCTTCTTGCGTAGGAATATGGCGTGGTGGATCACACCGCAGGACCGCACATATTGGAGCGAGGACGCCGTCTTGACGCGGAGCAGGCGGGGCGCTCCATGAGCCGCGCGACTTGACGCGAGGGCGCCATCTTGTTGCGGAGGGGGCGGAGGCGCTCCGTGAGCCACATCACCCGCAGCCAGGGGCAGGCGAGGCAGCGAGAGGGATGGTGCAGGAGAGCCCCTCGCGGCGCTGACGAGCTCGGCGATGCGGTCCAACCAGTCCTCATAGAGGTCGCCGACCGGGCGGTAGTGCAGGAGCTTGCGTGCCATGAGCAGCGCGGCCTGCGTGTCCGTGGGCGCGCGGCGAGCGTGAGACGATGAGCGAGCCGGAGTCTGCGACGGGGTGGCGGTGCGGCCGTCTCGCCACACGAAGGGGTGCAGTGAGGAGGCTTGTTGCTCGTTTGCCGCCCGGCCAGTGGCGGCGTTGGCGGCGGGTGACGGAGAACGACGGGGAGGCCCGCCGACAGGGGTTGTCTAAGCGACGCAGGTGGCGAGGGCGGCACGGCGCTCAGCGCGGGCCCGACGAGCATCGGCCATGAACTTGGTGGAGTGGTGAAGCGCGGATTGACGAAGGGGAAAGCTTCAGCGCACCCCTATCTGGCGCGCCAAATGTCGGATTTCGGGTTCCGGCAAAACCCTTGAGGTTCGAACACTGGGGTGCGCATGAAGATCTCTCCCCTCTCTTGCTCGCGCACATCATGATCTCACGGCCTGGCTCGACGGACCCAAAGAAACAAGAGACACAAGATTTATACTGGTTCGGGCCACCATTGTGGTGTAATACCCTACTCCAGTGTGGTGTGGTGGATTGCCTCTCGGGCTGAGGATGAATAGTTATAAGGGAAGAACAGCCTCCTAAGGAGAGGTGTTCTTGTGCTTGGTGAACTTGTGTGGTTGGGGATGATCTGGATGATCCGTCCCTGCTATGGTGATGGCTAGTCCTATTTATAGAGGCCATGGTCCTCTTCCCAAATATTGAGCAGGAAGGGATCCCACAACGGCCAAATTCGATGGGAGACAACTAGTACAAGTTATCCTGACAAAAGTAGTCTTCGCCTGCCAAAGGCTCTGGTGGTGACGCCGACTTGGGCTCCATGGTGACCTCTGTCCTGCCGTCCTGCTAGTCTTGGTCTTGTTGCACCGATATGGGAACCTTTCCCTGATGCCTCGGGACTCCTTGCCCGCGCTTGCCCCTTTAGCACCAAAGAGGAAACAAGGACACTGCGCATGCTGGTGCCCGCCTGGCTCCAGTCCTCATGGCTTGCGTCACTGAAACCTCGTGAGGTGTCCCTTGCCTTGATCTCTCCACCCCTTGCGAGCCAGCCTGGTGAGGCCGTGCCTGAGAAGGTCTTGCTTCGTCTACCTCGCGAGGCTTGGCTCCTCGCGTGAGTCTTGAGTGTTTGCTGGTGAAGATGGGCCATACGCGGCCGCTGGTGGAGCCACGCCATGGGCCGCAGGCAGGCAAGTCTGGGGACCCCCTTCCCGGAACACCGACAATAGCGACAGTATTAGCAGTCAAACATCCAGCAACAGAAGCATCCTTATCACGCTCAAGACATTTTAAAGATGGTTGCTCAAAGTCTTCCTGAGTGGAACTGATCTGTTAACCGCGGAGTGACTCGTTCTCCTTTTGAAGATCTTCATGAGCCGATCTCAAGTTCTCAAGCTCTTGCTTCCTTTGAAGATAATCATAGGAGAGCTTTTCATGAGTAGTTGAGAGCATTTCATGACTACTTTCAAGTTCCTCGTACTTAACATGAAGACGTTTAATGTCTTAAATTAAGGACTGAGTTCGAGTCATTTCCGCGTAAAACAGGTCATTGCTCTTGTCTAGCAACTTTTGAATATGTTCCATAGCATATTGTTGTTCTGTTGCAATTTTAGCAAGTGTCTTGTAGCTAGGTTTAGATTCACATTCAGAGTCATCTTCACTTGAAGTTTGAAAGTAAGCATCACGTGAGGTTACCTTGGCACCACGTGCCATGAAGCAGTAGGTTGGAGAAGATGGCTCAGGTTCGAGAGTCATCATTTTGAGAGACTCCTTGAATTCAAGGAACCATGGGTCCTGACATGTTCGATGGCCTTCATCCACGTCAGAGATTCGGTCCCATATAAGCTTTGCATTGCAAAGATGCTTGACACGCCTGAACTCATCTCTTGACAGACAGGAGCATATAACAGCCTTCGCCTTTGTATCCAGAAGGGTGTACTTCTGAATATCGTCCGCACGCGCCATCTTGCATAAATCCGTGAGACCGATCTCCGTAATAGTACAAAGCTCACTGTCCATAGCTAGAAGGTGCTTCCTCATCATAGCCTTCCATCGGGGATAATCATGACCATTGAAAATGGGGTACGCAGCGGAGACCTTGATTGTCCCTGCAGTCGACATAGCTAAAACTCCAGGTGGTTAAACCGAATCACACAAAACAAGGGAGCACCTTGCTCTGATAGTAATTGAAAGTGCTAGTTATCAACTAGAGGGGGTGAATAGGTGATTTTTTATGAGAGTCTTCAAAACACGGGGGCTTTGAAGACAAACAATAGAAATGAACCTATTGATATGCAGCGAAAGGTAGACTACACTAGATAAGCCATAGTCAAGTAAGCAATGAAGTGAAAACACGAAGACTATCAGAAGCTAGGTAGTATGGATCAGGATGGAAGATAGTATGAAGCCAAACAGTAAAGAGTCTTCACTTAGTGAAGTCAATCGTATCATACAGGCATGCAATGACTTCACGAAGACAAACTGTAAAGTAAAGGGAAGTGAAGGATAGAACCAGTATCGTGATGAAGACAAGGATTTGGTGGACCAGTTCCAGTTGGTGTGACAACTGTACGTGTGGTTAGGGAGGCTGAGATTCAACTCAGAAGACCACGTATTCACCTTATTCCCCTTGAGCTAAGGACCCATAGTCCTCGCCCAATCACTCTGGTAAGTCTTCGAGGTAGACTTCCAAACCTTCACAGACTTCGTTCACCGGCGATCCATAATGACTCTTGGACGCTCAGAACACGACGCCTAACTGGCTGGAGGATTCTCAATGCTCAAGTGTAATGAGTCCTCAGGTCACGCAGACAGAAAGACTTTAGTGATGCCTAACACTCTTTGGCTTTGGGTGTTTTGGGCTTTGTCCTTGCAAGGAACTCTCTCTCAAATGCTTCGGAGGTGGGTTCCTCTCAAACGACAAAAGTCGTGCACTAACTCTGAGAAGCCACCAATTTATGGTGTAGGGGTGGGCTATTTATAGCCAGGAGGCAACCCGACCTGATTTGTCCAAAATGACCCTGGGTCACTAAGGAACTGACACGTGTCCAATGGTCAGATTTCAAACACACGTGGCAGCTTGACTTGGGCTACAAGTGAAGCTGACTCATCCAGCCGTGGATAAGATTTTCTCTCATAGTCTTCGCTCGAAGACAAAGGATTTGGTTGAGCATCACATCAGTCACTCTGACTTTGTTCACTTGGACCCCACTTAGCAGTGTGGTGGTTCCTATGACTCAACAAAGAAGAAAAGGAAACTACGAAACAACTATGTCTTCGTACTCCATAGTCTTCATGCGATGTCTTCTGATGTCATAGTCTTCAATGTGAATCCTTTCACAGACCACCATTGTCTTCAATGTCTTCACACATTTTTAGGGGTCATCCCTGGTAGGTAAACCGAATAAGTATGGGACTACTACCTGTGTTATCCTGCAATTCTCACAAACACAATAGTCCCTCAACCAAGTTTGTCGTCAATACTCCCAAACCAACTAGGGGTAGCACTAGATGCACTTACAATTATAGTTATGTTCTTGCATGGTAGTTATTTCCGATGCCACTGGTCATGTTATGCTATGAGTAGTGTTATACTTTCATGCTCGTCAGTATGCCATGCTCATTCGGATATATGATTTATTGTTGTTGATATGCTTGATGATTATGTTGCACCCCCATGCTTACACTACTAGGGAAAAGGCTACTAGCAGCACGAGTAAAATGGCTACTAGCAACGCGGGTACCCGCGCTACTAGTATCGCGCTACAGCTAATAGTTAGGAGTAGCATGGGTTAAACCCATGCTACTGCTATTTCACACCAGCGCTACAACTATCCTAAATACTAGTAGCGATTTGTTGTTTCCCCACGCTACTAATAACTAATTATGAATTAAAAAATAAAAGTTAGATGCAGTTGCTTCCATTAGAGACACGTCCAATGAAAAATAAGCTCAGGTCACAGAACCATCTTTAACACTTGCAGCATTCATGGATACAATAGTGAACATTTGAACAGGAAGGAATCACGACATCCCATATCATACACACACAACTATCATTGAAAGGTGGGTACTTTCCCTAGCGTTCCGTCAACCTAAACAAACCACTTCTCTAGATGTATCTACCAAGACTCGGAGTTTAGACGCAGGTGGACCTCCCCCGGACTGTGGCGTCGAGGTCCTCCTCCTCGGCGACCTCGGGGGTCGAGATTACCTGGATGATCATCTGTGTGACGCGGTCGCCGGTCTTCACGGCCAAGTCCACCTCCGAGTCGTTGAAGAGCACACTGCCCACCGGGCCGTGGTAGTCCACGTCAATCAACCCTGCGCCCATGTCGGGAAAGTGAAAACTTGTTAGTTAGCGTCCACATCCAAATCTAGTACGGTATTTTGTTTCTTTCTAGCACATGCACCTGAATTAATAGTGACAACCAGAGTAATAGTACATCATTATAAACTAGCATACAGTTCAGAGTTGGAAACTACAGAGACTAAAATTAACATGGATTGTTCTAGGCATCTAGCCCAAGAAAACAGAGCACTAGCTAGTTGTTCCATGAAACGATCAGATGGTACAAAGATATGATTCGTATCCTCTATGAGTTCACACTCTACTCACAGCCAGCCTTAGCGACACGTTGGATCCTGCAAAACCTTGAATTCATTGTTCCGACGACAAGGCATAAGCCTGTTCAAATTACCAAGGTGTGCAGATATGAATTGTACTACACATGAAGTATTTGCGGAATTTTGAAACACTCTGTTCTCAGGATCACCAGGTGCTATCTGTTTGTGGCTCTCAGCCTCATCGGCATGTTGGCGTCCGGTCCACCGAGACTGCCGATCGTCGCCTCGTACGTCCTGGTGGCCAACAGGGTGGACGACACCCAGCGCTCAACTTGGACGGAGGAGTTGCTGCGCCTAGGAGGTTCCTCGCCTGTATGGTTCATCTTGTTGAGCTGCAAAAATACACACACAAAATCATGTCGGAGCAAATCGCCATAAAGTTTTTTACAAAACTGCTTGCCAAATCCCCATGTTGCGAATTTGCTATATAATTTAATGCTGAAATTTTTCTAATACACACTGAACTTGCATACAACATATTCATAACATCACTACTCCTAACTGCACTATGATCTATCCATTCAAGAGAGTTTGAACTTGCTAGCATCATCTCCTAACTGCATCCATCTCATTATCTTTTACAAAACAATTCTCAATATGGAGCAAATAACAACAGGAAGGAGGCCACCACCATGCACATACAACATCAGCATGCAAGCTAGGGGCACAAACATACAGTAGCAAGTATGAATTTTGTAGACTGTGGGAATTAAAGAAACATTAGTAATTTGGTAGTACACATGACACACAGAAATAGTGAGTAGGAGTACATGGTTTTGAAGTAGTATCTATAGTAATCCGCTACCTTACTTTCAGGTCACACACTCACAATACAGTAACTGTAAACTACTTCCATGTTACCAAATTTAAAGGTTGCAACAACGATACCGTATGCTAGATGAATTGTATGGTTGAAACAGAGAAAACTCAAAGAATAGGAATACACGACCAACCTTGCCATTGATGATAGACTTTCTTCTCACGCATTCCTCCTCCGATTTGTCTGATTTTGAGCAACAAATGATCGGACTTCCCACTGAAACATACATAAGAAAGCATATTCAACACCTAATTCACTAGAGATGATTCACCAAGGTAACCATGTTCCCCCAAGCAACCGATGAACAATGAATAATTTTGCATATCTGAAGAACAAATTTGGATGGTGGTAACACCAAAGCTTCCCAATTTGCATCCCTGAAAGGACTCCGTGCTCTTAGCTGAGAAGAACTCACCTCTGGCCGACGGCCGGTGGGCGGAGCGGCCACTGATTAAGCTCGGGGAAGAGTACAACGGCCTCGTGGGCGCCAGCGAGTAGAGGAAGTGGACATGCTACCCCTACTCCTATAGACTAACGGCTCCATGCTCGGGCTGATGGAGGCAGGGCTCGCGAGCAGCGGCTGGTCGCGCCGGGATTTGGCCGCTACATGGGATCCATGCTCGGGCCCATGGGGGAGAGGATCCGTGGCACGGTGGCGGGGGAAGGGGCCGGTGCGACGGAAGCGCCGCCAGTTCAAATCGTGCATATGTGTTTCATATGCAGCAATTCAAATTGAGCCAAAACATAGGTTTAGTAATAGTACAACATTAGTACGGCTACAGCCAAACAAGTTTATCTGCAGTTCATTAACAACACAACATAAGTCAAGCTACAACACGGATCAAGAAAATACACTGAATTGCTATTTTTTAAAGGTGTTTGAACTACTGTTTTTTGTTAAATAGAACTTATTTGCAAAAAGAAATATTGATTATTAGTTGAGGCGAGCACATCTGCAGAATCTGGAGTGAGCTAGGTGGGGTGCCTACAACAATGCTCACGCCTTTGTGTGGCTGTGGTTGTGCTGCTAATTAACTGAAACAAGAGGATTCATGGAAGAACAGAGAAGAGGGCAGAGGAAGAAAGTGAAACGGCCATGGGGATGGTGGTGCTTACCCAAGCTAGGATCTGTTGAGGCGGAGGTCCTTGGTCCAGCACCGCACCGGATTAGGCGATGGTGAACTCGACCACGTACGTGTCGTGGTGGTCTTCCTCGTCCATGGAGGAGGGCGGTTGCTGCACCGAACCGAAGAAATAAGTGAGGGGGTTGGGAGAGAAGAAAGAAGGGGAGAGGAGAGGGCATGAATCGAAGGGAGAGGAGATCGGACCGCACCGGAGTTGGAGGCAGCCGAAACCCTAGCCGCGGGGAGGGGTCGTGCACGAGCGCTTGCCGCCATGAAGAGCGGATCTGGCTGGAGGGAAGGAAGAACCGTCGTGAGAGCTCGTGGGTGTGCAGTTCCGGCGACGGCCGCCAAAAGTAGTCGGAATCGCCTGGCGTTGGTAGCGGCGGCAAGGGTTCGCGGGAGGAAGAGGAGAAAATGAGAGAGCGATGGTGGTTGTTCGCTAGGCTAGGTTGGTTGTCTCGCTGGGCTGGGTGGGATGGGTTAGTTGTAGCGCTTTTCGTGACCAGCGCTACGACTATGTTTCTATTACTAGTGCGGCCCAGCAAACCCACGCTACTACTATGACATATCCGCACGACACGACTAGGGATATTTACTAGTAGCGTGTTTTTTTATCCACGCGCTACGAGTAATATTAACTAGTAGCGCGAGTCAATGTAGCGCGCTACTAGTAAGTAGTAGTAGTGCCTTAATTTAAAACTCGCTGCTGGTAAGATCCTGTGTATACGCTTTCCCTAGTAGTGTTATGTTGATATCGTGCATTATAGTTGCATCATGTTATTTTAATATGGCCCATCTTATTGCATTAATAATCAAACTTGAACAACTGTTGGCTGAGTCATGATGCCACCAAATCAAGCTGACTAGTGCAGCCACACTTGCCTTATGGGGGGGGTCCTAACTGGGTCTACTGTCATGCCTCTCGCCGGTGCCTCCAAGGAGGGAAGGTTATGGGCGTGCGCTACCCTGATCAGGTAGGTGGACATAAGGCTTGTGTGTCCATTGTTGTGATTGGTATACCATTGTCCCCGTTTGGGACCGTTTATAGTTTTGTCACGACAGTGGCCGTTGGGTGTCACGAGGTGACACGGGGTCACCCATGACTTATCCCAAAGGGGAGTTTGTCGGAGTGGCTAGGAGAGTGTCATGGCAATAGATCAGTTTTGTCGGAACGCCGTTGGTCCACTCGAATGGGAGCACAAGGCCATGGGTTCTGTGGGGTGGGTACAGTGTACTAACCTCTACAGAGTGTGTGTTAAATCTATCAATAGCCGCGCCCATGGATATGGGCCCAATTTGTAGTAGGTCACACTATGGGTCAACAGTAATAATAATGTGCTTAAGAACAACCCTAGTTCGATGATGAAAGAAGTTGGTTGATCTTTATGTGATCGTGAGAGGATCACAGTGGTATCATGGATACCGAGTTGATGGATATTTGTGATGTTGTGCAAGAATCACGGGTAAAGGTCAAGCGCCTTGTGGTCATGTAATGATTGCTACGGTATTGTGAATACCAAGCTTGATTGGATCCTGAGATGATTGTGTGATGTCTATGATGGTAAGCTTATGCATGTGATGGTTACGAGGTAACCTCCGATCAGAGTAAGTTGGTTCAGGATAGGTTAAACCGATTGCATGTAGTATCATCCTGTGCATATCATGAGTAGCATTGCCATTCTCATTTCGTATGATGCTAGATGTGTTATGTTCAACATGTTCATGCCATGCCCATCTGATGTTGTTCTAGTGATATCATGTTCATCATTGTTTAACTTGTAATTGCCATGCTGTCGTCTGTCTTGATTGCTCTTGGTTGCTGTGAGCTTGTAAGTACATTCAATGTACTGACCTGGCGTGTCATACCAGTTTGCAGGTCATGCCGGATTTGGTTGCTTGTTTGTCATGGATTCCTTGTTTGCGAGCTAGGATAAGCATTCCAGCCAGAGTCCCTGCGGAGTGGAGTTCATCACCGTCGTCGATGTTCCGCTGCGAGTAGTTATTCCGCTGCGTTGTGTCGTTCTGCATCTTGCATGGAGCAACCATGGTAGGCGTAGTGTCGCTATGACGATGTGATCCCCTTGTACCTATATAGACTGAAATAAAGAGCTGTTTGTCCTATGCTAAGAAGTGTCGTATTCCAGAAGACTTCTCTCGATCTCTGGGCTGGAATATGGGGTGTTCTCGTTTCTCTGAGCCAGGGTGCCATAATATCAGTACCAAACCAAGTCCAAATGCCACTAAACTTTTGGAGATTTTTTCTGGACAAAAGAGATACAAGAAGCTTTCGGAGAGGGCCAGAAGACGAAGGAGGTGCCCACGAGCCACCAGGGCGCGCCCTGGTGCCTCATGGGCCCACCTTTGCTCCAGTTGAGGTAATTATGCCTCTATAAATTCTCTAAAATTGGGAAACCAACAGATAGCGCCACACTAAATAATTTTTCCGCCACTACAAGATTCAGTTCTCAAGAGATCCCCTATGGAGACCTTTTCTGGCACTCTACCGGTCGGGGGATCAACCACAGAGGGGCTCTACGTCAACCTTGTTGTGCTTCCGATGATGTGTGAGTTGTTTATCACAAACCCACAGTTCCATAGCTAGTAGCTAGTTGGCTTCTTCTCACTCTTTGATCTATAATAAAATGTTCTCCTTGATGTTCCTGGAGTTCTATTTGATGTAATCACTTTTCGCGGTGTGTTTATTGGGATCCGGTGAATTGTGAGTTTATGATCAGATTATCTAGTTATACTATTTGAATCTTCTCTGAACTATTTTATGCAGAATTATGATAGCTTTGTATTTCTCTCCAATCTATTGATTTGGTTAGGCCAACTAGATTGATTTATCGTGCAATGGGAGAGGTGCTTTGTAATGGGTGCATTCTTGCGGTGATCTATATCCAGTGATAGAAACGGACAAGACACGTATTTGTATTGTTGCCATTAAGGATAAAAAGATGGGGATTATTCATGTGTGAGTCTACTTTGTCTACACCATGTCATCTTGCTTAAGGCGTTACTCCGTTCTTTATGAACTTAATACTCTATATGCATGCTGGATAGCGGTCGATGTCAAAATCAGCGGATCTCGGGTAGGGGGTCCCGAGCTGTGGATCTTGGATCAGTGGGGAACAAGGGACGAAGAACACAGTGTTTACCCAGGTTTGGGCCCTCTCGAAGAGGTAAAACCCTACATCCTGCTTGATTATATTGAAGTATATAGGATGATTACAGAGTCAATCTACAACGAGATCAGATGAACTAAACCCTAGGCGAGTAGGATGATGGTTGTTGTTCTAGCCTCTATGGAATAAACCCTCGGGTTTATGTAGACACCAGGCATGCTAGGGTTTACACATGGTCGGTTACAAGGAAGGAATAAACATGCCGATTCATGACTTGGAGGATACACCAAGGCATCGAAGATTTCCTGTCCGGATACGGGGTCACCTCATAGCTCAGCCTTCTAGAAGTTGTAGTGCGGCCCAACTTTCCGGCCCATAAGAATAGGCCGGTAGCCCGAGGACCCCTTAGTCCTAGAGTCCCTTAGTAGTCCCCGAAATGCCAGTGTTTATTAATTTCCGAAGTCCTTGCATGTTCGAAGACTCCGGCTTGCGGGGCGAGTTCCTCCCCCTCTTTGTGTCCGGCTGACCGCTGTTCGGCCCCAATAACTTTCTCAATTCGTCGAGTCATTGTAGGTCCCACATCTTCGATCCTTACGTCGGAGTAATGTGATCTATCGACTTCCATGCGCCTAAAGGAGGCAGACGGTCCAGTAGTCTTTTAGGGAAATGCCCCTTACGGGACAGAGTTAGGTCTATTAAATAGGCCAGGAACGCGACGGGTAGCTCATCCCAAATCAAGAAGCCAGTACGCCAAAAAAATCTTCGAGAGAATGGCGAGTGCTCCTAGCTCCTCTTCATGCCCCCATGGCCCTCTTCCCGGTGACTGGGCGAGCTGCTCAGTCTCTCATCTTCAACTTAGCAAGATCGAGACTCAAGGATACCTCCCTGCGTCGGATCTCGTCTCCACCTGTCCAGGATTAGTTTCGGCCCATGGCGAAACTTTCATGGAGAATTCCCCTGCTCCTCGCAAGGAAGAGAGGGTATGTTCCGTGCCCTTCCTCTTACGATGCATGGGCTTTCCCATTCATCCTTTCCTTAGCGGTCTTCTGGAATTCTATGGGATCCAGCTCTATCATCTCACATCCGGGTCCATTCTGCATATCTCAGGCTTTGTCGCCCTTTGCGAGATGTTCCTGATCTGCGAAGCCCATTTCAAGTTGTGGAGAAAATATTTCTGCCTCGTCCCCCACACCCGGGGAGGGACCATCTTTGAAGTGGGCGGAGCCAAAGTATGACGCATAGCTAGGACAGGGTATCCCACAGGGACCCCTGAGAAAGATTCCGATCAATGGACCTGGGAGTGGTTTTATATCGAGGACGCCCCCTTATTTGAGCCAGCTTGGAGGGGTTTTCCCAAATACTCAGACGCTCCTCTAAGGAAGCGGTTTAATTGGCGGCCAAAGAACCCTTCTCAAGACGAGTGTGATGAAGTGCGGTGTCTGGCTGCTAAGGTGAAGCTGCTAGCACACATCAAGCTGGCCATTATTGACAGGTTGGCCGCTGCCATCACACGATGCATGCAAACCCTTCAGCAGAGGATGCACCCCCCTGTGGTGCTACAATGCAATAGGCAACGCGGCCCGTTACAAATGGCAGGGGC
Source organism: Triticum urartu (assembly GCF_003073215.2). Lineage (NCBI taxonomy): Eukaryota > Viridiplantae > Streptophyta > Magnoliopsida > Poales > Poaceae > Triticum > Triticum urartu. The sequence goes on along the minus strand of NC_053024.1, from coordinate 653,690,328 downwards.
CGGACAACCAGGCGTCAATGGCAGCTATATTAGCCGACCTCTTCAAGGGAGAGGAAGAAGAATTTTCCCTTCTGAGGAACAGGGATGTCTATTCCAGCTATAATCCCATTGAATGGGTAAGTTCAACATTCATTTGCATGGTCGTGGCACTAAGTAAATGTACCACAGCCATGTGGGACACATGGGCCCACATGTCAGGTTCAAAGGTTTCAGTCAACGGTCTGATGTCGGGTGGTACCAGAAAGCTTTCGGTAAAGAGCACGCCATATTATTCATTTTGAAAATTTAACACATAATTTTTTCACTAACAACTGGGTCTAGTGGGTCCACCTGTCAGGTCAGAATGTATATTTGACAGGTGTTCTACCGAGCGGGCTCTTGACATAGATAACAGCAAGTCACAGAGCCATCAGTTACAAACGGACATGCCATATGGTTAGTCTTTGCCATGTGGTGCTCTTGGCGGCTGTATCGTTTGCCGATTGTGCTTTGTTCACCGTGATGTTGTGTCGGCAAAATGTTATAGTTGTCGTGAACCTGCAGTTGCAGAGTGTAGCTCCCGGTGTATGTATGTTTGCCGAGTACCCGTGGATTCGCACCCGCTGAAGAGTCAGATACCCAGCGTATAAGGAAATACCAGTAGTGACATAAGAGATGCGACAACTTGTGTGTGAGAGATATGTTACCCATGAATACTCTCATCGGTGCTACGTTGAGACACTTTCTACTGGAATACTTACACGAATATGCTACACTACTATGTGTATTTTACAGGCCATCATTTAACACAATAAAGAGACCCCAAAAAATGACCGGAACCTAGGGAAACGTTCCGTGTCAACATGTGGTGGAATGGTATAAGTAGACGGGTCACCTGGTTCCCCATTCCAATACGGCTTGTGCCATCCTGGTTTCTCTCGAACGAAAGATGGCCTCCAACGATGGTGCTGATGGCTCAAGCCGTGGTCGCCGTCCATACCGTGCGCTTAGGATTAGAGCCTCGTCGTCATCACCTTCTCCGCCACGGCGCAGAAGTGCGCAAGTCGTCGCTAGCTCTGTGGGCGTCAACGCTGAGGGATCTGAACGCCGTCCACGTCCCTACCGTGCACTCCGGATACGTGCCAGCAACTCATCGCCATCACCATCGCCATCGCCTCCACGTCCACTGCCAGGTAATCATATGTGCATGTTCGTTAACGACTCCTCTGTTGTGTACGTAACGTACACACTTTACTTTACATGCATGCATGAACGAACGTTCTTTTGTACCATCGGCCGAGATGCTAAGTTTGTTACGCGCGCGTGCAGGTGTGGCTGTGGAAGCGTTGCCGATAGCCTTGCCTCTCGCAGTGCCAGATGACCCCGTGGTGGCTGATCTAGTCTCTCCCCCGCCAGCCGTCGCTCTGATGGTGCCAGCCGACCCTGTGGTGCTTGCGCCACCATCGCCGCAGTCGGACATGGCTCCGAGTGTTCCAGGCCCCGTGGCGGCATCACCCTAGTTTACTCATAGGCTTTCTCTCTGGCGGCATGATGATTTGAAGATCGCTACAATAAAGTTCTCCGGCCGGCGGCTGAAGAGATGGGGATGGTTCTTGGGAATGTATCTTTAGTAAAATTTGCTTCGTGTTGTCAGATGACGAGTATTTCTTTTCTGTATTACATTGTTGTTGTAGTAGTTGGAGGAAGCCAAACTGGTGCTTTTAATTTACCTTGTTAGAGCATCTTCAACGCCGACTCTTAAATTTGCTCCGGCATCTATCTGTGAACAAGAGGGATCAGTCTGCGAGCACTCATGCCAGATGCCGCCATCCAACTGTATTCACATACATTTTAAGCAACTTTTCAACTAAACCGACGAAATTCACGCAAACATGATGGATTTTCATATAAACTGGACGAGATTCGTGCAAACACGACGGATTTTCATACATTCCAAACATTTTTAGAGCAAAAAAGCGATCCAAACCCTAAACCTATCCTACGACAGCGGTTGTCGTTCACTTCCTTTGTATTCCACATCGGCGACCTTGTTCTCCATCTGGCCTCTTTACAAACAGTGGCGGAGTTTAAGACCTGTGAAGTATAGACACCGTCTCCGGCGAGGAAGAGTAGAACATGGAGGGCGGACCGGCCCACTAGGGACACCATGCCCTGCCTCATCCCATGCCCTACTCATTCTCGGAGGAGTCCGTGACATGTCCGTCTCCGATGTTGGTGAACGTGAGGTAAACGATGGACTTGGACGGTTCGTCGCTATCTGCCGGCCACACCCCCTCCCCCCCTTAAGTTTGACGGCGGCGCGTAGGACATGCAGCTGGCGGCCGCGTCCGTGTTCGGCTGCACCGAAACTTCATTGCGAGCGGCGTGCTCGGCCTCGTAGAGCATGCTCTGCTCCAGAACGAAGTTCGCGTTGGTCGCCGACATGGCAGCGGCTACCTCGTCGCTTGTGCATTTGCCGTAGATTTGGCCGTCCGCCAGCTGGTGCTGCTCGAGGAGGAACATGTTGTACCTCTGCTCCTCCTACACCTGCTGGAATGCCAACACAGGAGCCGCGCAAGCTGCTCTTCCTCCGTCATGACGATGTCGTACTGCGCCTGCAACTGCTTCATGGTCAGGCTGGAATGCACAGGCACGGGGTCCGGTGTCGTCTCGTTGTCAGAGCCTGTGGGGCTGTTGGTGGAGACTTCACACGAGCTGGCCGGCATGCCCTGCTCAACCGCCTAGCACGGCGAGAGTGCCAGGCGGCTGCAAGGGCGACCACCTCCTGCTTCATCTCCGGCGAGAGATTATCCCTCAGAACGTTCCCACTCGTGGTCATGGCGGATGTGGAGCAAAGGAGAAGGATGTGTAGCGGATGTGTTGTGGTGTAGAGATAGCCGGATGTAGCCGCCTTTAAATAGCGGATTCCGGTGAGGGTAAGCGTATGGGTGCGTCAATGCGTGGCGCCGGAGTTGGTTCCTCGCCCGGCGATCCTGCTTAATGGCGGCATCCAGACGAATGAGCATTGAACGGGCGTGGTAGATATCCCTCCTGTCCCGTCCAATAAATGTCTCTCAAGCATTAAACATGCGCGAACACCAAGGACGTGCAGCAGGCGGCACTCTCGGTCGGTGCACCACTTCAATGTCTGCGCCGTTGGAAGGTCGTGTCCGCTCTGAAGCCGGTGTCATTGCGGAGCGGCAGCGACATGAATGTGGGAGCTCGCTCAGGGCGGGAATGCGCATGGGCGAGGGTGGTTTTTTTACTGGGTCAGGGAAGTCAGGAGCGAGCATGGCAGCGGTTTGGACGGCCACAAAGCCCTCAGTTTGTCTCCAATTTTCTGGGGAAAGCATGTCTGATCGCTCGACGGATCGACACAGGTCATGTTGGATGACACAACATGTTTAGACCGCGTGGTTTAAATGTGTGCTGCCGCTTTGAGGGCGCCGCCTTGGAGATGCCTTTATGTTGTATGCCAGTGGTATTCTATGTACCTTTGGAAGCCATTTTAAATATATTTTTGCTAAAAGCAACTCGATGCCTAGCGTGGCACATGTTCTCTCTGGTGGTATGTGAAACGATGTCTGTTTTCAGTTTGACCATCGTTTCTTAATTTATAGACATTATACAGTCACGGCGTTGTGGTTGCACCCTTGCACCTGGTCTTTCTTTTAGTAAGTATGCACACTCAACGACTTTGAGATAAATTCAACTATATCAATATCGAAAGAGTGAGTTGCAGAGATCCAACAAATCTCAGCCGCTTAACCACGTCTATACAATGATCTACATCGCTCCAATATTTAGTGTTACACATGTTTAACACACCACTAATTAATACCATCCCTAATATCAACGTCAACATTAATAAGGTAATTATATCCTACCGAATACTAACATGTAATTATATATTGCCCAACATTAATGTGCAATGCCATTAATATCTTGCCTAATATACTCAATTAGTAGTTCTAAAAACTAGTGAGATTGGACCATATGTAGCATGGACCTGGAGTGTATGTGGGCCTTTGAATGGGCCAAAAATAAATAAATAAGTTAGTAATATGGAGTGTAGACATACTACTATAATAATTTGTAGGCATCCAGCCCAGATAAAATTGCCAAGCATTAAGCTAGGACAAAATAATAACCAATTTGAACTCTTTGAATTGACAACGAGAGAGAACTAAAATATAAACAAATTTTCTAAAACGCATTCCTATAATTCAAACAGTAGATGTAATTCGGTCAACTTCCAACCTCAGGTCATGTACATACAAATATCTACCATGGGTCCATCGTTCGTCCTACCATGATAATGTGACGTGATGGGAGGAGATGAATGTAATTTCAAGATCACATGGCACGTAAATAAAAAGGAAAGGGAAAACAAGATCACACATAATAAAGTCGACGAAATACTCACGAGAGCATTTTAGTGTAATTTCTCTCGTCGTGAGGAGTTTATGGGGGCCAAAAACTATATAAGATATCGAAGAGATCCCCGTGGACTGTTAGCTTCCGATAATGTAAACGGTGTTCCTCGTGGCCAAGGAAAAGGTATTATGCATGTTTTCCATATTAGATGCCAACTTCCTACCATATATTGACGCATCATGCCCTCTATATGACCATACATCTAACTCGATCTGACTAGATCCAGCCATATGTATCTGCGAACCACGAAATCACACATATCATGTGCTAGATCTATATGGATGCATCAAGATCCAGCCGTATATTCACTTTGAATGACTGTAATGTTTAGATATGTCGAGATCCAAACACTGATACGACAAACCATACCTTTACTTTGATAGGACCTAGATCCACATAGATTAAGCCACTTCTATGACAAATCTCAACAGTCTCTGGCTTGGTGGAAAGGATTCTAGATCTGAAAACCAACAAAATTACTCGCCTTGAGAGTTGACACAGGGGCGATATCAATGAAAATGATGGATGAGAGGGGCATCCAGGGGCGAGACTATGAGATTTGAGGATGTCATCAGTGCGACAATAGGGGTTGAGCACATATGGGCATTGCATGATAACTAGAGAAAGAGATTTTTGTCGTGTCGCTCATGGAAAGAGAACGTGGATGGGGGTTATACAAAAGGTTTGGCTAGGGAGGGGAATGCAAAACTGGTAAATTTATTTGCTTTGGGGGGAGGAAACAATATACAGTGTTGGCCATTCGATATTAAATAATTTCTTCGTGTTGGAGACATATATGTGTATTATTTTGTGCCAACCATATATGCAGTTTTCTGTTAGCAATTGATGAGGGAATATCTTCAGGTAGGCCCACATATAAGAATGGACCAGCCAAAGGCCCAGGCCCATCAGTATTATAGCCGAAGAGGCCATCAACCAAGGGGTCCTACGCAAGGGACTAAGTGTCTACAAACGGATTCTACCCTTCCATTTGAGCAGGCACCGTCAGTCGGTCATCCTCGCAAGTGGGTAGCAGTACGACGCCCCATAGTCGGCTACACCAAGAGATACCCATGATCAAAATGATGTGTTCAATGATGTTGCTACCCAATGTACTACACGTAGTTAAATACATCACTAACTAGTAGTAGCAACCATGAAGCAGTTGGTTGTGCATAAGGCCATCAACAACATTAATAATAGCACATTAGGACACCCCTCCTACCACACTGTATATAAGCCAAGAGGAGGGCACCGGGCTGAGGTTTGGATTCCCATTTGTAACCTACGTACAAGAGGAAGAACACCACCATAGAAGTACGGTATTGTCTGTTCCAATGAGGGCCTGAACCTATATAAATGCTTTCTTGTACTCCCATTTATACGTATAGAAGACATGACGCCCCTACTTTCATACCCATACAATATTGTCAGGAAAATATTCACGGCCATTATCACCCACCGTGGGGAATATCGTCTATTGAATCTATGACACGTCGTCTTCTTCATCACCCTCTGGCAGCATTCATTTAGGCACCCTTGAGTTCGCCACGGATCAGTCGGTGTGTCATCCAGATGTCCCTTTGAACAAATCTGATTTGGAGTGTCCACTTTTGGGCCAATGTCTTGAGCACCCTGTTCTTCAGGTCTTGACTTTGCATTACCCGGCTGGGCTGACGCCCCAACGCCGAAAGTGCTCTGAGAAGGTTCGTGTTCATCATCGCGCTAGTCAGTTGGTTGGTATGATGGATATAGACTCACTCTTCCATGCGTTGGAGTCATGTCCTAACAGGGAGGAGAGCTATAGTGCGCTGTCTTCCATGATGCCACCCCCAGAGTCTACTCTTCCTACAAACAGTGCATTCAATCCATCTGATTTAGCCCACAATGAAGCGACGAATCAGGGATAGAGCGGCGGATCATGGCTCACCCGGGATCAGTTATGAGCCGTTGAGCAGCCCTCAACACTCCCATCCTAGGAATGACACCTTCTGAGCCCGTGCTGGAGGTGTCGGTGTCAAAACTGGCAGATCTTCGGTAGGGGGTACCGAACTGTGGATCTCGGATCGATGGGTAACAAGGAACATAGAGACAGCCTTTACCTAGGTTTGGTCCCTCTCGAGGAGGTAAAATCCTACGTCATGCTTGGTTGTATTGATGTCTAATACTTCTCGGTCATATCTATAATTATGATTGTTCCATGCCAATATTATACAACTTGTATGCACTTTTGGCATCATTTTATCTTATTATTGGGACTAACATATTGATCCAGTGCCGAGTGTCAGTTCCTGCTTGTTGCATGTTTTTTGTTTCGCAGAATATCCATATCAAACAAAGTCCAAATACGGTAAAAATTTACATATCCAAAAAAATGTGTTAAAATTTCAGCAGAATCGGAGTTACGGATCTCCAGATATTTAAAAAACAATGAAAGGCCAGATCTGGGGATTGCGAAACAGAAGAGAAACAAAGAGACAAATCCAATCTCGGAGGGGCTCTCGCCCCTCCACCACCATGGAGGCCATGGACCAGAGGAGAAACCCTCCTCCCATCTAGGGAGGAGGCCAAGGAAGAAGAATAAGGAGGGGGCTCTCTCCCACTCTCCCCCGGTGGCGCCGGAGTGTCCGCCAGGGCAAGGATCATGACGATGATCTACATCAACAATATTCCTAGCGTCAACACCAACTTTCTCCCCCTCTATGGAGCGGTGTAACCTATCTATTCCATAGAAAAATAATATTGGGGTTGGACATAAGAGACACTAGAAGCTTCGGGAGGAATTCAGAAGACGAAGGGGGTGGCCATGAACCACTAGGGCGCACCCAATGGGGTGGGCGTGCCCTGGTGCCTCATGGGCCCCTCATTACTCCGTTTCACCTAACTTTTACTCTATAAATTCTGTTAAATTGGGAATCCAAGAGAGAGCCACCCAAAACACTTTTTTCCGCCACGACAAATTTCTGTTCGAGCGAGATCCCATGTGGAGGCCTTTTTCGGCACTTTTTCGTAGGGGGGATCAATCATGGAGGGCTTCTACATCAACCTTGCTGCCCCTCCGATGAGGTGTGATGGCTTCTTCTCTCTCTTTGATCTTCGATGCAATGTTCTCCTCGATGTTCTTGGAGATATATTCGATGCAATCCTTTTTTGCGGTGTGTTTGTTGGGATCTGATGAATTGTGAGTTATGATCAGATTATCCATGAATGTTATTTGATTCTTGTCTAAACTCTTTTATGCATGATTATTATAGCTTTGTATTTCTCTCCTATCTTTTGATTTGGTTTGGCCAACTAGATTGTTTTATCTTGCAATGGGAGAGGTGCTTTGTGATGGATTCAATGTTGTGGTGATCTATATCCTTGTGACAGAAGGGGACAAGAAGACACGTATTTGTATTGTTGCCCTTAAGGATAAAATGATGTGGTTTATTCATATTGCTTGAGTTTACTTTGTCTACATCATGTCATCTTGGTTAAGGGTTACTCCGTTCTTTATGAACTTAATACTCTAGATGCATGTTGGACAACGGTCGATGTGTGGAGTAATAGTAGTAGATGCAGGTAGTAATCGGTCTACTTGTATTGAACGTGATTCCTATATGCATGATCATTGCCTTGGATATCACCATGATTATTCACTTTTCTATCAATAGCCCAAACAGTAGTTTGTTTAGCCGTCGTATGCTACGTTCAAGAGAGAAGCCTCTAGTATAGCCCCGGAGTCTATTTTTGTCATATATTAAAATCTAAAAATACCTTGTTGCAATTTTATTTACTTTATTTTATTTTGTGCTTTGTTTATCTATCTATCACTACGAGATTTGATCTTTCCAATTAACCGCCAAGGGATTGACAACCCCTTGTTTGCGTTGGGGCAATTATTTTTTATTTTTAGTGTAGGTACTGCTAACGAGGTGTTTTGTGGTTCTCCTACTAGATTGATAGCCTTGGTTCTTAACTAAGGGAAATACTTATCTCCACTATACTGCATCATCCTCTCCTCTTCGAAGAAATCCCAATGCAACTCACAAGTAGCAGAATACTATAATATGGAGGTTACCTGGGGATTGAAGGACCAGCTTGACCCGATGACCTCCACTGGCGCCCGAGCTCCTCGCATCTCCTGCAAGGGGCCCCTTGAGGGGCCAACTCTCCGCATGGACGTTTTGATCATTCTACCTTGATATGTCTCCAATGTATCTATAATTTTTTATTGTTCCATGTTGTTATATTATCAATCTTGGATGTTTTATATACATTTACTAGCAACTTTATATCATTGTTAGGGACTAACCTATTAACTTAGTGCCCAGTGCCAGTTGTTGTTTTTGCTTGTTTTATACTTTGCAAAATATCAATACCAAATGAATTCCAAATGCCATGAAACTTTTTCAAGATTTTTTCTGGCAAGAAGAGACCCTAGAAGCTTCTGGAGGCCATGAGAAGAGTCTCATGGGGCCCACTAGGCATCAGGGCGCGCCAGGTGCCTCTAGCGTGCCCTAGTGGGTAGTGGGGCCCATGAGCAATGCCTTGACCTACCTCTAACTCTATAAATACTCTAAAATCCCCAAAACCCTAGGGGAGTCGACAAAAAAATTGGCCGCCACAAGTTCTAGAACCACGAGATCCAATCTAGAGCCCTTTTCCAGCACTCTGTCGGAGGGGGCAACGATCATGAAGGGTTCTTCATCATCCTTGCTGCCCCTCCGATTATGTGTGAGTAGTTTACCACAGATTTACGGGTCCATAGATAGTATCTAGATGGCTTCTTCTCTCTTTTTGATCTTCAATATAATGTTATCCTCGATGTTCTTATTGATCTATTTGATGTAACTCTTTTATGCGGTGTGTTTGTTGGGATCCGATGAATTGTGAGTTTATGAACAGATCTATCCACGAATATTATTTGTGTTTTCTCTGTGTATGATTGTTATAGCATGGTATTTCTTCTCCGATTTATTGGTTTGGTTTGGCCAACTAGATTGATTTATCGTGCCATGGGAGGAGGTGCTTTGTGATGGGTTTGATCTTGGGGTGCTCAATCTCAGTGACAAAAAGAGACACGACATGCATGTATCGTTGCTATTAAGGGTAACAAGATGGGGTTTATTTAGATGTGACTTTATCTTGTCTACATCATGTCATCTTTCTTAATGCATGACTCCATTTTTCCATGAACTTAATACACTAGATGCATGTAGGGATGGCAATGGGTGCCCATTACCCACGTACCCTGCGGGTAAAAACCCTGTTAGGGTAAATGTATGGGATAAAACATATCCATGGTTATATAAATAGGGAAATGTTAAACCCATCGGGTAGAGCGGGTACGGGTATGGGATCATATAACCCATACCCACATACCCATGTACCCATATATAATCTATATGAACTCAAAATAATCTCTACACTTTGTGATGAATTTGTGAGCTCAAAATATACGGCTTGAACGAAATATGCCCTAGAGGCAATAATAAAGTTGTTATTTATATTGCCTTATATCATGATAAATGTTTATTATTCATGCTAGAATTGTATTAACCGAAAACTTAGTACATGTGTGAATACTTATACAAAACAGAGTGTCCCTAGTATGCCTCTACTTGACTAGCTCGTTAATCAAAGATGGTTAAGATTTCTAGCCATAGACATGTGTTATCATTTGATGAATGGGATCACATCATTAGAGAATGATGTGATGGACAAGACCCATCCGTTAGCTAGCACTATGATCGTTTAGTTTACTGCTATTGCTTTCTTCATGACTTATACATGTTCCTATGACTATGGGATTATGCAACTCCCGAATACCAGAGGAACACTTAGTGTGCTATCAAAGGTCACAACGTAACTAGGTGATTATAAAGATGCTCTACAGGTGTCTCCAATGGTGTTGTTGAGTTATCATAGACCGAGATTAGGATTTGTCACTCCGATTGTCGGAGAGGTATCTCTGGGCCCTCTCGGTAATGCACATCACTATAAGCTTTGCAAGCAATGTGACTAATGAGTTAGTTGTGGGACGATTCATTATGGAACGAGTAAAGAGACTTGCCGGTAACGAGATTGAACTAGGTATGATGATACCGACGATCGAATCTCGGGCAAGTAACATACCGATGGTAAAGGGAACAACGTATGTTGTTATGCGGTTTGACCGATAAAGATCTTCATAGAATATGTAGGAGCCAATATGAGCATCCAGGTTCCGCTATTGGTTATTGACCGGAGATGTGTCTCGGTCATGTCTACATAGTTCTCGAACCTGTAGGGTCCGCACGCTTAGCGTTCGATGATGATTTGTATTGGACAGGCTGACAGCTGGGTCCACGGCCGCAGCAAGGAAGTGCCTCCTTATTACGTGCAAAATAATTATTCCTCCACCTGACAGCGGGGACCCACCGGATGGGCCACCGTATTTCGCAAAAAAACGTTTCCCCCTGACTGCTGGGACCCACTAGCTACACCTTCGCATGCAAGGAAGTGCGTCCGGGCAAAAAAACAAAACGATTCGCCCCCCTGACTGCTGGGACCCACCAGCTACATCTTCGCACGCAAGGAAGTGCCTGACAGTCAGGACCCACCTGGTCGAAGCATACGTAGCGTTGTCATTATGGTCGCGAACGTATACGTACATATATACTGGTCGATGTAGAGGCGCGCACGTGTCGTAGTAGAGGTGCGCACGTAGCATGTACACGTACGTACGGCGGTCAGGGTGCAAGAAAGAAAATATGGCCACGTATGTGTACATACGGGTGGGGTCTCGAACGCCTACTCGTGCATACGTACGGCGAGGGCTCGTGTACATGGCTGGATCGGAACGGAGAAACAGCGTCGTCGTCGTGTTCATGGGGAGGCAACGGAATACATCGTGTTCATGGGGAGGCAACGGAATACATCGTGTTCATGGGGAGGCAACGGAATGCGTCGTGTTCATCGGGAGGGCTTGGACGGAACAGGCGATGGAAACGACGCCTGGTGTACCGCAGAACGGAGGAAACGACCTTGTGTTCGACCGGCCACGTTCAAAACAGGATACTGTTCATCGGGAGGGGTGTGGCATACCGCAAAACGGAGAAAACGGACCTCCTACGGTCGAAACGGGGTTCCTGTTGATCGGGAGGGGTGTGGCGTACCGCAAAACGGAGGAAACGGACCTCCTACGGTTAAAATGGGGGTCTTGTTGATCTGGAGGGGTGTGGCGTACCGCAAAACGGAGGAAACAGACTTGTGTTGGAGCGTTACGGTCGAAACAGGGGTCATGTTCATCGGGAGGGGTGTGGCGTACCGCAAAACGGGACTCCACGGGATACTGTTCATCTCCACCGTCGACCTCCTCCAGCCTCCACGGGTTCCTGTTCATCCAGCTTCCATGGGCTCCTGTTCATCCAGCCTCCGCCGCGCGTTACTCCACCGGCTACTGTTCAACCACCCCTCCACCATCTACTGTTCATCCATCCCTCCACATCACGGGGTCCTGTTCAACCACCCCTCCGTTGTCTACTGTTCATCCAGCCCTCCACACCACGGGGTCCTGTTCATCCACCCCTCCACGGGCACCAACCACCGTCTACTGTTCATCCAGCCCTCCACCACACCACGAGGTCCTGTTCATCCAGAGGCAACACCGCCGCTCACTATTCATCCAACCCCCCCGGCAACGCTCACTGTTCATCCCATCGATCGGCTTCAGTTAGCAACAGTAGCGAAGGAATCGCTCGATCGGGTTCAGTTAATAGCCATTGATCGATCGCTCGTGTTCAGTAACGCGTAGCCTGCAGTCCAATCGCTTGGGTTTAGTTAGAGCAAAACGCCTCGCTCGGGTTCAGTTAGAGCCAATGCCTCGCACACATGCACGTACGTGTACGAGAGAAACGCGCATCGCTCGGCCCCCCGACCTCCCACCGTAACCGGGAACTCGTCGAAATTTTCCTCCCGCTCGCTTCTACCACGGGTTTTTCCGTCATGGACGACCCAAAGAATGTCATGCAGCTGCGTCTCCGGCTCTCCCAAGACGAAAAGCCCATTTTCTGTCATGATTTTTTGTCATAGAAGTAGGAGCCCACCACATCTATGATGATACCGGGTTTTGTCACAATTATCGTCATAGAAGTGTCATATGTATGACAGAAAAAAAATTCGTTCGGCCCAAAATGTCACGGATGTGTCTTTTTTGTAGTGCTAGCATGTATGATTATGATTGTCTCTACGGACTAAACCCTCCGGTTTATATAAACACCGAAGGGGCCTAGGGTTGTACAAAGCCGGTTTATAGAGGAAGGAATCTTCAAATCCGAACGCTAAGCTTGCCGTCCACAGAAAGAAGAGTCCCATCCGGACACAGGAGGAAGTCTTCTATCTTGTATATTCGTGGCCCATCAGTCCGGCCCACGTCACATAGGCCAGATGTCTGAGGACCCCATAATCCAGGACTCCCTCACCAGCCAGGGCTCCAACGGCAGGGGCTCCGTCCCAAAACAAACAAGATAAGACCTATGTAAAACAACATCTCACAGATAGCATGCACAAAGCCAAAGTGGCATCCTTACCTTGAGGTCGGGTCTCCACTTTTGATGATGAGACCCCCCCTAGATTGCGGTGTCGCCGGGAACACCGATAGAGGAACGATCACGATCACGTCTACGGCAGACAACCCTCATGTCTACTACGCAACTTTATCCTTGTAGACGTTGTTGGGCCTCCAAGTGCATAATTTTATAGGACAACAGCAAATTTCCCTCAAGTGGATGACCTAAGGTTTATCAATCCGTGGGAGGCGTAGGTTGAAGATGGCCTCTCTCAAGCAACCCTACAACCGAATAACAAAGAGTCTCTTGTGTACCCAATACAATGGTTAATTGTATAGGTGCACTAGTTTAGCGAAGAGATGGTGATACAAGTGCAATATGGATAGTAGATATAGGTTTTTCTAATATGAAAATATAAAAACAGCAAGGTAGCAAGTGGTAAAAGTGAGCGAAAACGGTATTGCAATGCTTAGAAACAAGGCCTAGGCTTCATACTTTCACTAGTGCAAGTTCTCTCAACAATGATAACATAATTAGATCATATAACAATCCCTCAATGTGCAACAAAGAGTCACTCCAAAGTAACTACTAGCGGAAAAAAACGAAGAGATTATTGTAGGGTGCGAAACCACCTCAAAGTTATTCTTTCTGATCGATCTATTGGGCTATTCCTATAAGTGTCACAAAAAGCCCTAGAGTTCATACTAAAATAACACCTTAAGACACACATCAACCGAAACCCTAATGTCACCTAGATACTCCAATGTCACCACAAGTATCCGCAAGTTTGATTATACGATATGCATCACACAATCTCAGATTCATCTATTCAAATCAACACAAAGAACTTCAAAGAGTGCCCCAAAGTTTCTACCGGAGAGTCGAGATGAAAACGTGTGCAAACCCCTGTGCATAAGTTCAAAAGGTCATAGAACCCGCAAGTTGATCACCAAAACATTCATCAAGTGGATCACGTGAATATCCCATTGTCACCACAGATAAACACATGCAAGACATACATCAAGTGTTCTCAAATCCTTAAAGACTCAATCCGATAAGACAACTTCAAAGGGAAAACTCAATCCATTACAAGAAGGTAGAGGGGGAGAAGCATCAAAAGATCGAACTATAATAGCAAAGCTCGCGGTACATCAAGATCGTGCCAAATCAAGAACACAAGAGAGAGAGAGAGATCAAACACATAGCTACTAGTACATACCCTCAGCCCCGAGGGTGAACTATTCCCTCCTCGTCATGGAGATCGCCGGGATGATGAAGATGGCCACTATTGATGATTTCCCCCTCCGGCAGGGTGCCGGAACAGGGTCCTGATGTCTACTACACAACCTTCTTCTTGTAGACGTTGTTGGGCCTCCAAGTGCAGAGGTTTGTAGGACAGTAGCAAATTTCCCTCAAGTGGATGACCTAAGGTTTATCAATCCGTAGGAGGCACAGGATGAAGATGGTCTCTCTCAAGCAACCCTGCAACCAAATAACAAAGAGTCTCTAGTGTCCCCAACACACCCAATACAATGGTAAATTGTATAGGTGCACTAGTTCGGCGAAGAGATGGTGATACAAGTGGTATATGGATGGTAGATAAAGGTATTTGTAATCTGAAAATATAAAAACAGCAAGGTAACGAATGATCAAAGTGAGCGTAAACGGTATTGCAATGATAGGAAACAAGGCCTAGGGTTCATACTTTCACTAGTGTAAGTTCCCTCAAGAATGATAGCATAATTAGATCACATAACTATCCCTCAACATGCAACAAAGAGTCACTCCAAAGTCACTAATAGCGGAGAACAAACGAAGAGATTATGGCAGGGTACGAAACCACCTCAAAGTTATTCTTTCCAATCAATCTGATGGGCTATTCCTATGAGTGTCACAAACAGCCCTAGAGTTCGTACTAGAATAACACCTTAAGACACAAATCAATCAAAACCCTAATGTCACCTAGATACTCCAATGTCACCTCAAGTATCCGTGGGTATGATTATACGATATGCATCACACAATCTCAGATTCATCTATTCAACCAACACAAAGGACCTCAAAGAGTGCCCCAAAGTTCTACCGAAGAATCACGACGAAAACGTGTGCCAACCCCTATGCATAGGTTCATGGGCGGAACCCGCAAGTTGATCACCAAAACATAGATCAAGTGAATCACGTGGAATCCCATTGGCACCACAGATACGCACGACAAGACATACATCAAGTGTTCTCAAATCTTTAAAGACTCAATCCAATAAGATAAATTCAAAGGGGAAACTTCAATTCATTACAAGAGAGTAGAGGGGGAGGAGAAACATAAGATCCAACTATAATAGCAAAGCTCGTGATACATCAAGATCGTATCACCTCAAGAACACGAGAGAGAGAGAGAGATCAAACACATAGCTACTGGTACATACCCTCAGCCCCGAGGGAGAACTACTCCCTCCTCGTCATGGAGAGCACCGGGATGATGAAGATGTCCACCGGAGAGGGATTGCCCCCTCCAGCAGGGTGTCGGAACGGGTCTAGATTGGTTTTCGGTGGCTATGGAGGCTTCTGGCAGCGGAACTCCCGATCTATTGTACTCTTCGGAAGTTTTAGGGTATGTGGAGATATATAGGCAGAAGAAGTATATCAGGGGGGCCACGAGGGTGGAGGGCACGCCCTAGGGGGCTGGGCGCGCCCCCCTACCTCGGGGCCTCCTCGAAACTTCCCTTATGTGCACTTCAAGTCTTCTGGGCTTCTTTCCTTCCAAAAATGAGTTTCGTGAAGTTTCGGGTTAATTAGACTTCGTTTGATTTTCCTTTTCTTCGAAACCCTAAAACAAGGTAAAAAACGAAACTGGCACTGGGCTCTGGGTTAATAGGTTAGTCCCAAAAATGATATAAAAGTGTATAATAAAGCCCATAAACATCCAAAACAGAAGATAATATAGCATGGAGCAATCAAAAATTATAGATACGTTGGAGACGTATCAGCATCCGCAAGCTTAATTCCTGCTCGTCCTCGAGTAGGTAAATGATAAAAACAGAATTTTTGATGCGGAGTGCTACTTGGCATAATTTTAATGTATTTCTTCTTAATTGTGGCATGAATATTCAGATCCATAGGATTCAAGACAAAAGTTCATATTGACATAGAAACAATAATACTTCAAGCATACTAACTAAGCAATTATGTCGTCTCAAAATAACATGGCCAAAGAAAGTTCATCCCTACAAAATCCTATAGTTTAGTCATGCTCCATTTACGTCACAAAAGAATGCTCTCATCATGCACAACCCCGATGACAAGCCAAGCAATTGTTTCATACTTTAGTAATCTCAAACCTATAAATTTTCACGCAATACATGAGCGCGAGCCATGGACATAGCACTATGGGTGGAATAGAATATGATGATGGGGGTTACGTGGAGAAGACAAAAAGGAGAAAGTCTCACATCGACGCGGCTAATCAATGGGCTAGGGAGATGCCCATCAATTTATGTCAATGCAAGGAGTAGGGATTGCCATGCAACGGATGCACTAGAGCTATAAATGTATGAAAGCTCAACAAAAGAAACTAAGTGGATGTGCATCCAACTTGCTTGCTCACGAAGACCTAGGGCACTTGAGGAGGCCCATTGTTGGAATATACAAGCCAAGTTCTATAATGAAAAATTCCCACTAGTATATGAAAGTGACAAAATAAGAGACTCTCTATCATAAGGATTATGGTGCTACTTTGAAGCACAAGTGTGGTAAAGGATAGTAGCATTGTCCCTTCTCTCTTTTTCTCTCATTTTTTTATTTGGCCTTTCTTTTTTATGGCCTTTCTCTTTTCTTTTTTTTCTTTTTTTTGTGCCTTCTCTTTTTTTATGGCCTTTCTCTTCTTCTTTTTTTTTTCCTCACTTGGGACAATGCTCTATAAAATGATGATCATCACACTTCTATTTATTTACAACTCAATGATTACAACTCTATACTAGAACAAAGTATGACTCTATATGAATGCCTCCAGCGGTGTACCGGGATATGCAATGTACCAAGAGTGACATGTATGAAAGAATTATGAATGGTGGCTTTGCCACAAATACTATGTCAACTACATGATCATGCTAAGCAATATGACAATGATGAATGTGTCATGATAAACGGAATGGTGGAGAGTTGCATGGCAATATATCTCGGAATGGCTATGGAAATGCCATAATAGGTAGGTATGGTGGTTGTTTTGAGGAAGATATAAGGAGGTTTATGTGTGATAGAGCGTATCATATCACGGGGTTTGGATGCACCGGCGAAGTTTGCACCAACTCTCAATGTGAGAAAGGGCAATGCACGGTACCGAAGAGGCTAGCAAGGATGGAAGGGTGAGAGTGCGTATAATCCATGGACTCAACATTAGTCATAAAGAACACACATGCTTATTGCAAAAATCTACAAGTCATCAAAAACCTCGGCACTACGCGCATGCTCCTAGGGGGATAGATTGGTAGGAAAAGACCATTGCTCGTCCCCGACCGCCACTCATAAGGAAGACAATCAAATAACACCTCATGTTTCAAATTTGTCACATAACGTTTACCATACGTGCATGCTACGGGACTTGCAAAGTTCAACACAAGCATTTCTCAAGTCCACAACTACTCAACTAGCACGACTTTGATATTATTACCTCCATATCTCAAAACAATCATCAAGCATCAAACTTCTCTTAGTATTCAGAACATTCATAAGAAATTTTTTAACTATTCTTTGAATACCAAGCATATTAGGATTATTTAAGCAAAATACCATGCTGTTTAAGACACTCAAAATAATCTAAGTGAAGCATGAGAGTTCATCTATTTCTTCAAAATAAAACTAACACCGTGCTCTAAAAGATATAAATGAAGCACTAGAGCAAATGGCAAACTACTCCGAAAGATATAAGTGAAGATCAATGAGTAGTCGAATAATTATGCAACTATGTGAAGACTCTCTAACATTTAATAATTTCAGATCTTGGTATTTTATTCAAACAGCAAGCAAAGAAAAATAAAATGACATTCTAAGAATGGCAAACATCATGTGAAGAAGCAAAAACTTAGGATCAACCGAAACTAACCGATAGTTGTTGAAGAAGAAAGGTGGGATGCCAACCGGGGCATCCCCATGCTTAGATGCTTGAGACTTCTTGAAATATTATCTCAGGATGCCTTGGGAATCCCCAAGATTGAGCTTTTGTGTCTCCTTAATTCCTCTCATATCACAGTCTCCCTAAATCTCAAAAGCTTCATCCACACAAAACTCAACAAGGACTCGTGAGATAAGTTAGTATAAACCATTGCAAAAACCTTATCATACTCTACTGTAGAAAATCACTAAAATTATTACTCAACATTGTATACTAAATGTCTATGCATATTTAATAGTCCTATCCTCAAATAGAATCATTAAAGAAGCAAACATATGCAAACAATGCAAACATAAAAGCAATCTGCCTAAACAGGACAGTCTATAAAGAATGCAGCAACATCCATACTTCCCTAGATCCAAAAATTATGAAAAAAAATTACCACTGTAGTAAATTTATCAGAGCTTAAGATGCAAAAGGTTTCAACATTTTATCACATTCTGAATTTTCTAGGGAATTATTGCAACAGCGGTAAACTTTCTGTTTTCAAACAGCAACATGTGGACTTCTAAAATAGGCATAGTAAAGGCTATCAATGCCACTTTTATTGAAATAAAAGATGCAAAACATTGCTATAAATAACAGAAAGCAAATCCTAACAAAATAAATTGACGCTCCAAGCAAAACACATATCATGTGGCGAATAAAAATATAGCTCCAAGTAAAGTTACCGATGAACGAAGACGAAAGAGGGGATGCCTTCCGGGGCATCCCCAAGCTTAGGCTCTTGGGTATCCTTGAATATTACCTTGGGGTGCCTTGGGAATCCCCAAGCTTAGGATCTTGCCACTCCTTATTCCATAATCCATCGAATCTTTACCCAAAACTTGAAAAATTCACAACACAAAACTTAAAGTAGAAAACTCGTGAGCTCCGTTAGTATAAGAAAATAAATCACCACTTCAATGTACTGTAATGAACTCATTCTATATTTATATTGGTTTTAAACCTACTGTATTCCAACTTCTCTATGGTTTATAAACTATTTTACTAGCCATAGATTCATCAAAATAAGCAAACAACACACGAAAAACAGAATCTGTCAAAAACAGAACAGCCTGTAGGAATCGGGATCAAACGTAAACTTATGGAACTCATAAAATTCTCAAATAAATTTCTGGACCTGAGTAATTTATCTATTAATCATCTGAAAAAATAATTAACTAAACAGCACTTTCCAAATAAAAATGGCAGCAGTTCTCGTGAGCGCTAAAGTTTCTGTTTTTACAGCATGATCATAAAGAGTTCACCCAAGTCTTCCCAAAGGTTCTACATGGCACAAACACTACTTAAACACAAAAAACCTCATCTAAACAGAGTCTAGATGAATTATTTATTACTAAACTGGATCAAAAATCAAGGAATAAAAATAAAATTGGGTTGCCTCCCAACAAGCGCTATCGTTTAACGCCCCTAGCTAGGCATGATGATTTCAATGATGCTCACATAAAAGATAAGAATTGAAATATAAAGAGAGCATCATGAAGAATATGAATAGCACATTTAAGTCTAACATACTTCCTATGCATAGGGATTTTATGATAAACAACTTTTGGGAACAAGAATCAACTTGCATAGGAAGGTAAAACAAGCATATTTTCAAAATTTTAAGCACATAGAGAGGAAACTTGATATTATTGCAATTCCTACAAGCATATATTCCTCCCTCATAAAAATTTTCAGTAGCATCATGAATGAATTCAACAATATAACCAGCACCTAAAGCATTCTTTTCATGATCTTCAAGCATAGAAATTTTATTACTCTCCACATAACCAAAATTCTTCTCAATCGGAATAGTGGGAGTGTCATAAGAGACTCGAATACTATAAATTGTTTCCACATTAAAAGAATAATGTTCAGAGAAGGGGTAATCATAATCATGACAAATTTTATAAATATAATCGCTACTTTTTATAGCATAAGTATCATCACAATAATCATCATAAGTAGGAGGCGTGCTATCATCATTATAAATTTGCATATCAAAACTTGGGAAACTAAAAATATCATCTTCATTAAACGTAGCATCCCCAACCTTAGGACAAACATTAATTTCAGCAAATATATTCTCAAAAACATCATCTTCATCAAACATAGCATCCCCAAGCTTGGGCCTTTTCATATCATAAGCATAATCACTCTCATAATTAATAGTATGGATAGCACCAATAGTATAGCAATTATCATATTCTTCCAAGCAAGTGCCAAAAAGATTTTCAAGATCATAAGAAGAATCATTATCTTCCACAATTATATTTTCATGAGGCACAATATTAATAGGAGCAGCACTATTTGGGGGAAATATCTTTTTACCTCTCTTCCTTTTCTTTTCTTCTTCTTCACCACATCATGTGTGGGTTCAATCCTATTTTTGGAGCTCCTTATTAATGAGATTGGTTGAATAGGAGGCTCCTCCTCGTTACCTGATTCATCATAAGAAATAATAGGAGGGTATTGGGAAGCCTCTTCCCTTTCATTAGTATTCTCTTCATCTTCTATTTGTTTTGTTTTCTTTATGTAATTGGCAATATAAGGGTTTTCAATACAATTCACAGCACAATACATATAAATTTCCTCTAGATCAAATCCAAGAAGTTTATAACGGGCAAATTCTGGAAGATAATTAGTTATACGTTTCATTTCTTCGTAACTCATAAGCAAACTAAGTTCATTATGATGTGCACGGGAAATCAAGTCATCACAATTTTTGGACACGATACGATCATGAAACAATTTGCTTTGGGTATTGAAATGATCATGTTCATTACAAAGCTCACAAGTATGGCCAATATAATTTAATTTTTCAGCACATTCATCTAGCATTTCTTGCAACAATTTAGTTTCTAAGTACTTATGCCTATTGCAATATCTATCTTCCCTATTTGGTGTGTTTGTACAAACCCAATGTACTCCACAAAAATTGTCATGTTTATAGGAGACATCATAACTAGTGCAATCATCATTAGTATCATGGATATTCGAAGAATTCATACTAATAACATTGCAATCATGCTCATCATTCAAAGATTTAGTGCCAAACATTTTATAGATTTCTTCTTCTAGCACTTGAGCACAATTAAGTATGATGCAGATGGCGTCTCCCACCTCCCCCCTCCCCCCCCCCACCCCACCTCCGGTGATCTCTTCCCACCACCACTAAAATCCTAATCCTTCCCTACCAAACTCTCTGGTGTATCCCCCTCTCCCAGGGGTCATGGTTTTCTCATCGGGATCAACCCTTTGCTAGGACTTCTCCAAGGGTTTAGAGTTTGCGGATATAGTTTTTAGATCTACTGGTTTTTCGGTCCACCCTATGGAGGACACGGGTCACTTCACGTTGGTGGTGTCTTTTAGTCGTCATGTTTTCAGGCTTGATGATCATTCTGTGGCAGCGGCGCTGGAGGCCGCTATTGGTGGATCTGTGATCGAGTTGGGTGTCTCATGCATATGTGACAAGGTTTATTCCTTTAACGTTTCCTCCAAGCAAGTTGGTTTCTATATTGTTGATCTTCGATCTTTTGCTTGCCCACAATTCAAATGTTATTTTAATCTTTGGGGCCATGGAGGACCAAATTGGGTTCGTGAGTTTAATCTTTGGAAGTTACAAAGTGATGCGGAATGGATCTTAGTTAGTCCATCTAAGAGAAGGGCGGCGCTTGGGATGATTGCTATGCATAAACCACCGTCCAAGTCCTCCTTTAGATCTTCTGGTTCTGTGCAAAAGAAGCTTTCATTTGCAACTTTTCACAATTATGATGCATGCAAGGGTTATAGATATCCCGCCACGCAAGCTTGTATTGATACAGTGTCTGTTGCTGGATATGTAGTCTCTGCAAATGAGCGTCTGATCATTCGACCCTCGCCGCCGGCGAATCTCCAGTGGACTGTTGCTTCTCCGCCGATTGTTTTTGGTTCTGTTGGCTCGCCGCGGATCCAACGGTCTAATTCTCCGGCTGAGATTTCTCACTTGCCTTGCGATCAACCTCAGGCTGTTAGTTTGGTTACGTCCGCCCCCAATTATCCTGCTTCCCATGTTGGGCCAGTTCTTCATAACGGGCCGCAGCCCACCACCCAGCCAATGGATATCCCATCTACCTAGGAAGCTACTGATATGTTTGAGGATATGGTTAATGACATGGTGGACCGTCTTCTAACTTGCTCTAATTGTCACCAGCGGGGCCACCTATCGGTCTCTTGCTCTGTCTGCCTGGCTTGCTCATGTTATGGTCACTGTCGACGGGATTGCATTAACTGGGCAAAGGATAATGGTTACGTTTTTCCGGGGTTTCTGATCCACGGGCACCTATGGGACCGGCGGACCGGGTCCCTTTTGGTTCAGCGGGGGGCGGAGGTTGCGCAAAGAGCAGATCGAGGCGAAGCACGCGGGCGGTTGGTCGTGCGAGGAGTAAATCGAGGCGAAGCACGCAAGCGATTTACCCAGGTTCGGGCCGCACGGATGCGTAAAACCCTACTCCTGCTTTGTGGATTTGTATTGAGTTCTAGCTTGGGAGCGAGACCGAGCGTGAGAGTGTGGAATTGCTGAACCCCCTTCTACGTTGCCCCGGGCCTCCTTTTATATGCTCAAGGGGATACCGACACAGGGCAACGGAGGGCAAAGTGGAAAGGGTGCCGTGGGTAGGCACAGCTAGGTGCTGTAGTAGGCACAGCTAGCTGCTACAGTGTTATCATACCTAACCCTGACGGCAGGGGACAAGGGCATTAAATGCCCGTCTGTGTCGCCTAGACAGCACCGGAAGGGACCGCTAGGGACGCTACCGTCTTGCCACGATGGTTGTCTTGTCAGCGCCTGCGTGCCACCACACGCCCCTAGCTGCACAGCTTCCTGCCACGTGCGCTTGGGAGGGGCCCCGGAGCGACACGTGGGTGGATGTGCTGGAGCGCGGGCGTGGCGTGGGGGCTTGCCGCGGCAAGCGCCTTGCCGCGGCCGTCGACTTGTCGCTTCCGGGAGCTTGTCGCTCACCGGGCCTTGTCGGGGCGCGTAGCGTGCCGTGGCAAGTTCCTTGGAATGCCTTGGATGGCCTTCCCGGCAAGCGCCTCTTGCCGGGGACTTGGGACGCTTCTAATGGCCTTCCCGGCATGCTCCTCTTGCCGAGGTCTTGCCTTCTTCCCGGCAAGCTCCTCTTGCCGGGGTCTTGTCTTGAGTACTTTGTTCTTGAATGGTCTTCAAAGGGACCACGGAGGATCTTGGCGGTGACCTGGCGGGCCTTGCCGCGGGACGCTGCGACTGCCCGTGCACAAGTTCGGGGTACTAAGGGTAACCCTACTTTAGTACACCGACAGGAGCCCCCGGGCCTGGGCCAGACACGGTGCCGAGCGCTGTTGGGCCAGGCCCAAAACAGTGCACGGGCACGCGCGGCCTAGGTCACGCCGCATATCTCTCCACTTCCATCGCGCACGCCCGGAACGGCGCGCGTCAAACGCGGCGTCGTGGGTGACGCGGGCGGCACGCGCGCGTGGGGCTGAGCCCCGCGAGCGTGCGTCAAGCCATGATGAAGGGGAACGGCCCACGCCCTCTTCTCCAAACGGAGGTAGGCGTGGGGGCGTGGCACATTTACTGGACGGGGCCGGTGTGCGGTTTTCGAAGCGCCCACTCCCCGAGATTACGGGGTAGGGCGAGGCCGCCCCATCCATTGCCTCAGTTCTGCATCACCGCCACGCGGCTCCCATGCACTTGGGATCGCAGACGGCGGGAGCGGGAACCTGGGCCGTTGCGAGCAGAGGGGGCGGGTTGGCCTGCCTCCCTGCTCTTCCCGTACCTTGATTCGCTGAGCGGGGCGGCTGGGCTCCCACTTCGCTCCTTTATAAGGAGCGGGAAGGGAGCACCGAAGCCTACACTCTCTCGTCTCCTCCTTTCTTCAGCTTCTGCTCCCCTTTCTCCCATTCGCCATGGACAAAGGGAATCCTGGGCCTTCATCGGTGGCGGCGAGGGTCGCCGCCAGACAGCGCACCCTCCCCTTTTCCTCGCTCGTGGGATCAGCGGCACGCGAGGGGCTGTGGGATCAGCGGCACGCGAGGGGTACGCGAGGGGCTCGTGGGATCAGCGCCGAAACTCTGAGATTACACATGAGGGGCTGTGGGATCAGCGGCACGCGAGTCCGCGTGGTGTTCCTAGCCCCCAGTGTGATGTATCTTGATCGAGGGTGGAAGACGTTCACCCGCATCCACAGCCTGATGGAGGTGTTCACCCTCCATTTTAAGCTGATGGAGGGCGATCTCCTCTCCGTCAAGGTCTTCGGGTGCTTCGGCACCCGGGCGAAGTGCTGCATGGACAGCTCCTCCGATAGCGAAGGCTCCTCCTCGAGCGAGAGTGACGAGGAGGAGAGTGGCAGTGATGGTGAGGGTGGCGGGCGGCAGGACGGCGGCTCCGACTAGGTGTCGGGCGCTGTCTCGCGCGGCACCGGCGACCCTATCATCCGCGGCGCCGGCTTCTTGAACTCCCCGGGGGCGTCTCCTTGGGCGGCTGGCATAGGGAGGCCGCGGAAGGGGAAGAGGGTTGGCGACAAGGCCGTCAGGTCGGAGTACGAGGGCGTGGTGCCCTCGACAGCGTGCTGACGTCCTGCCGCCCCTCCTTCGCACCCTTCTCCCAGCGTCGCCATCACCGTCCGGCCCCCGGGATGTTCTCTTGGTGTCTTCTGGCACCTGTAGCTCGCCTTGGAGCCCCTTTCCCCTTTTTGCCTCCTTGACCTACCTCCTGAAGAGAGGGACAGGAAAGGGATTACGGGCACCTTATCTTTTTAATTGTAAGCCTTCGGGCCTTAGCTGTATCTAAAACTTGTAATCCTCTCTTTCATGTTTTTCATCCTCTATGGACTGTACCTGTACGGGATGTTTTTTAATGAAAAGGGGATGTTTGCCGGGTTATTTGCCTCGCGGGTTGAACCCACGCCAAGGAACGAATCCTTGGTATCTCTCGGACAGGCATTCCATCTCCCAGCAACAGGCCCTGCCGCCCTCCCACACCGCTCGACCTTTCTCACGCCTTTGACGGAGGCGGGAACGAGGTGGGCGCGGCCTCCTCGTTTCATCCCTCTGCTGCCGCGACTACGACCAAACTTGGCCCCGGGAACGCGCTCCAGGGCCTAGAGTCGGGGGAGCACGGCAGTTTCCGGGAAGAAACGCGGTTTCGCATTCCCAAGACCATAAGAGGATGCACGAAGAGGGATGAGAGACTTATCTGATATTGCAGCCCCCGGCAACTCTGGCTTGCCGGGGGTGACATCTTGGCATCCGCAGGCCCCGGCATTCTTGCCGGGGCCCAGGTGCCGGCGCGCCCTTCTTCTCCTTTTCGGGTCTGCGCCTGGCTCTGTACAAAGGATTACATGCAACAGCGGCAAGACTTGTACAAAAGGTGGTTGCCGGGCAGGGCCCGACAACCGCGCCTTACGGGTAAAACTTACGAAGATGCTCAATGTTCCAGGAGTTGCTCACCGGAATGCCATCTTCGGTCTCAAGGCGGACAGCGCCAGGCCTAGTGACTCGTTTCACCCGGTAAGGGCCTTCCCACTTCGGCGTCAACTTGTTGGAATTCTTGGCGGACTGAACACGCCGAAGAACAAGGTCGCCTTCCTCGAGACTTCTGGCATTAACTTTGCGGCTATGGTAGCGGCGCAAAGCTTGCTGGTAGCGAGCAGCTCGTACAGCAGCCTGAAGACGGTCTTCCTCAAGGAGCAGTGCGCATCTTGTCGCAGCTGCTCTTGCTCAAGCTCATCATAAGCGAGCACTCGAGGTGACCCGTATACGAGTTCCGTGGGGAGAACTGCCTCTGCTCCATAGACTAGAGCGAAAGGTGTCTGGCCAGTGGCTCGATTTGGCGTCGTCCTGATCGACCAAAGAACCACCGGCAGCTCCTCGATCCAGTTTCTTCCGCACTTGTGCAGCCTGTCGAAAGTCTGGTCTTGAGCCCACGCAGCACTTCAGCATTTGCCCTCTCCGCTTGACCGTTGCTTCTCGGGTGAGCAACAGAAGCGAAGCAGACCTTGGCGCCAAGATCTTGGACGTACTGCATGAAGGTGCGGCTCGTAAATTGCGTGTACCGTTGTCGGTGATTATCCTGTTAGGGATCCCGAAGCGGCAAACAATCGACCTGAAGAACTTGACTGCTGACTGTGCTGTCACCTTCCTCACTGGTTCCACTTCCGGCCACTTTGTGAACTTGTCGATTGCAACGTACAAGTACTCAAAGCCCCCACAGCTCGGGGAAAGGGGCCGAGGATGTCGAGCCCCCAGACCGAAATGGCCAGGATAAAGGGATCGTCTGGAGAGCTTGAGCTGGTTGGTGTATCTGCTTGGAATGAAACTGGCACGCTTCACACTTGGTTACTTGTGCAGTTGCATCCTGGAGGGCTGTTGGCCAGAAGAAACCTTGCCGGAATGCTTTGCCGACAAGTGCTCTTGCGCCAATGTGGTGACCACATATGCCTCCATGTATCTCTGCCAACAGCTTTTGTCCATCTTCCCGGGGAATACCTCAATTTCACACCGTTGAGTCTTCTTCTGTACAGTGTCTTGTCGACAAACTGGTACATACTTGACTGCCGGGCTACTCTTTCGCGCTTCTTCTTGCTCTTCGGGAAGTTCTCCTGTCTGAAGGAAACGGACAATCTGCTGCGCCCATGCTGGAGCTTGTGGCTCGACAACAAGGACTAAAGGCAATCTGCTGCCTGCGGGAACATCCGCTTCTACGGCAAGAACCTGCGGCTCTGCCGGAGCTTGACGTTCCCCGACAAGCTTGCCGGAGCAAAACTTGTCGGGAGCTTCTGCTTCAACGGAAACAAACCCTAGGGCTTGCCGGAGCATCTTGCTCCTCAAGCGCTCTTGATCTTGGGACTGCTGCGGGAACATCCGCTTCTACGGCAAGAACCTGCGGCTCTGCCGGAGCTTGACGTTCCCCGACAAGCTTGCCGGAGCAAAACTTGTCGGAGCTTCTGCTTCAACGGAACAAACCCTAGGGCTTGCCGGAGCATCTTGCTCCTCAGCGCTCTTGGTGTTGATCTTGGAGACTGCTGCGGGAATATCCGCATCTACGGCAAGAACCTGCGGCTCTGCCGGAGCGTGACGTTCCCCGGCAAGCTTGCCGGAGCAAAACTTGTCGGGAGCTCCTGCTTCAAGGAACAAAGCCTAGGGTCTGCCGGAGCAGACTGCTCCTCAGCATTCTTGGCGTTGATCTTGGGGACCTTCTTGGCGGCGGCTTCGGGAAGCTCTGCCGGCAAATAGTCACCAGAAACCAACTTCCTCTTCTTGCTCTGTCCAGTTGATGGCGTTACGGACGGCTGAGTCAGCTTGAGCACAAAGATCCCTGGTTCCACAGGTAACTTAAGTGCGGCACACTTTGACA
Organism: Triticum urartu; assembly: GCF_003073215.2. Taxonomy (NCBI): domain Eukaryota; kingdom Viridiplantae; phylum Streptophyta; class Magnoliopsida; order Poales; family Poaceae; genus Triticum; species Triticum urartu. Next base: position 653,662,856 of record NC_053024.1, on the reverse strand, counting down.
GGCCATCTGCAATGGCGTTCTAAGCTCTTGGAACATGCTCCATTTGTAGGCCGTCAAAGTGTTCTTCTAGCTTTCTCACTTCGTCGACGTAAGCTTCCATCAACGGACTCTGATAACTCTTGTTTACTTGGCGGACGACAAGCTGTGAGTCACCCCTGACAATGAGCTTCTTGATCCCAAGGTCTGCCGCGATCCGGAGACCGGCAAGCAAGCCCTCATATTCTGCAGTATTGTTCGTTGCTTGCTCCTTGGGGAAGTGCATCTGGACTATGTACTTGAGGTGCTCACCGGTGGGTGCGACAAGCAGCACGCCAGCGCCGGCGCCTTGCAGCGAAAAGGCACCATCAAAGTACATCAGCCACTCTTTGCTTGCTTCCTTGTCGGGGATGCTCGTTTCTGGAATTTCTTCATCGGGTGTTGGCGTCCATTCTGCTATGAATTCTGCCAATGCTCCGCTCTGGATAGTTGAAGTGCTTTCAAACTTGAGGCCAAAGCTTGGTTGGCCTTCCCGGCAAGCTCCTCTTGCCGGGGTCTTGTCTCCTTGGCTTGGATACTTTGTTCTTGAATGGCTCCAAAGGAACCACGGAGGACCTTGGCGGTCACCCGGCAAGCCTTGCCGTGGGATGCTGCGACTGCCCGCGCATAAGTTCGGGATACTAGGGTACCCCTACTTTAGTACACCGACAGGAGCCCCCGGGCCTGGGCCATACACGGTGCCGAGCGCTGTTGGGCCAGGCCCAAAACAGGGCACGGGCACGCGCGGCCTAGGTTACGCCGTATCTCTCTCCGTATCCACCGCGCCCTCCCCGAATGGCACGCGTTGAATGCGGCGTCGTGGGAGAGATCGTGGGTGGTTTCTTTATTCGGAAATGCGGAACGTCCGCCCCCTCCATCTTTATAAGCAGGGGAAACAGGGGCAGTCCGCCCATTCGCCCGTTGCTGCTTCCAATCTCAGAAATCTCCGCCACTCCCTCGTCTTCCCAAAGCCGAAAGAGAGCAGCGCTCCGCCCCCCATTGCCACCAGCACCACCAACGCTGTCGACCTCCTCCACCACTTCCGCCATGGATCCAAAAGCCGACAAGGGGAAGGTCGTGAAGTCGACCGAGGCGCAGCGGCTTGCGGCGCTGCGAAAGGAGCGGGCAGTCTTCCCCCCCAAGCTTGCCGCGAGGGAGCTGAGGGAGAACTACTACCTCTTCTGGTCGGCGGAAACGCGAGCGCATCCGCGCACGAAGGTACTTCCCGCCGCCGCTTGGAAGAAGGCCCCAAATGGATACCCCTTCTTCGCCTTGTTCTTCTACTGCGGGCTCTGCCCGCCTTTCTCTGAATTCTTCTGCGACATCATGAATACCTATGGATTCCACCTCCTTGACTTCACCCCCAATGCTGTTCTGACCATGGCAGTTTTCGCACATCTCTGCGAAAACTTTGTCGGAGTCCACCACAATGTAGCCCTCTTTCGCCATTTCTTCATACCCCGAGTAGAGAGAGGAGAGCCTCTATCTGGAGGAATCGCCTGGATCTCAAGGGCCGGCAAGAAGGAAACTTATCTGGAGGGAGAATTCCGCGGCAAGTGGGAGGAATGGAGAGCAGACTGGTGCTGGATTGATGAGGAGAACCCGCAGCCATTTACCACCCGGCGCCAAACCCCAGTGGCACGCGACAGCGATTGGAGTGACGTGGCCCCGGAAGACGATAGGCTGAAGATTGCTGTCACCAGGATCCTATGCCTCAGGCTTGCCGGGCTCACTGTAGGCGGTGTTGGCGCAGATTTTCTTTGCCGCCGCATCGCCCCTGCAGGAACGGGGGAGACCCACTTGGGAGTTCAAGAATGCGGCAGATATCATGAGGCTGCGGCCGGGCCTCAACTTTAACTTCATAGTTCTGGAGCTCAACGCGATGCTTCAAGAGCTGTTCAAGTATGACCCCCAACATCCCGAAGTGTTCAGGTTGCCGGGGGGTGTCATTCCGTTGTGCAACAATTCCGCGCTCGACCGCATCGGTGCAATGATGCCACTGTGCGATTCACATGGAATTGTGCCAACTTGGCAAGAGCCTGCTGACGACGTTGTGCAGCAATTCTTTGATGACTTGGTAGAAGTGCCGATCCGCTCCGACGAGAAGGATAACCTCACCCGCGACACCATCGATGCGGAGATGGCACTCATCGCCACTAGACTGGAAGAGGCGGCGGCTGCCGCAGCCGCGGGCGAATTTGGATTCACCGTGGAGGAGGCAGAGGCAGCAGAGGCGGCAAGCCATGCCGAACGAAGGGAGCCTGCCGGCGAGAAAGAACTTGCCGGGCATGGCGCCGGGTCGAGCGAGCCCGCCAAGGATACAAGCGGCTCGCTGGAGATCAACTCCTCTTCCTCTTCATCTTCGGGCAGCTCGCCGCAAGCAGAGCCTCCATCCCCTCCAAGAAGGCGTCTCCGCAAGGCCGGTGACGTAGCGGAGCGGCAAGCGGGTCAACAGTCGCCGCGCCGCGTGACACACTCCACCGCGGCAAACACCGTTGCCGCGGGAGCGCCTCATGCTGCGACGGCAACTGGAGCGGGGTCTAGCCGGACCATCGCTTCAGTTCCTGCCGCTGCTCACGCCGCGCCGGCAGCCGGAGCGGGGTCGTCTCAGACCACCACCACTGTTCCCGCCAAGCGGCCAAGGGAAGCTTCTCCTCCGCCTCCTCGCGCCGGGCGCATGCCGGACTTCGACTTCTCCGCGTTCAGCTCCGACGAGGAAGAAGAAGAAGAGTAAGCTTCTCTTGCTGTACTTGCAGTTCTCCAATTCTTGTTGTTTGTCTTGTTTCTCATTTGCTTTACTCTGAACTTGTTCCTTTTAAGGACTCTGGCCCAGAGAGCAGCTAAGAGAGCCAAGGTCCCGATGATCGTCATCGAGGACGAACCCACTGCGACAGCAGGAGGTGCGCCCGAGACAACCTTGCCGGACCCGGCCACTTTTCTCCAAAGCAGCCCCCAGCGTAAGTATATGGTTTGCTTTCCGCTGTGGGGTGCGCATGGATACTCTGTTTTTGCTGATATCTGACTGCTGATTTGTGTAGGAGCAGAGCAGCCTCACCAGGAGCGCCCGGAGGCCACCCCCGAAACGCCAAGGGGGAGTCCTCCGGCAAGGGAGGGCTATCTGGTAAGGGAGAGGTCTCCGGCAAGGGGGAGTTCTCCGGCAAGGGACAGCACCAGCGGCCCCCCGGCGGCGGAGACCACGACTGTAGAACCCGGGACAGGTAATCTTCTCGCTTGAAAACTTCCCCTGGGTTCTTCTTCTTTTGATCTTCTTGGGTTTTTGCTTGACTCTTCCCCCTTTTCTGGCTGTCAGACCCATCTGCTACGGAGCCGATGGAGACCGAGGTTGCCGCCGAAGAAGCAGCCGGTGCTGACGATCCCGCCGGTGCAGAGGCCACCAAGGCTGCCGCCGCGGCAACTAGCGAGGGGTCTGGCGATCGCACTGATGGCCCTGAGGCCGCAGGAGCGCCAGGCGCTACACCGACCGCCGACCCGTCCGCCGCTGCCGCAGCGCCAGGCTCCGAAGAGCCCCAGCCAGGCGTATACTTGAAGGCCGGCGATGACGTCTTCATCAACCTCCCCTGGGCGTCAAGCTCCAGGGCGCCGGTCGAGGGAGAGATCTTCGACGGGGAAGTGCTTGCCTCCGCGGGGCTGACGCTGGTTGACGCGCCAAGCAGCAGCAACGAGCCTGAGGAAGAGCGGCTGCTGCGGAAGTTGTTGTCGCTCTACCGCGCGCGGCAAGCCAAGCTGGAATCCCGTGAGGCGCTTGTCGCGAAGGCAGGAGCAGACATCGAGAAGCGCGCGGAGGAGCTCCGGGGTCTCCACCAGGAAGCTCTCCGGTCCCTGGCGGAGGAGCGAGAGCAACTTGTCGAAGCGCAGAAGGCCTTCCTCCTCGAGAAGGCTAAAGTCGAAGAGCAACAGCGACTTGCCGCTGTGAAGCTATCCGTGGAGGAGGGCGATCTGGCGCAGCGGAAGGTCAATCTTGACGCCCATGAGGAGGAGCTTGCCATGCGCGAGGAAAAACTCGGTGGAGCCCTCAAGCAAGCAGAGGATGCTGCCGCAGTTGCCGAGGCCGCCAAGAAGGAGCTGGAGACGAAGGTGGCGCAGCTAGAGGCCGATCTCGCCGAGAAGGGCAAAGAGCTTAGCGCCGCCAAGGACTCCAACGCGGATCTTGAGTTGAAGCTGACCACTTTGACCAAGACGCTAGACGGCGCCAAGAAGCAGGAGGCGGCCTTGAAAGAAGAGATCAAGGCCGACAAGGCGCTGCTGGAGAGTGTTGCCGCCACCCAGAATGCTTTCAGGGAAAATGTGGAGCACTGGACGGAGAGCCTCGTGAGTGCTGCCGCAGATGTTGACAAGGAGCTGGCGCAACTGGGGATGGAGGACCTCGGGTATCCCTCCGACGAGAACCTCCAACCCAGCGCCAAGCTCGTCTTGTTCTTCAAGGGCGTGGTGACGGCCCTCCAGCGACTCCGGGAGACGATCCCAAAGCAGCTGGCCAACGAGTCACGCAAGATCTGCGTGGGAGCTCTTCAGAAAGTGTTGGTGAAGGTGGCCTTTCGCAATCCGGGCCTCAACCTCACCAACGTCCTCAAGACCCTGCCGCCGGATGCTGATCTGGAGGCGCTCAAGACCCTTGTCGCACCCATTGTGGACAAGGTGAGCGGGATCAAGAGGATCGAGGGCGATCGCGTAGACTAGGTCGCCCGTTTCTTCTTTCCTTGTTGCTGTTTTTCATATTATGAAAACAATCTGTTAGAGCCGCAACAAGCTATCTTTGTAATATAACTCTATTCTGGGTAATGATTGCAATGTTATTCCCTTTACTTGATTCCCCCCTTTGTATGTTTTTGCCCTACGCTTTTAGGGAACTTGTCGGTGCAGGCACCTGAGCCGCGAGCGCTGAGTGCGGGACGTCAGCAGCCTGCTGGCGGTGCCGCTACCGACAAGAAACCTTGTCGCAACTAGTTGCAGCTCACTTAAGTTGTTGAGCAGACTCGAAACAAAGTAAGGGGCAACTAGCTACGAGTTGGTTCATCCACGCACAGGTTTTCCATACAAAGTGTGGTCGTTCAAGGGAGATAACTTAAAAATTTAAAAAATCTGATTGCTCAAACTTTGGCAACTTAACTTTTCTGTTGCTTGCTTCCCGGCAAGGCGAAACTTTCTTGAACGACGCCTGGCCCATACCATTATCTTCTCCTTTCCCCCCCGGCAAACTTGTGGGCGGGGGAACCTTCCTTTCCTTGAGAAAAAAGAAAGAAGAGAAAATAAAGATATGGAGCCTTACGGCTCGTTATTGCTTACGGGGGATGCCGGGGAGTAGGTGCTGCACAAAGTGTCAGATAACACATACAAAAAATAGAAATCATGAAGTTGACAAGATGTGTGGAGCACATGAGCTTTACTTATGCACGGGGTCTGCGCCCGGCTTTGTACAAAGGATTACATGCAACAGCGGCAAGACTTGTACAAAAGGTGGTTGTCGGAACAGGTTCCGGCAACCGCGCCTTACGGGTAAAACTTACGAAGATGCTCAATGTTCCAGGAGTTGCTCACCGGAATGGCATCTTCGGTCTCAAGGCGGACAGCGCTAGGCCTAGTGACTCGTTTCACCCGGTAAGGGCCTTCCCACTTCAGCGTCAACTTGTTGGAATTCTTGGTGGACTGAACATGCCGAAGAACAAGGTCGCCTTCCTCGAAACTTCTGGCATTAACTTTGCGGCTATGGTAGCGGCGCAAAGCTTGCTGGTAGCGAGCAGCTCGTACAGCAGCCTGAAGACGGTCTTCCTCAAGGAGCAGCGCGTCATCTTGTCGCAGCTGCTCTTGCTTAAGCTCATCATAAGCGAGCACTTGAGGTGACCCGTATACGAGTTCCGTGGGGAGAACTGCCTCTGCTCCATATACTAGAGCAAAAGGTGTCTAGCCAGTGGCTCGATTTGGCGTCGTCCTGATCGACCAAAGAACCACCGGCAGCTCCTCGATCCAGTTTTTTCCGCACTTGTGCAGCCTGTCGAAAGTCCTGGTCTTGAGCCCGCATAGCACTTCAGCATTTGCCCTCTCCGCTTGACCGTTGCTTCTCGGGTGAGCAACAGAAGCGAAGCAGACCTTGGCGCCAAGGTCTTGGACGTACTGCATGAAGGTGCGGCTCGTGAATTGTGTACCGTTGTCGGTGATTATCCTGTTAGGGATCCCGAAGCGGCAAACAATTGACCTGAAGAACTTGACTGCTGACTGTGCTGTCACCTTCCTCACTGGTTCCACTTCCGGCCACTTTGTGAACTTGTCGATTGCTACGTACAAGTACTCAAAGCCCCCGACTACTCGGGGAAAGGGGCCGAGGATGTCGAGCCCCCAGACCAAAAATGGCCAGGATAAAGGGACCGTCTGGAGAGCTTGAGCTGGTTGGTGTATCTGCTTGGAATGGAACTGGCACGCTTCACACTTGGTTAGTTGTGTAGTTGCATCCTGGAGGGCTGTCGGCCAAACGAAACCTTGCCGGAATGCTTTGCCGACAAGTGCTCTTGCGCCAATGTGGTGTCCACATACGCCTCCATGTATCTCTGCCAACAGCTTTTGTCCGTCTTCCCGATGAATACACTTCAATTTCACACCGTTGAGTCTTCTTCTGTACAGTGTCTTGTCGACAAACTGGTACATACTTGACTGCCGTGCTACTCTTTCCGCTTCTTCTTGCTCTTCGGGAAGTTCTCCTGTCCAAAGGAAACGGACAATCTGCTGTGCCCATGCTGGAGCTTGTGGCTCGACAACAAGGACTAAAGGCAAATCTGCTGCTGCGGGAACATCCGCTCCTACGGCAAGAACCTGCGGCTCTGCCGGAGCTTGACATTCCCCGGCAAGCTTGCCGGAGCAAAACTTGTCGGGAGCTTCTGCTTCAATGGAACAAACCCTGGGGCTTGCCGGAGCATATAGGTCCTCATCGCTCTTGGCGTTGATCTTGGGGACCTTCTTGGCGGCGGCTTCGGGAAGCTCTGCCGGCAAATAGTCACCAGAAATCAACTTCCTCTTCTTGCTCTGTCCAGTTGATGGTGTTACAGACGGTTGAGTCAACTTGAGCACAAAGATCCCTGGTTCCACAGGTAACTTAAGTGCGGCGCACTTTGATAGGCCATCGGCAATGGCATTCTGGGCTCTCGGAACATGCTCCATTTGTAGGCCGTCAAAGTGCTCTTCTAGCTTTCTCACTTCGTCGACGTAAGCTTCCATCAACGGACTCTGATAATTCTTGTTTACTTGGCGGACGACAAGCTGTGAGTCACCCCTGACAATGAGCTTCTTGATCCCAAGGTCTGCCACAATCCTAAGACCGGCAAGCAAGCCTTCATACTCTGCAGTATTGTTTGTTGCTTGCTCCTTGGGAAAGTGCATCTGGACTACGTACTTGAGGTGCTCTCCGGTGGGTGCGACAAGCAGCACGCCAGCGCCGGCGCCTTGCAGCGAGAAGGCACCATCAAAGTACATCAGCCACTCTTTGCTCGCTTCTTTGTCGGGGATGCTCGTCTCCGGAATTTCTTCATCCGGAGTTGGCGTCCATTCTGCTATAAATTCTGCCAATGCTCTGCTCTAGATAGTTGAAGTACTCTCAAACTTGAGGCCAAAGCTTGACAGTTCCAGTGCCCACTCAACAATCCTGCCTGTCGCTTCTGGATTCTGTAGTATCCTCTTCAGCGGAAAGCGAGTGACAACTGTGATCTCATGTGCTTGGAAGTAATGGCGCAGCTTTCTCGAGGCCATGAGAAGGCCGAAAAGCAATTTCTGCACGCCAGAGTACCTTGACCTAGCCCCCTGCAGAAGGGAACTAACAAAGTAAACTAGGCGCTGCACCATTTTCTTCTGTGTCTCCTCGTGCATCTGCGCAGATCCATCTTTGTTGGGACCAGAGCTTGCCGGGGAAGCCCCTTGCTTGTCACTGGATGCGCTTGCCGTGGTTGCTGGCTCGTCATCTGCCTCCCTCTCTGCTACTAACGCAGCACTAACCACTTGATTGGTTGCCGCTATGTACAGCAGCAACTTCTCTTGTGGCTTAGGTGCGACAAGTATTGGAGGGGAGGACAGGTATCTCTTCAAGTCTTGCAGCGCAGCCTCCGCTTCCGGAGTCCATTTCATTGGACCTGCCTTTTTCAATAATTTGAAAAACGCCAGGGCGCGCTCAGCAGACCTAGAGATAAACCTGCTGAGAGCAGCCATGCAACCGGCAAGTCTCTGTACATCCTTGACGCGCTTTGGTGCTTCAATCTGCTCAATGGCCTTGATCTTGTCGGGATTGGCTTCAATTCCCCGCTGAGATACGAAGAACCCGAGAAGCTTGCCGGAGGGAACTCCAAACACACACTTCTCTGGGTTGAGCTTGAGGATGATCTTGCGCAGATTTGCAAAAGTCTCGTCCAAGTCTTGGATCAGGGTTGCTCCGTCCATGCTCTTGACCACTATATCATCCATGTAGGCTTCCACATTTCTGTGTATTTGTGGCTCAAGAGCAACATGGACTACTCTTGCAAATGTTGAACCAGCATTTTTTAATCCGAAAGGCATCCGTACGAAACAGTACGTGCCACATGGAGTAATAAATGCGGTCTTCTCTTCATCCTCCTCTGCCATGAAGATCTGATGATACCCGGAGTATGCATCAAGAAATGAAAGCAAATCACACCCAGCTGTGGAGTCAACAATCTGGTCAATGCGCGGCAAAGGAAATGGGTCTTTGGGACAAGCTTTGTTAACATCGGTGAAATCGATACAAAGTCTCCATTTCCCGTTCGCCTTGCGCACGACTACCGGATTGGCCAACCACGTAGGATGGAGCACTCCTCTGACAAGGCCTGCTGCTTCCAATTTCTTGATCTCTTCTGCGATAAATTCTTGGCGCTCCACTGCTTGCTTCCTGACTTTCTGCTTGACGGGCCGCGCATGAGGACAAACGGCAAGGTGGTGCTCAATTACTTTCCTGGGAACACCGGGGATGTCAGACGGTTGCCACGCAAACACGTCGACATTCGCCCGCAGGAAAGCAATGAGCGCGCTTTCCTATTTAGGGTCGAGAGTGGCACTGATGGTGAAAGTACCACCAGTGCCGTCCTCCTTGGAGGACACCTTATTCGTCTCTGGCGGAGCTGCCATTGTCTTCTTACACTTGCCGGTGGAGCTCAATGGTGCGTCCTCGACGGCAGCGCAGCACTCCGAAGAGGTGCGCTTGCCGCAGTGGGCATCAGAACTCTTGCCGGGCTTGGTCTTCTTCTCCCCGGGAGCTTCAGCGGCAAGTGACTTGCGATCTATTGCGGTTGCCGCTTCCCGGTAGATCTTGTCGGCGCAGATAAGAGCATCCTTCTTGTCGCTAGGGACAGAGATGACGCTTATCGGGCCTGGCATCTTCAGCATGTTGTATGCGTAGTGAGAGGCTGCCATGAACTTGGCGAGTGCTGGACGGCCAAGTATCCCATTGTAAGGCAATGGAATATCGGCAACGTCAAAAGTGACCCTCTCAGTCCTGAAGTTCAGCTCGCTGCCAAATGTTACTAGCAATGTGACCTTCCCCTTTGGCTTGCTCCTTCCCGGGTTGATTCCTTGGAATGTACCGGTCTCTTCAAGCTCGCTGTCAGGGATCTGGAGTTTCTGGAGTACAGCGGAGGAGATCAGGTTCAAGCCGGCCCCGCCGTCAACTAGCATCTTAGTGACCTTGAGGTTGCGGATAGTTGGTGAAACCAACATCGGCAAGCACCCGACCGCAGTTGTGCGGTCAGGGTGGTCCTCAACATCAAAGATGATAGGCATGCTGGACCATTTCAGAAGCTTGCGTGACTCGACAGGTGGTTCCGCTGCATTGACTTCCCGCACCCACTGCTTGAGTTGGCGGTGCGAAGTATGCAGAGAAGCACCGCCGTCAATGCACAACACCTCTGTGGCTTTCTGGAACTCCTTCTCACTGGTCTTGACATCATCCATGTCTTCATCGTCGTCGCCATCTTCATCCTTGTCGCGGCCGCGGGGAGGTCTGTCTCCTTGCCGCTGCTTGGCGTTGCCGCGGCGTCCTCCCCGGCCGGCGCACTTCTTGCCGGATTCTCCAGCGCTTCCTTGGGCCCTCTCCTTGTCGCGTCGCTCGTACTCAGCCTTTTGTTGCTGGACGAGCTGCTCAACCTTCTTGCAGCTCTGGAGGTCATGGCCCTTGGTGCGGTGAATCTTGCAGTACTGCTTGTCGGTGCCGTCCTGCTTGTCGGCGACCGCCACAGCCTGGCAGTTGGTGCATGCAGCAATCTCCTTGGCGGAGTTACCAACTTTGGCTTTCTTGACGCCACCTTCGTTGCCGGACTGCTCAACGACTAGCACATCTTTGCCTTTCTTCTTCCTGTTCCACCGCCGGTTTTTCTTTGCCAGGGCAGCATCCTCGCTGTCGGATCCTCCTGCTCCTGCATTCTCTCCGGGGAGCTTCCTCTCTTCCTCAGCACATGCACACTTGTCGGCCAGGGCATACAGCTCACTGACGTCTCTGATCTTGCACATCGCCATCTCCTACCGCATCCTGTGGTTACGCACGTTCTGATGGAACGCGCTGATGACCGCAGCAGGGTGGACATCTGGGATGTTGTGCTATACACGGCTGAATCTCTGAATGTACTTGCGCAGGGGCTCTCCTTCCTTCTGGGCGAGCAGGTGAAGGTCACTCTCTTGGCCATGAGGTTTGTGGCCGCCTGTAAAGGCGCCGACAAACTGATGGCATAGGTCTGCCCAGGAGGATATGGAGTTGTCCGGCAAGTGCATGAGCCAGGACCTGACGTTGGGCTTGAGCACCAGCGGGAAGTAGTTGGCAAGGATCTTGTCGTCTCGCCCCCCGGCAGCCTGCACCGCGATGGTGTAGAAGCTGAGGAACTCCGACGGATGCGACTTGCCGTCGTACTTCTCTGGTACGTCTGGCTTGAAATTCTTCATGCTGGGCCACTGGACTTGCCGCAGCTCACGGATGAACGCAGGGCAACCTACCGCGTACGGCAAGTCGCCTGGTTCCCCTGGCGCATGCATGTCAACAGAGGGCCCAGCGCGCTGGTCTGATTGACGCCGCGCTTCTCTTCGGCGCTCGATGCGAGTACGAGCGTCTTCTTGTTGTCGTTCATGAAGAACTTGGCGCTGATCGCGACGAGCTCGTGGATCTGATGACGCGGTGGAGTCGCTGTCGAGGTGGATCCGACGAGTCGGCGATCTTGGCCTTCGGGGCGGAGAGTGCACAGTAGTTGCACCCCCACCGGTCTTCTCGCCACTGGCTCGTTCCTGGCTGACTTGCCGCGGCTGCGACGTGCTCGGCTGCCGTTGAGCGTCGCCGTTGGCGAAGCCGATGAGATTTTGAATGGTGGCCCTCTAGTCGTCGATCTTGTCCGCCGTTGGACGGTAGTCCAGGAGCAGTTGAGCTCGCGCCAAAGCTTCTGCTGCAGTGGCGGGTGGTGGTGGCGAACGGTGCGAAGAGCGGGATATGCTCGGACTTCTAACTATGTTAGAAGGAGCAGTATCCCGTCTAGGCGACCGTGCCTCGCTCGTGCCAGCATGTTGGCGTGCATGTTGGTCTTGAGCGCTCCGAGATCCACCAGCTCGATCTTGGTCCAGCAAACGCATGGTACCTTGAGCACCATGACGCTGTCGGTCCCGCGCCTCATGAGATGGGCGCGGTGCATGTACGGACGCGGAGGCCTTGGAGTGCGCCCGGTCGTTGTGGGGAGCCGGCTACGCCGCCGATGGGCAGTGCAGCCTTGTCCTTGGACTTGGCAGCACCGTGAGCTCCCTCGTCGACGCCCGTTCTTCCGCCGGCGTCCGCCCCCTCAGCCGTTTGCTCCGGTGGTAGCGGGGCGGACGGAGCAGCCACCTCCGAAGCCTTCTTCTTCGGCGGCATGTCGATGAAGATGATGAAGATCTAGCTTGCGTGAACGCCGGATCTGGTTCACACAACTTCGGCGCACCCCCTTCCTCGCGCGCCAAAGATGCCGGGGTACTGATCCACGAGCACCTATGGGACCGGTGGACCGGGTCCCTTTCGGTTCGGCGGGGGCGGAGGTCGCACGAAGAGCAGATTGAGGCGAAACACGCGAGTGGTTTTACCCAGGTTCGGGCCGCACGGATGCGTAAAACCCTACTCCTGCGTTATGGTTTGTATTGAGTTCTTGCTCGGGAGCGTGGAGTGCTACAGTACACACCAGCAGCTAGCGAGACCGAGCGTGAGTGTTCCTTGAACCAGCTAACCCCCTCTACGTTGCGCATGGGCCTCCTTTTATATGCTCAAGGGTTCACCGACAGGTGGCAACATAGACAAGGGGTAAAAATGGAAAGGTGCTGCAGTAGGTACAGCTACCTTCTACAGTGTATCATACCTAACCCTGACGGCAGGGGACAAGGGCATTAAATGCCCGTCTGTGTCGCCTAGGCAGTGCAAAAGGGACCGTCAGGGACGCCACCGCTCGCCACGACGGCAATCTTGTCAGCGCCGCTTGCCACCGCGCACCGCTGGCTGCACAGCCTCCCGCCACGCACGCCTGGAAGGGTCCCAGAGCGACACGTTGGTGGATGTGCTGGAGCGCGGGCACGGAGTGGTGGCTTGCCACGGCAAGCGCCTTGCCGCGGCAAGCGCCTTTCCGCGGCAAGCGCCTTGCCGCGGTCGTTGTCTTGTCGCGTCCGAGAGCTTGTCGCTCACCGTATCTTGCCGGGGCGCGCGGCGCGTCACAGCAAGTTCCTTGAGATGCCTTGCTTGGCCTTCCCGGCAAGCTCCTCTTGCCGGGGTCTTGTCTCCTTGGCTTGGATACTTTGTTCCTGAATGGCTCCAAAGGAACCACGGAGGACCTTGGCGGTCACCCGGCAAGCCTTGCCGCGGGATGCTGCGACTGCCCGTGCATAAGTTCGGGATACTAGGGTACCCCTACTTTAGTACACCGACATTCATGATCTTTAATTTTAATTTTAATACATTCATGATCTTTAATTTTAATTTTAATAGTTGGTTCCCACTCATCATAAAGTTTTCTAGGGATAGAAACTTTCAACTCAAGTTTTTCTTCATAAGATTGCATCAAGGCATCAACGATATGTTCGGTAAAGGCTTTATTTTGACTATAAGCATGAGGAGAATTTAGCACGGATTGCAACAAGGAAATACAATCAATCAAAGAGCAATTTTCATAATTAAATTCCTTGAAATCCAATATAGTGGGTTTAGCATCATCTAGGGTTTTATTTCTTTTAATCCCACTTTTATCAATTTCACCATCAAGATCTAAATACGCCGAATTTTTAGAACGCCTTCTAGGTAAAGGTGGATCATATTCAGTCCCATCATTATCAAGATTGATATTGCAAAACAAAGATTTAATAGGGGACACATCAATAACTTTTAGATCTTCATCTTGATTTTCATAGGAATCCGGTTTAGCGGCCATCTATTGACTAAGGTAGCTTGCATATCCGAAATTTCAGCAGTTAATTTTTCAAGATGAGCAATTTGGGATCTTATACCATCAAATTCTTTAGACATATCATCGAGCTCTTTATTCATATAACTCATAAAACCTTTTTGTTCCTTAAGCTCATTTCTAAAGAAATTATTATGCTCAAATTGCAAAACCATAAACTTCCTGACGTTGTTTTCGATCTCCTCTAACCTTTTAAGGTGAAGATCACCGAATCTAGGAAGAGCCATCGCGACAAACAAGCAAACTAACACACAAGCAAACAAAAAGGAAGGGCAAAAAGAGGCAAATAGAAAGAGAGGGAGGATAGAGAGAGAGGGCGAATAAAACGGCAAGGGTGAAGTGGGGGAGAGGAAAACGAGAGGCAAATGGCAAATAATGTAATGCGGGAGATAGGATTGTGATGGGTACTTGGTATGTTGACTTTTGCATAGACTCCCGCAACGGCGCCAGAAATGGCTCGTTGTCGGGAGTCAAATCTTGACTTGCGCGAACCTCCCCAGCAACGGCGCCAGAAATTCTTCTTGCTACCTCTTGAGCACTGCGTTGGATTTCCCCGAAGAAGAGGATGATGCAGCAAAGTAGCGTAAGTATTTCCCTCAGTTTTTGAGAACCAAGGTATCAATCCAGTAGGAGGCTACGCTCGAGTCCCTTGTACCTACACAAAAACAATAGCTCAACGCAACCAACGTGCTTAGGGGTTGTCAATCCCTTCACGGTCACTTACGAAAGTGAGATCTGATAGAGATGATAAATAATATTTTTGGTATTTTTGGTATAGAGATGCAAAGTAAAAAGTAAAGCAAAGTAAAAGCAAAGCAATATAAAGTGATGGAGATTGATATGATGAGAAGAGACCCGGGGGCCATAGGTTTCACTAGTGGCTTCTCTCAAGAGCATAAGTATTCTACGGTGGGTGAACAAATTACTGTTGAGCAATTGACAGAATTGAGCATAGTTATGAGAATATCTAGGTATGATCATGTATATAGGCATCACGTCCGAGACAAGTAGACCGACTCCTGCCTGCATCTACTACTATTACTCCACTCATCGACCGCTATCCAGCATGCATCTAGAGTATTAAGTTAAAAAACAGAGTAACGCCTTAAGCAAGATGACATGATGTAGAGGGATAGTTTCATGCAATATGATAAAACCCCATCTTGTTATCCTCGATGGCAACAATACAATACGTGCCTTGCTGCCCCTTCTGTCACTGGGAAAGGACACCGCAAGATCGAACCCAAAGCTAAGCACTTCTCCCATGGCAAGAAAAACCAATCTAGTAGGCCAAACCAAACTGATAATTCGAAGAGACTTGCAAAGATAACCAATCATACATAAAAGAAGAGAAGATCAAATATTATTCATAGATAGACTGGATCATAAACCCACAATTCATCGGTCTCAACAAACACACCGCAAAAAGAAGATTACATCGAATAGATCTCCACGAGAGAGGGGGAGAACATTGTATTGAGATCCAAAAAGAGAGAAGAAGCCATCTAGCTACTAACTATGGACCCTTAGGTCTGAAATAAACTACTCACACTTCATCGAGGGGCTTGGATGATGATGTAGAAAGCCTCCGTGATGCGATGCCCCCTCCAGCGGCTCCGGAAAGGCCCCAGGATGGGATCTCGTGGATATAGAAAGTGTGGGTGGAATTAGGTTTTGGCTTCGTATCTGATCGTTTGGGGGTACATGGATATATATAGGAGGAAGAAGTATGTCGGGGGAGCAACAAGGGGCCCACGAGGGTGGAGGGCGCGCCTAGGGGGGGCAGGCGTGCCCCCCAACCTCGTGGCCTCTGTTAATTGGCTTGACGTAGGGTCCAAGTCTTGAGTTTGTATTTCGGTGAAAATTCACCGTCTCGAAGGTTTCATTCCGATTTGGACTCCGTTTTTGATATTCCTTTTCTTCGAAACCCTAAACAGGCAAAAAAACAACAATTCTGGCCTGGGCCATCCGGTTAATAGGTTAGTCCCAAAATAATATAAAATTGGATAATAAAGCCCAATAATGTCCAAAACAGTAGATATATAGCATGGAGCAATCAATAATTATAGATACGTTGGATACGCATCAAACTTGCACTAGTGAAAGTATGAACCCTAGGCCTTGTTACTAAGCATTGCAATACCGTTTTCGCTCACTTTATTTTTTTCAAATTAAAAAAACCTATATCTAGTTTCCATATTGCACTTGTATCACCATCTCTTTGCCGAACTAGTGCACCTATACAATTTACCATTGTATTGGGTGTGTTGGGGACACAAGAGACTCTTCGTTATTTGGTTGCAGGGTTGCTTGAGAGAGACCATCTTCAACCTACGCCTCCCACGGATTGATAAACCTTAGGTCATCCACTTGAGGGAAATTTGCTGATGTCCTACAAAACTCTGCACTTGGAGGCCCAACAACTTCTACAAGGATAAAGTTGCGTAGTAGACATCAAGCTCTTTTCTAGCGCCGTTGCCGGGGAGGCTAGGTAAGTGGCACTAACACCCCGTCAATCAAGCTCTTTTCTGGTGCTGTTGCCGGGGATGTTAGTGCTGGAAGATATATCTTTAGATCTTGCAATAGAATATTTTAGTTTCTTGTTTTATCACTAGTTTAGTCTATAAAAGAAAACTACAAAAAAATGGAATTGAGGTTGCCTCATATGCTTCATCTTTTTAATGTCTTTCGTGTAAATAAAAATTCCGATAATTGTGCCAAAGTGTTAGAAGAAGAATGCATTAAAATGTTTGGCACTAAATCTTTTAATGATGAGCATGATTGCAATGTTGTTAGTATGAATTCTTTGAATATCCATGATGCTAATTATATGCAGAGCTACAAGCTTGGGGATGCTATGTTTGATGAAGATGATACTTTTTGTCCCCCATGTTTTGATGAGAAAATTTACTATTATGAAAGAATGCCTCCTATCCATGATGATTATTGTGATGACACGTATGCTACAAAGAATAATGATAACCATGAAACTTGTCATCTTGATTTCAATTTTCAATCCCATGATAGTTATTTTGTTGAATTTTCTCCCACTATTATGAATGAGAAGAATTTTTCTTATATGGAGAGTACTAAAATTTCTATGCTTATGCATCATGAAAATAATGATTTATGTGATGGTTATATATTTTAATTCATTCATGATGCTACTGAAAATTATTATGAGGGAGGAATATATGCTTGTAGGAGTTGCAAGAATATCAAGTTTCCTCTCTACATGTTGAAAATCTTGAAGTTTTGCTTGCTTTACCTTCCTATGCAAGTTGATTCTTGTCCCCATAATTTATTTGCTCACAAAATCCCTATGCATAGGAAGTGGGTTAGACTCAAATGTGCTAGTCATATGCTTCATGATGCTCCCTTTATGTTTCAATTCTTATCTTTTATATGAGCATCATTGAAATCATCATGCCTAGCTAGAAAGGCAATAAAGAAGAGCACTTGTTGGGAGACAACCCAATATTTACCCCTACTGTTTTTGTGTGTTCACATGATTAGGCTACTGTATTAATCATGTTTTATAGATTTTATTTCAATAAAGTGCCAAGTAAGACCTTTGGGATGATCTATGGTGATAGTTGATTTGATCTTGCTAAAAAACAGAATCTTTTGCGCTCAGGAAAACAATTCTCATTTTTAACAGAAGCAAGATAAAATACTGATTCTTTTTGAGGAAGATTAATATAAAAATTGCACAGGTTATCCTAATTTTCCGGAATTTGTGGAGTTATAGAAGTATTCGAGAGTTACAAATTACTACAGTCTGTCCTGTTTTTGACAGATTCTGTTTTTGGTGCATAGTTTGCTTGTTTTCTAGTTTCTATGACTTATATTGCTTAATATAAATTGTAGAAATGATAGGGTACAGTAGGCATCATGTGAGAAAAATTATGAATCTTGTGTTGACATTTCCTAAGTGGTGATTTGCTTTATTATACTAACGGAGCTTACGAGTTTTCTGTTAAGTTTTGTGTTGTGAAGTTTTCAAGTTTTGGATGAAGTTTCGACGGACTACGGAATAAGAAGTGGCAAGATCCTAAGCTTGGGTATGCCCAAGGCACCCCAAGGTAATATTCAAGTACAACCAATAGCCTAAGCTCGGGGATGCCCCAGATGCCATCCCCTCTTTCGTCTTCGTTCGTCGGTAACTTTACTTGGGGCTATATTTTTATTCACCACATGATATGTGTTTTGCTTGGAGCATCATTTTGTTTTGTTTAGATTTGCTTTCTGTTATTTAGAGTAATGGTTTTCATCTTTTAGTTCAATAAAAAGGTCAAGTATAGTATTTACCATGCTTATTTTACAAGTCTATACGTTGCTGTTTCAAAAACTGAAAGTTTGCTGTTATAATTTGAATATTTGTGAATAGTCAGAACATGATAAAATCGTGAAATCTTTACACAATGAGTAACAACAAATTTTCTATAGTGTGGTAATTATTCAGAATTTTTGGAGTTAGGGAAGTATGATTCCTCTTTAACTCTTTATAGACTGTTCTGTTTAGACAGATTCTTGTTATGTTTGCATTGTTTGCATATATTTGCTTGTTTAATGATTCTATTTGAGGATAGGAGCACTAAATATGTAGAGGCATTTAGTAGGCCATATCAAATTAAAATTTTAGTGATTTTCTACAGTAGAGAATGGTAAGGTTTTGCATGGATTTATACTAACCTATCTCATGAGTTCTTGTTGAGTTTTGTGTGGATGAAGTTTTGAAGAACTAGGGAAACCGTGATATAAAAGGAATTAAGGAGACACAAAAGCTCAAGCTTGGGGTTGCCCAAGGCATCCCTAGTTAATATTGAAAGAAGTCTCAAGCATCTAAGCTTGGGGATTCCCCGGTTGGCATCCCACTTTTCTTCTTCACCAACTATCGGTCAGTTTTGGTTGAGCCTAAGTTTTTGCTTCTTCTCATGATATGTGCTATCCTTGCAATGTAATTTTATTTTATTTTGCTTGTTGTTTGAATAAAATACATTAGATTTGAAAATTTTAAATTAGAGAGAGTCTTCACATAGCTAAATAATTATTTGACTACTCATTGATCTTCACTTATATCTTTTTGGACTAGTTTGTCATTTACTCATTTGCTTCACTTATATCCTATGAGTAAATGGTTGAATGAATTTGATATCATAAATCTGAAATTATATATGCTTCATATGCTTATACCTTGGGGAGTAATGACTTCACATATAATAAGTAGAGGTGGTAAATTTATTGAAAGTTAGCAAACATTGTATTAGTCACTTGAACAATTCATGAAAGAATATTGAAGGAAGAGAGATTTCACATATAAAAATATTGAAGGAAGAGAGATTTCACATATAAATATACTATCTTGGACATCTTCTATGATTGTGAGCCCCATTAATTTTTTTCAAACCTGAGCAAATTAGTTGAAGTTGGACAAGGAAGACAACATAATGAGTTATGCTTGGGTATATTTGTGTAGAAGTTATACTGTTATGGATCCTCCAACATGTTGTGCTTGCTTTTTAGAATCTTTTGCTAGCTTAATTCTTTGTACTAAGCGAGAATACTGCTTGTGCATCCAAATTCCTTTAACCAGGTTTCTTCCATGCGTGTGCACCATATCTACCTATATGCAGTATTTACCAGCCGTTCCAAGTAAATTTGCATGTGCCAAACTCTAAACCTTCAAATAATAATCTGTTTTGTATGGCCGAATTGCTCATGTAGCGAGTAGGGGCTGTCAGTATCTTCCATGCTAGTTGGGTTATTCTTCACGATGAGTGGACTCCGCTCATCATTCACGAGAAAGTGGCTAGTAATTGGGATGCCTAGTCCTATGATCAAAAGATCAAAAACGAAATTGCAAATAATTGAACAAAACTCCCCTAGGATTGTTGATAATTGGGCGGTACCCGTTGTTTTGGACCAGCCGTGGAAGGTGATTGTTGGTGGAGGGGGAGTAAAATCTTTACCTTTCTGTCTGGGAACCACTTATAATGTATCTAGTATGGAAGATATTGGGAACTCTTGGTTGTTATGTTGACAATGAAAGCATACCTCTCAAAATTATTGTCGTCTCTGTTTTAAAAGCTTCAAGCTCTGGCACCTCTGCAAATCCCTGCTTCCCTCTACGACGGGCCTATCTTTTACTTTTATGCAATAGTGAGTAGTATTCCTTCTCATTCCAACCTACTCTTTAGTTGGCAAGCATCATGTGATGGGGAAAGATCTAAGCGTATATGGCTATTAAAATATATTTGATCATGAATTATTATTGTTGACAATTATCTATATGATAAGTAAGTTGGGAGGTGAAACATTAAGCCCCTATCTTTCTCTGTGTTCGATGGATGCTGTTAGTTCTAAAAATATGCTTTGAGTGGTAGGAATCATGGAAGACTATACAATAGTTGAGTATGTGTCAGGACCCCGATTCCAAGCCACATCGATCTAGCCGGTAACACCTCATATCACTTTGCGGCCTCACGCACGGTATCCCACGGGTGTCGCCTTACCATGGCCCGGGACCGTTTGCGCCTTTTGGCTCACGTATATGATTGTGTCGCTAGCATCCATATGACAGAGAACCCGGGCCGACATGGCTAGTCGTGAACCCAAAGCGGCACAGACCTATGGAGACAGGCATACATGAATCACATCGAGGATGTCGGTCATCAGCGAGTGATTCCGGGCTGTAGCACCGGGCTAACAGGACTCCGGGGAACCCGGGCTGTAGCAGGCTAGGCAGGACTCCGGATATCACCGCGTGACATTTCCCCGAAGGGACAGACATAGGAACGAGGTGAAACACATGCCGGCCAGTCAAGCGCCCTGAACAGTAGTGCTGGGCTAGCAGGACTTTGGTGAACCGGGCTGTAGCAGACTACTATGGCTCGAGGAACACTAGACTACATTTCCCCATAAGAAAAGCTGCCAAGGATAAACAACTAGATTGTCAGATCCCACTCATACCAAGCATTTCAATCATACAAACAATATGCCCGATATGAGTACATACAACATGGCATCACAACAAAACTCTACAACTCAAGTACTTTATTTAAAGGCTCCAGAGAGCCATACATAACATGTTCATACAGGTAGGGGTCACATGACCCGACACTCGAGTCATACAATCATACAAGCACAAGCGGAAGTAAATAGTCTGAGTACAGACACTAGAAAGCAAGAAGGCTTCTCGAAGCCTGTCTATCTACATAGGGCCCTCCATGGCCAGGATCACCACCTGGGTGGCTAGTCACTCGTCGACATCAAGGTCTACATAAAACCAATCGGAGGGGGCGGTGTTGTCGTCTGAAAACAATAAATAAGCAAACATGAGTACAAGGTACTCAGCAAGTCTTACATCAGAACCTAATATACATGCTCATTCTCAAGAAGGTGGTGGGGTTATTGCAGCAAGCTAGCTTTGACTCTTGGCTAAGCTATCCTAAGGAACTGCACTAGTAAAATAGTTTTCGCACACAAGTCCACTACTCACCAACACAATACTCCACCGGGGATCCTCTCTCGTCATCCTACGAGAGGGCCATCCTCGGTACTCACACTTATCTTGAGTCTTTTAGTAGTAACCATTAAATTGTCTATGAACTATACAGGCAACCAAGTAGTCCTTTACCGTGGACGTGGCTATTCGAATAGTTTTATACCCTGCAGGGGTGTACTTCGTCACACATGTTTCCACCACTTAGCGTCTGCACACGACATGTGCTCGGCAGACTTCAAGCGAAAACTGACGTGGGTGTAGACCACGACCTGACTAACCTCACAAGTCTCTAGTCCAGGTTTATCGCCTATTCAGGTTCCATCCGCAAGGAAATCCGGCCGGGGTGTCCTCAACGGCCCCAAACGATGTGTGCAGGGTTCCCGAGACACCAAACGGGCGACTCGGTACATTGTGCCACGGTGTATCTACCGCATCATAGCCCACCCCTAGGGTCAGCGCTACGCACGGCCGCCAACACATAACCTACAAACACCAGAAACTAGTTGCAACTCCTAGACAGAGGATGAGATGGGTCAATAAGTCGAGCGGGGTCGTATTTCAGGGCCCAACGTGTGGTAGTAACTGAATCTTAAATCACACATACAGATCTCAGTTCTTATGGACGGTCTCAATGAAACAACCCACCATGTACTCCTACATGGCCTCTCATCGATATCTTTACCAAAACATGTTCAACACATCCCTCACATTACCGACATAATCATATCACTCTAGCCCATCACCCAGATGAACCAGACCTGACACAACTTTAAGCATAGCAGGCATAGCAAGGTAGGAATCACATACATGGCTCAATCAACTCCTACACATGCTAGTGGGTTTCATCTATTTACTGTGGCAATGACAGGTCATGCAGAGGATAAGGGTTCAACTACCGTAGCACACAGTAGTTTGAATCGTGTTGTCTTAATGCAGTAAACAAGAGCAGAAGCGAGAACATGGGTTTGTATTGGAATGATCAATGGGTTGCTTGCCTGTTGTAGAGGTAGTAGGGTACTGCCCTTCAGACGGATACTCGGGGTTATCCTCGAAGGCAGATCCTACCACGAAAGACACACCGAACATAATCAACACATGGCAATATGCAATAATATGATGCATGCTATGACATGGCAAGATGAAAGTGTCTTGGCCTAATGCAAGCTAGAACAGAAGGGGATGAACTCATTTGAATCAAAGATTCAAATATTAGCTCATTAAACATGGCCTTATTAGTGCATTACCTTATTCTGCTTAAACAGCAAGGTTAACTTGTTTTGTCATGCATGAAACCATTACAAATGGATAGATTGAATTTTTCTGATCATTTTTCATATATAAATCTTTGCATTTGGAGCTATGGTTGGTTTTCTATGATTTTTAGAAGTTTTGGATATTTTCTGGAATTTCCTATGTAAGAATAATTCCAGTAATTGAATTAATGCGTCAGCATGATATAGGTGTGACGTCAGCGGTCAACTGGGTCGGCCAGGTCAAACCTGACTGGTGGGCCCTCTCTGTCAGTGTCACAACTAGTTAACAGAATTAGATTAACACTAATTAGCTGTCAGTGGGGCCTGGGCCCACATGTCAGTGTCTAAACTAATTAGAATTAGTTAAAACTAATCTTAAACTGATTAGCAGACTGGCCCCACCTGTCATAGACCCAGGGGGGTCTACCTGGGCCCGCACAGGGGTCAAACTGAGTCAAACTCGCCGGCGGCTTGACGCCGGTGACGACAGACGCGGCGGAGGGGCTCGGGGAGGCCGGGATCGACGCCGGCGACGACCTTGGCGGTCGCCGGAGTTCGGGCGTGGATGAACCCGATGCTACGGGGCACCGCGAGGCGCAGGGAGTGGTGCGTTAGGCTCCTGGGAGCGCGTGGAAGACGGAGGCGTGCTCGGATTCGAGCTTACACGCCTGTGGCCACGGCGGCGGCATGGCCGGCGGAGCCGAGCTCTCGGCCTCAATGGCAGAGAGGGTTGGAGGACGCGGACGAGCGCGGGAAGAGGGGCGGAGGAAAGATGGGCTCACAGGGAAATCGCGGAGCAGGCTAGTGAGCTCGGGAAGGACTTGAGGCCGGCGAATCGAACGACGGCATCCGGCGGCCGTAGACGGGGAAGAAGGTCACCACATCGTCTTGGGGTCGTCCAAGCTTGCGAGGGTCGACGGAGAGGTCGAGGACGGCAGCGCAGAGCTAATGGGCTTGTCGGAGAGGCGAGGCAGTGGCGGTGGGCGCGGCAACGGCGTACGGCGGTGACAATGGCTCTCGGTGCGTGCGAGAGGAGAGCCAGAGGAGGGAGAGGAGCACGGGGAGAGTGAGGGAGGGAGAGAGGGGGACGTGGGGGTCGGCGTGGCACCCCTAGATGCCTCCAGGGCGTCGGCAGAAGCAGGAGGTGGTCGGCGTGTGGCCGCGGGCGCCGACCACGCGCTCCTCGTCCTCCTGGCGGGAGGAGGAGCACGACTGGCAAGGCCAGTCGACTGGGCCGAGCCAGGTGGGCTGGGCCAGCACACGTGAGGCCCAGGTGGGTTTCCCTCTCTCTCTTTTTCTTATTTGTTTACTTTTCTATTTTTTTCTGCAACTGTTGGGCTTTATTAAAAAATACCTAGACATCTTTAAAAATCCTGAAAATAATCAGGGGCTCTATTTAGATTATTTCCAATAGCCCACACTTATTTCCAGAATTATTTGAGCATTTAAATTATTTTATAGCATTTAAATGCCCAAATTCAAATACTTATGATTTAATTCAGAGAATCCAGAATGTCCTAGAAAAGAGTGCACCATTTCTGCCAGGGGTTTTAACCCATTCCAGAAATGGTGAACATTTTGTGAAGGGCATTTTGGGTTCACTGAAAATAATTTTAGTAAACCCTTGTTGTTTCCAGGGGGTGTTGGGGGATCTGTCTTCCCCATTTCAAATTTAAGGGAATTTAAATATGATGCACACTCTAATGCTTGAACTAGCTACGGTGTGACAACTCACCCCAACTCAAAAGAATCTCGTCCCGAGATTTAGGATCCTCCAGAAAGAAGGTGGGGTACTCGAGTCGAAGACGATCCTCCCTTTCCCAAGTGGCTTCTTTCTCGGAATGGTGTGACCATTGAACCTTGAGAAACTTGATATTATGACGTCGAGTGGTGCGCTCGGCTTGATCAAGGATACGAACGGAATATTCCCGATATGAGAGGTTATCTTGTAGATAAAGCGTTTCGTGGTCCACTCCACGGATAGGATCCGCAAAGCAACGCCTAAGTTGAGAAACGTGGAAGACATCGTGAACTCTGGAAGGATGCGAAGGTAGTTCCAATTGGTAGGCAACTTCTCCTCGTTTGGCAAGAATGCAAAAGGGTCCAATGTAACGAGGAGCCAATTTGCCTTTGATACCGAAACGATGGGTTCCCTTCAACGGAGTAACCCGAAGGTAAGCCTTCTCGCGGACTTCATAAGTCATAGGCTTATGTTTACGATCATAATGACTCTTTTGACGAGATTGGGCTGTTTACAATTTCTCACGAATAACGTGAACCTGTTCTTCTACTTCTTGAATCATATCCGGGCCAAAGAGTTGTCTTTCCCCGGTTTCTGACCAGTTAAGAGGCGTTCGACATTTTCGTCCATAGAGAACTTCGAATGGAGCCTTGCCCAAGCTAGCTTGATAACTGTTGTTGTAAGCAAACTCTGTGAATGGAAGGCATTTCTCCCAACCCATTCCGAACGAGATGACCGAGGCTTGGAGCATATCTTCTAGAATTTGATTGACTTGTTCTACTTGACAACTTGATTGAGGATGGAAGGCGGTGCTAAAAGAGAGACGAGTTCCCATAGCATTTTGGAAACTTTCCCAAAATCGAGAGGTGAAGAGACTCCCACGATCTGAGTTAATTTCCAATGGAACACCATGAAGAGACACTATTCGGGAGATGTATAAATCGGCTAGCTGGCTAGCGGTGATACTCTCACGAACAGGTAAAAAGTGGGCTACTTTGGAAAGTCGATCGATCACGACGAAGATGGCATTATTCCCTCTCTTGGTCCTGGGAAACCCAGTGATGAAATCCATACTGATTTTATCCCATTTCCACTCGGAATAGCCAAAGGTTGAAGGGTGCCAGTAGGCCGTTGATGCTCTGCTTTAATACGATGACAAACGTCGCAATTAGCAATGTATTGAGCGATTTCTCTTTTCATCCTAGTCCACCAAAACCTCTGGCGTAGGTCTTGATACATTTTAGTACTACCAGGATGAATGGTGAGAGGGGATTCATGAGCTTCCTTAAGAATCAACTGGCGTAGATGTTATTTCCTGGGAACCACCAAGCAGTTCTCGAAGAAGACAACACCTCGCTCATCCATGGAAAAACATTTAGCAACTCCGCTAGCAATGTTTTCCTTGATCCATAATATACCCTTATCACACTTCTGGGCAGCTATGATTTGATCCGTAAGGTTAGGCTTCGCCACCAAGGTGGATAGAAAACCTCAAGGAACAATGTGAAGATTAAGCTTACGAAATTCCTCATGGAGAAGTGGTTGACTTTGTTGTAACATCTGGTTGTTACAATAGGACTTACGACTTAGTGCATCAGCCATGACATTGGCTTTGCCCGGGGTGTAAGTTATTCCTAAGTCGTAATCCGAGATCAACTCGACCCAACGTCTTTGCCTGAGATTCAAATCTGGTTGGGTGAAGATATATTTCAAACTTTGGTGATCGGTGAAGATCTCGCAGCGGTTACCGAGGAGGTAATGTCGCCAAGTTTTAAGTGCATGCACTACGACTGCAAGCTCTAGATCATGTGTGGGATAATTTTCCTCATGTGGATGTAATTGCCGTGAAGCATAGGCAATTACCTGACGATCTTTCATGAGTATGCAACCTAGTCCTTGTCGCGAGGCGTCGCAATAGATAATAAAGTCCTTGGAGAAATCTGGTGGTACCAGTACGGGAGCAGATGTCAGGCATCTTTTCAGTTCCTGAAAGCTGAACTCGCACTGTGGAGTCCACTCGAACTTTTTATCTTTCTTGAGGAGTTCAGTTAGAGGTTTAGCAACCTTGGAGAAATTCTCGACGAAGCGGCGGCAATAGCTCGCTAAGCCAAGGAAGCTCCGAACTTGCTTGACCGTCTCAGGTGGAGTCCAATGAAGGACGGCTTGAACTCGCTCGGGATTGACAGCAATACCCTTACCAGAGATTACATGGCCTAGATAGGTCACTTATGGCAACCAAAATTCACACTTGGAGAATTTGGCATAAAGGCGATGCTCTCGAAGTTTCATCAATACCAGCCTTAGATGTTCGGCATGTTCCTCTTCATTCTTGGAGTAGATGAGTATGTCATCGAGGTATACTACGATGAATTTATCGAAGTACTCCATGAAGACCGAGTTCATTAACCGGGAGAAGGTAGCGGGAGTATTGGTTAAACCGAAGGACATAACGGTGTACTCATATTGGCCATAACGAGTAACAAAGGCCGTTTTGGGAATGTCCCCGTTTCTGATTTTGATTTGATGGTAGCCCAACCTCAAATCCATCTTGGAAAAGACTGAGGACCCAGCGAGCTGAACATACAGATCGTTGATCCTGGGAAGCGGATACTTATTCTTGATGGTGACCAAGTTGACAGATCGGTAATCTACAACCATTCGATCCGTTCCATCCTTCTTCTTGACAAAGAGGACGGGGCAAGCCCAAGGAGAGGAACAAGGACGGATGAAACCCTTTTTCAAGGACTCATCGAGTTGGTTCTTAAGCTCGGCTAGTTCTAAGGGTGCCATCTTGTAGGGTCTTCTAGAAATTGGAACGGTTCCTGGAACAAGGTCTATCACAAACTCGACATCCCTGTCAGGTGGAACACCTGGCAGTTCTTCTGGAAAGACATCCGGAAAGTCTCGGACTACCGGAACATCCTCAAGGTCTGGAAGGGGGTTGGCATTTAGGGAGTAAAGTTGGCGCTTGGCCACTCGAGTTAAGACATTGACTGTCTTGCCCGATGGGTGAGTAAGTTGAACGGTTCTAGTGGCACAATCAATTTTAGCATAATGAGCTGACATCCAGTCCATACCCAAGATGATGTTTATGTCCGAGGACTTGAGAGCTATTAAGGACGCAAGGAAGACAAGTCTATCGACAAGAATTTCGTTCCCATGGCTTACTCTAGAGGTTTGCCATTTGGAACCCGGAGTTTGAATTACCATGGAAGTGGGCATGTCACAGAATGTCGTGTTATGCAATCGAGCATAGTTCTCAGATATGAATTAATGAGATGCTCCAGTATCGAAAAGAATAGATGCCGGATGGCAGTTAACAAGGAGCGTACCAAGGACGACGTTAGGATCCTCGTGAGCCTCCTCGGCTGAAACATAGTTGACATGGCCACGTGTAGTAGTGACCGGCTTGGCGTAGAATGTCTTTCCCGCTGGTTTACCACGACCAACGAACTTTCCAGTTTGATTGGGGTTGTTGTTCTGGGAACACTCTCGGCTATAGTGACCCGGCTCTCCACACTTGAAACAAGACACAACATTGGGGCATGGAGCAGCTTTAGCAGTGGGGCCACCATAGGGCTTGGGCGGTGCAAACTGCTGGTTGGGACGAGGCGCCTCAAAGGATGGCCTCGGGATGAACCTGGGTGGCAGTGCCGTGCTTGGGATCCACACCCGACACTTCTGAGCTCCAGAGCCGGATGAAGAGCCAAAATCACGGGAGTGCTTGCGTGAAGCGTCATAATCAGTCTGGCCTGTCTCAGCACTGATGGCCTTATTGACCAACTTCTGAAAGGAGGTGCACTCGTGTAGACGAAGATCGCGGCAAAGCTCAGGGCCAAGTCCCTTGCGGAACCTTGCCTACTTCTTAGCGTCAGTAGATACCTCTTCAGGGGCATAACGTGCCAGATTCCCAAATTCACGACTATATGCATCTACAGTCAGTCTTCCTTGGGTGAAATTGCAGAATTCCTCCCTCTTGCGATCCATGAGACCTTCCGGAATGTGATGCTCACGGAAAGCTTCACCGAATTCAGCCCAAGTAGTGATTTGGCCGACCGGGCGCATAGCTTCAAAGTTTTCCCACCAGAGGCTAGCAGGGCCTTCGAGATGGTAGGCAGCGTAAGTAACCTTGTCGGCTTCGGCTATGTTTGCAGAACGTAGCTTGTGGGTGATGCTGCGAAGCCAGTCATCCGCGTCGAGGGGCTCGACGGAATGGTTAAACTTTGGTGGGTACAGCTTGATAAAGTCATTGATTGACACCAAGTCATTTCGCTGATGGCGTGCAGTGTTCTGCTCAATCCGCTCTAGCAGGCGGTTAGTCTCACGCTTGTTTCTTTCCGCCTCCAGCATTACTTCGGCCAGAGAAGGCGGGTGAGGCAGATTTTCACACCTAGCTGCACTGGCTTCCCCCTGCTCCGGGGCTGAAAGTGCGTTATATCGACTAGAGGGGGGTGAATAGGCGATTTTTATGAAAGTCGTCAAAACGTGAGAGTTATGAAGACAAACAACGAAGATTATGCCTATTACTATGCAGCGGAAGTTAGATTACACTAGGTCAGCCATGGTCATGTATTCAATAGAGTGAAAGCACAATGACAAACAGCTTCAGTGTAATAAGGATCAGGTAGGAAGAAGTTATGAAGCCAAACAGATCATACATTCATGTTGTGAAGACAAAAGATAAAGCAAGCATGCAATGGCTTCACAATGAGTAACAATAAGAAAGGGAAGTGAAGATGAAACCAGTGACTCGTTGAAGATAATGATATGTTGGACCGGTTCCAGTTGCTGTGACAACTGTACGTCTGGTTGGAGCGGCTAGGTATTTAAACCTTACGACACACAGTCCCGGACACCCAGTCCTGAACGCACAGTTCAGGACACCAAGTCCTCACCGTAGTCTCCTTGAGCTAAGGTCACTTAGTCCTCGCCCAATCACTCTGGTAAGTCTTCAAGGTAGAATCCCAAACCTTTACAAACTTCGTTCACTTGCAATCCACAATGTCTCTTGGATGCTCTGAACGTGACGCCTAACCGTCTAGAGGATTCACAGTCCTCAAGTGTAATAAGTCTTCAGATCACACAGACAAGAAGACTTAAGTGATGCCCAATTTACTCTGGCTCTGGGTGGTTAGGGCTTTTCTCCTCACTAGGAATTTTCTCTCAAAGGCTTCGAGGTGGGTTGCTCTCAAACGACAAAAGCCGTGCACTGAAATCTGAGCAGCCAACCGTTTATGGTTTTGGGGGTGGGCTATTTATAGCCACTTGGCAACCCGACCTGATTTGTCCGAAATGACCCTGGGTCACTAAGGAACTGACACGTGTCTCAACGGTCAGATTTCAAGCTCTCATGGCAACTTTACTTGGGCTACAATCAAAGCTGACTTGTCCGGCTCTGGACAAGATTCGCTCTCATTGTCTTCACTCGAAGACATAGATTTTTGGATTAGGCATCACTTCAGTCATTCTGACTGGTTCTCCTGGACCCCACTTAACAGTACGGTGGTTCCTATGACTCAACACAAAATAAAAAGAACTACGAAAGACCTAAGTCTTCGAGCTCCATAGGCTTCATGCGATGTCTTCTCTTGTCATAGTCTTCAATGTGAATATCTTCATATGCCACCTTTGGCTTCAATGTCTTCATACATTTTTAGGGGTCATCTCTGGTAGTAAAACCGAATCAATGAGGGACTTCTACCTGTGTTATCCTGCAATTCTCACAAACACATTAGTCCCTCAACTAGGTTTGTCGTCAATACACCAAAACCAACTAGGGGTGGCACTAGATGCACTTACAATCTCCCCCTTTTTGGTGATTGATGACAAACTAGTTGAAGTTTTCAACGGGGAATATATTGTGTGAAATTTGTAAAGGATAGGGAATTGTCTTCATAAGTTGCAAGGGCTCCCCCTGAAGATGTGCATATAAGTTAATTTGCTTTTGGAATGCAAATGCACATGGCAGGTTGTACTTGTGGAGATCCGCTTCAGCTTATGAGGACAATCCACTATGCATGTGAAAGTATATGAAGATAATGACATGCATAATGGAAAATGGACGTCTGCGGAATGAGATAAGTGCGGAATTTATCGTCGCACATGAGGAATTTATCTTCGCAAAACAGGGTGGCAAACAGGTAGCAGACGACCATCGAGTTATAGTGTTACAACTCAAAGAACCAAATGAAGCAAAAAAAACGAGAGTTGTAAGCACGAAGCAAAATATAGCAAAACTTAAAGCATCCGCCCATATGGACCCGCTTGAAGACTATCAACCATATGCTTCTCCCCCTTTTGTCAGCAAGGACTAAAAAGGTTTGAAGACATAGGGTATCTACTCGTTTCCAGGAGCAGCAGGGTCGTTGGAGGTGTTTGGCGGTGCAGACGAGCTTGGAGGTGCTGAAGCAGGTGGCGGTGATGTAGCATCGTCGTCTTCATCAATGATCCTTGCAGTAACTGTGGCAGCAGATGAAGAAAATTCAGAGTCTTCAAGTGATGGTGTCTTGCGCATCACAGCCCTTCTGGGGGGTGTGGTGTCAAACTTGAAACGCTCTGTGAAGCCATCCTCTTCAAGTTCAGCTTCAGTACATATCATTGAGAGCCCTTTCCATGTACGACGGCAGGTTTCGTGTGTAACAAAGGCATTCTTGGTGGCAAGGTTTCAAAGACGATTGACATCCACCAAGAGGCTCTTCATCTGACGTTTTAGCCAGTCGTGATGCCTATCCTGCTTTTGGTGAAGGGCCACAAGAAGCTCTCGGTCAGTGAGGGCACGAGCGCGCTTCTTGGGTCTTTGAGCATTTGTGCTGTCTGTGGCTTCAGTAGATGCTGGGTGTGCCGCACGTGTAGTGCCAGCCAACGGATACACCCTGGATATGGCTTCAACACCTTCAACGTTCTGCGTGAAGCTCTGGTGTTCTGCATTCTGAAGACTTATTGGTTGCTTAGCAGGTTCGGGATATATGGCTTCATCAGAGGTATCCACATTTGGCAGGAAGATCCGATGGTTTCGGGCTGAGGGCTGATATGAGATCGCAGAGTGCAGTTTGATTAGCCTCATCACCCAAGGAGCATAGAACTTCAAACCAAATAATTCTGAGCCTGACGCTGCGAGTTGGCGTATGAAGAGATCCTGTGCGTTGAAGCATTTGCCATGCAGGATATAGAATATGAGAGTCTTCATTGCACCCTTAATGGGCCAGAGAGTCCGCCGGATGATGTGATATATGGTCCTGGGCAGATACTCAAAGTCTTCAACGAAGAACTCAGTTGGATAGGGTGCATCATGAGGCAATGGCTTCATCATTGAGAGCATCTGACTCATATTTGGTTCAGGCCTCTGGAATATGCTCTCAATAGCTTCAGAATGTAGTTGACAGCCTTCCTCGAAGAATTTGCCAGGAGTGGGCAGGCCGGTGAGCTCAATGATATCAAATGCATTGGCTTCATGATGGACATTGCCGGTCATCCACTCCAGGAACCAAGTCTTTGGATCTCTGTTGTATCCTTTTATATGGAGAGTGGCATAGAACTAAAGCAGAAGCTCTTCATTCCAGTGCTCTTCATCAGTCACAAACGGCAGCACACCCACTTGCTTGAAGCAATCCAAAGCTTCCTCAAGACAGGGCAGACCAGCAATGGCTTCAACCTCAAGGCGCTTGTGCGGGAAGATGCGACCTTGGTTGTATAGGATGCTTGAGTAGTAGCTGCGCTGAGGATAGCTCCAGAACCTATCTGATACAATCCTTTCCCTTGAATAGGGGTTCTTGGAGCTACTGAAAAATGTATTGTCTGCCTTGAAGCTATTTATGTCAAAGGAGCCAGGTGCTGATGCAGGACCTGGGAACCTTGGAAGCCTTGGGACTGGCTTTTGGACATGAGGCCTGTGCTCAATATGATAATCGAATTGAGGACCTGCAGCAGACTCAGGAACAGAAGTGTCTGGCTCAGTAGCTTCGCTGTCTGCTGAAGCATTTGGTGGGGCGGGCTCCACATTGGCTTCAGTGTTTGTGGTGGCAGCCTCAACATTTTCTTCCTCCGCTTATGTAGTTGGAGGGACAACCTCAGGCACGTTCTCCTGGAGAACTTCATCTTGATGGAGCGGGGGAGTGGGTTCTGGTGGTGCTTCTTCATTGTCTTTGGCTGATGCAGCCGGAATTTCTTCAGTATGGACTTGAGGCCGTGGACCTTTGCGAAGCCTACGGAACGCAGACGACGCTTGTGGGGTCGGAGTGGGCTAGGGCCTCAAAGTCTTCTTCCTCCTGAGGGCGATCCGCCCATGACTCATCTTGTGCCATTGGTGTGAGAGGACAACCAATACTGATGAGTTCTCTTGTTTCAAGCTGAGGAAGGGCTGCATCATCTTGTACATTGTCTTGGTGACCAATGTCTTCAGCAGCTATGGGGTCGGCTGCTGGAATATCTTCAGCTTCAGGAGCCTCTGTGGGAGCAGGCTCATGAACAGTCAGTAGTCTTTCTGCATTGGGGTGAATGACAGAGAGGGGTTCAACCATCAAGGGCTCTGTGGGAGCAGCCCGAGCTTTCTTGATCTTGTGCTTCTTCTTGGTTGGGTCAAAAGGAGAGGCTGCAGAGTGTTTCCTCTTTCTAGCTTCAGCCTCTGCATTCCGTGTCTTCTTGAGCTCAGAAGCGGTTGACCGGCTCTTTGGCTTTGAGCCAGTCGTGGCGGTGGGGAAGACAATCGGAACAGCTTCTTGCCTTCGTGCCTCTGGTTCATTCACAGCAGGCTGCTTCTTCTTCTTCGCGGCCATCTTGGGGTCGATGCCAGGACGCCCAAGTGCCTTATGCTTCTTGGCCTCAATGTAGGCCTGCACACATCGTTCTGCCAGAGACTTCATCCGCTCACGTGAGCCTTGAGCTTCAGCACGCGTCTTCAGAAAATTTTCCTTGAGCTCATGTAGCATGGTTTTGAAGCTCTTCACTTCCTGCACGCTGAGCCTGGCCATGTGCTTCTTGAACTGAGCCTTTTCATGATCAATTTTCTGCTTCAGCTCAACAATTGCGCCTTGGAAGGCGACGCTGAGGCCAACGGGCAGCTGCAGATCTTCGAAGCTGATGTCTGGTGAGGCAAACCATACATCGATGAAGTTGTGGATGATGGCGACATCAAAGAGAGGCAAAATGTTGAAGATTTCAGCTTCTTCCTTGCTTTTGATAAGCTGCTCTAGAGCATCATCTCCAAGATCTTCATCTCTTGATAGATCAATGGCTTCGCTGCGCAGAATGGCAGCAGCTGTGAGCTCTTTGCCGGTGTGTTGCTGGGGCTCCTTTTCCTTCTGGGGCTTGGAGACGCGGGAGACGTCTTCAGACTGCACACTGACTTCAGGAGGTGCAGTTTTCAATGGCTTCGCCCTTGAGATCTTTGACGAAGGGGTCGGCTTTGAAGTTTTTGTCTTCTTTGACTGCTTTGGCTTCGGCACAGCAGGGGCTTCATCAGACTCAGAGTCAGCTGCAGGGTCATTCACGGCAGTCCCTTGGACTAAGATGTGGGTGATCAGGCCCTCAAGATTGGCAAACGGACCGATGACATTGGGTTCCGCGTCGCGTGTGCCATCTGCCCTTGGTGCGGAGGGACCAGGGTTGAAGTCTAACCCAAATTTCTTCTTATTCAGCTTCGCTGATTGTTGGGCAAACTAAAAGTTGCGCTTGAAGAGATTGTCGTCACGACACCAGAGGAGTGACGATGGATGCGCATCATCAGGCTGTGGTCCTCGGACCATGCATGGGTAGAAGCCTTGAGCAATGGCTTCACCTCTAGTCTTGG
Organism: Triticum urartu; assembly: GCF_003073215.2. Lineage (NCBI taxonomy): Eukaryota > Viridiplantae > Streptophyta > Magnoliopsida > Poales > Poaceae > Triticum > Triticum urartu. The sequence goes on along the minus strand of NC_053024.1, from coordinate 653,629,102 downwards.
GTATGAGATTCTTGTAAAGGATGTCCCCCCATGGCTTCTTGATGGCACATTTCTCAGCATTCTCCTGAGTGACGAAGCGGTATTTGAACCACTGTTCTGCCCAATAGCGTCGAATCCATTGGATTCGGGTCTTGCGCTGCCCATAGCTCTCTTCTGGATCTGTTTTGTACATTTCTGCCAAATCTTCAGGCAGATCTTTGGAAGTTCCTTCACGTCTCTGTCTGCCCCCCTTCCTTGCTGCTTCTTCTGAAGCCATAAACTTTAACTTGAAGGGCTTCAATGTTTTCAAATGCTTCAAAGGCTTTAATTTTCTGGACCAACAGGAACTGGCTTCAGGAGAGTTTATGTGGTGCTGTAGGAATTCTGCAAATGAATGCAGACTATGAGAACCAAAGGATTCTCCCACGGACATGTACCTGTGACAGCATTAAGGTGCGAGGGAAAGGGAAGAGGTCATATGCATTCTCAGAAGGTTTTGAAGATTAATCAGTTTAGAAGACATTGACCTCATCGTGCGAAGACATTCACTCATAGATAAGAAGTTGGTTCCAGATTTGTACGAACCCACAGATCAGTACAAGTGAGGAATCTAACTACTTTATGAAAGATCAGAAGGGGCTGTAAAAAGAAGTTTTATTTACCACACTTAGAACTGCTAGACGGAAGTGGGAGATGATGCCGAGCAGTTTAGTCCTCCGTGCCCTAACTTGGCGACGGAAGACACCTACGGCGACGGTGGAGAGGACGATGTCCGCAGTCGGCGTGAAGACGGCGTCGGAGAGGTTGCGGCAGCGAAGCACTTCGTCGCCGGCGTCGTCGAGAGCTAGCGGTGGCGCTAGGGTTCGTGCGAGGGTGGAAGAAGGAGATAATGACCGCGGTAAGTGTGAACTTATAGGCACAGGGGCGGCACTGCGCTATTACTCAGGTGCCCCTGGCGATTCGCATTTGAGTAGTACGTGGCCATCATGCGGTATTTTGGGGGCAGTTCCACATCCCACGCATGCCTGGATTGTCGGGCGGTCGTTCCTACTTCTCCGGATTTTATGTGGAGGAATGAGCATTGAAAACGGACTTTATGGTTGTCTCTTTATCTTCTGCTGACAAGGACGCAGTGAAGACATTCGACAGTTTCAATAGAATGCATATGACTTAGAGAGATAGAGTTTGAGATAGAAAGCATAGAGAAGTTTGGGGTCCGATCACATTCACTTAGTTCAAAAGATTCAACACGAAGACATACCTATAAGTGAATGCTGTAGAGGACAGAACACTAGCACATATATATCTATACAATCAACATAGTGAAGATAATCATGAAGACATGTTCGAAGCCAAACCAAATGTGAAGATATTGCATGGTAACGCCATGAGTGAAACACTTCAAAATAGAACGTTTGGTGGTGGCGTTACCCACCGTATAGGAAGTATTAGACCCAGACACGACGCATAATTATCGTGGCGCTCTGAAGTCAAATTCCACATTAATGTATTCACACTTAGAATGTATGTCTTCATTGATTGAAGATATACTTTACTTTGTGTGTTGCACATCTAAGTCATCAATATGCATAAGTGTTAGGATGTGTGCCTGATCACAGGACATTTGAGGATTCCAAGATATTTAGCTCACACCGTAACTTGAAAAATCTCTTCTCATCCAAGGGCTTGGTGAATATATCTGCCAGTTGTTCTTCAGTGTTGACGTGTATGATATCAATGTCTTCCTTCACAACATGATCTCTGAGAAAGTGATGACGAATTTCAATGTGCTTTGTCTTCGAGTGCTGAACTGGGTTGTTGGCAATCTTGATGGCGCTTTCGTTATCGCAAGAAAGTGGCACTTGCTTCAGATGAATGCCATAGTCCTTGAGTGTTTGCTTCATCCACAGAAGCTGAGCGCAGCAAGATCCAGCAGCAATGTATTCAGATTCAGCAGTGGAGAGAGATACACAGTTCTGCTTCTTTGAAGACCAACATACAAGTGATCGTCCCAGAAAGTGACATGTGCCTGATGTGGACTTGTGACCAACTTTCTCACCAGCATAATCAGCATCCGAAAATCCAACCAAATCAAACTCTGAGCCCTTTGGATACCATAATCCTAGAGTTGGGGTGTGAGCCAAATATCGGAGAATTCGCTTCACAGCTAAGTGATGCGACTCCTTTGGTGCCGCTTGAAATCGAGCACACATGCAAACACTAAGCATAATATCTGGCCTAGATGCACATAAATAAAGCAAAGAACCAATCATGGAGCGGTATACCTTTTGATCGAACTCTTTACCATTGTCGTCAGGACCTAGATGATGTTTGGCTGGCATTGGTGTTGTGAAGCCTTTGCAGTCTTGCATACCGAACTTCTTCAGGCAATCTTTGAGATACTTCTCTTGAGATATGAAGATGCCATTGCGTTGTTGTCGTATTTGAAGGCCAACGAAGAACTTCAGCTCCCCCATCATGGACATCTGATATTGCTCTTGCATCATATATCCAAACTCTTCACTGTACTTCTGATTTGTGCAGCTGAAGATAATGTCATCCACATATATTTGGCACACAAACAGTTCACCATCATATGTCTTCGTGAAAAGAGTGGGATCCAGGGAACCAGGTATGAATCCTTTGCTCTTCAGGAAGTACTTGAGTGTGTCATACCAGGCCCTAGGGGCTTGTTTGAGGCCATACAGTGCCTTGTTGAGCTTGTATAGCATGTCAGGATGTTTCGGATTTTCAAAGCCAGGTGGTTGTGCAACATACACTTCTTCTTCAATCTTGCCATTGAGAAAGGCACTTTTCACATCCATTTGATATAGAAGTATGTTATGATGATTTGCATAGGCCAGCAGTATGCGTATGGCTTCAAGCCTAGCCACAGGAGCAAATGTTTCACCGAAGTCAATGCCCTCCACTTGAGTATATCCTTGAGCAACGAGACGAGCTTTGTTTCTGACAACTTGACCATGCTCATCTTGTTTGTTGCGGTATATCCATTTGGTGCCTATTATGTTGTGCTTCCGTGGATCAGGACGCTTAACCAGTTCTCATACATTATTCAGCTCAAACTGTTGAAGCTCTTCTTGCATAGCTTGAATCCATTCAGGTTCCATGAAGGCTTCATCAACTTTCTTGGGTTCTGATATTGAGACGAATGCGAAGTGCCCACAGAAATTTGCTAGCTGAGTTGCCCTTAAACGAGTGAGTGGACCAGGTGCATTGATGCTGTCAATTATTCTGTCAATCTGCACTTCATTGGCAACACGAGGATGTACAGGGCGAAGACTTTGCTCTTGCTGATCTGTGTCGTTGTTGGGAGGAATGTCTTCAGGCTGAGCATTGTCTTCATGTTGATCAGGTGCTAAGATGATAAGTTGTTCTTCAGGATGAGATTCAGAAGGTATAATTTCTCCAGTTCCCATAAGCTTGATTGATTCACTAGCTGGAACATCATCTAGCACATTTGGCAGTTGCTCTCTTTGTGAACCATTTGTCTCATCGAACCGCACATCCACTATTTCAACAACTTTGTAATGAAAGAGGTTGAAGACTCTGTAGGAGTGCGAATCCTTTCCATATCCAAGCATAAAGCCCTCATGTGCTTTTGGTGCAAACTTTGAGGTGTGGTGTGGGTCCTTGATCCAGCACCTTGAGCCAAATACTCTGAAGTAACTAACATTTGGCTTCTTGCCAGTTAAGAGTTCATAAGATGTCTTGTTCAGAAGCTTGTGAAGATAAACATGATTGATTGTATGACATGCAGTATCAATAGCTTCAGTCCAGAATTTTCTTGGAGTCTTGTATTCATCTAGCATCGTTCTGGCCATCTCAATGAGTGTTCTGTTCTTGCGTTCGACGATGCCATTCTGCTGTGGCGTGTATGGAGCTGAGAATTCATGTGTGATGCCCAAGGTATCAAGATATGTATCAAGGCCAGTGTTCTTGAATTCAGTGCCATTGTCACTTCTGATGTGCTTTATCTTGGCGCCAAAATTGTTCATAGCTCGATTGGCGAATCGTCTGAAGACATCCTGCACTTCAGTCTTATAAAGGATTATGTGCACCCAAGTATATCTAGAGTAATCATCAACAATGACAAAGCCATAGAGGCAAGCAGTAGTAGTAAAAGTTGAGTAGTGAGTGGGACCGAAAAGATCCATGTGGAGCAGTTCGAAGGGTTGTGTAGTAGTCATGATTGTCTTCGAAGGATGTTTTGCCCTTGTCATCTTCCCTGCTTCACAAGCACCGCATAAGTGATCTTTCTTGAACTTGACTCCCTCGATGCCTATGACATTCTTCTTCTTCGCATGGGTGTGGAGGTTCCTCATGCCAGCATGCCCAAACCTCCGATGCCAAAGCCAGCATTCTGAAGCTTTTGCAAGAAGACATACTGCAAGTTGTGGCCCTGCCGAGAAATCTACCACATACAAATCATCCTTTCGGTACCCTTCAAACACTAGAGACTTGTCAGATTCCATTAGTACTAGGCAACGATATTTTCCAAACATTACGATCATGTTCAAATCGCAAAGCATTGAGACAGACATTAAGTTGAAGCCAAGGGATTCAACAAGCATGACTTTATCCATGTGTTGATCCTTTGAGATTGCAACTCTACCTAGACCCAATACCTCACTTTTACCAGTGTCAGCAAATGTGATGTGGCTCTTGTCGGATGGACGTAAGGTTGAGTCCATAAGAAGGCTTCTTTTGCCAGTCATGTGATTTGTACACCCACTGTCAATAATCCATTCTGAAGACTTTGAAGTCGCTGGTGTCGTACCCTACAGTGCAGTTAGGGGGATAGGCTTCACGAAGAGAATTTTGAAGCAAAAACATTTGACGAACCAGTGGGTTGTGAAAACTTAGATCCAGATTAGGACTAATAGGGAGAGTAGCGTGCGATTCAGGAATGAAGTACATAATGATGCCATTCGGGCATTTTATCTTGCGCCCTACAAGATTTTTAAGGTCCCCAGCAACAGCATCAGAAGATTTTGTTTTTCTGCTGGAGACCTTTCCCTGCAAAAGAGAGTTAAGCTTTCTTAACCACCCACATCTTCAAGGGTGGCTTAGAAGCAATAAGTCTAAGTGCAGCATCTGAGAATTTTGGCTTTGAAGCCTTAGCAAACAGTCTAGCAGGTGGACAATAATACTCATAGGAATAGGCAGAATATTTTTTGGTCATATGAACATGACGATTCGAAGAACCGCTCTCATATTCATATGCCTGAGTATGGTTTCCCTGCAAAACATTTGCGTTAGTGTGACTCAGGTGAGTCCTCTGTTTGTATGAAGCCTTTGGACCATATGAAGCCTTTGATCTGAGGTTTGTCTTCTTCAAGTGAGGTGTCATGAAGACATTCACAGGAAGATTTTCCAGACACTTTTTCGGAACCCAGATCTTCTTCATAGGGGGTCCATTCCTGGAGTTAGTACCAATGTACCTGGCAAACACTTCACCATTCTGATTCTTAAACAGTTTATAGTTTGCATCAAAGGGTTCATCAATGATAATGGGGTTAGCACAAGTGAAGCCAGATAAATTGGATGGATCTGCTGAAAGTTCCTTTGCAGCAACCCATGTGGTTTTGGGGTACTGCTCAGGTTTCTAGTAAGAGCCATCTGCATTTATTTTCCTCACGAACCCAACACCCTCTTTCCTAGGGTTTTGGTTCAGAATCTGCTTCTTGAGGACATCACATAATGTTTGATGTCCTTTAAGACTTCTGTACATCCCTGTTTCAAGCAATGTCTTCAACCTAGCATTCTCATCAGCAATAGCAGTGGTATCCTCAGCAGAGGGGTTAGTTACCACATCAACAGTTGAAGATATTGCAGCAGCAATAGCAGTGGAACATTCAGCAACAGAAGTAGCATTATCACGCTCAATGCATTTAAGACATGGTGGTTCAAATCCTTCCTGAGCGGGACTGATCTGTTCGGCGCGAAGTGACTCGTTTTCCTTTTGAAGATCTTCATGAGCCGCTCTCAATTTCTCAAGTTCTTGCTTCCTTTGAAGATAATCATAGGAAAGCTTTTCATGAGTTGTTGAGAGAGTATCAAGACGATCTTCAAGTTCCTGATACTTAACATGAAGATTTTTTATGTCTTCAATTAAGGATTCAGATCGAGTCATTTCAGCACCCAACAAATCATCGCTTCTGTCTAACAATTTTTGAATATGTTCCATAGCTTTCTGTTGTTCAGTTGCAATTTTAGCAAGTGTTTTGTAGCTGGGTTTTGAATCACAGTCAGAGTCATCGTCACTAGATGTTTGATAGCGAGTAGTGCGTGTGTTTACCTTGGCACTGCGTGCCATGAAGCAGTAGGTAGGAGTGGAGTCGTTCTTGTCATTTGCGTCGGTGTCGGTGATGCAGTCATTGTCTTCAGTGTTGAAGATGGACTTGGCGACGTATGCTGTTGCCAGACTCGCAATGCCAGAATCAGACTCCTCCTCAGACTCCACCTCTGCCTCCTCAAAAGCAGACTCCTCCTCTGAATCCATTTCCTTGCCAACAAACGCACGTGCCTTGCCAGATGAGCTCTTCTTGTGTGATGAAGACTTTGAGGAAGACTTGGAAGAAGACTTTGAGTATTTCTTCTTCTTCTTGTCGTCAGAATCATATTCCTTGCTCTTCTTCTTCCTTCTGTTCTCATTGTCCCATTGTGGACAGTCTGAGATGAAGTGTCCAGTTTTCTTGCACTTGTGACATGTTTTCTTCTTGTAGTCATGAGCAGAAGCTTCATCATTCCTTTAGCTTGATCATGAAGATTTTCTGAAGCCTTTCTTCTTGGTGAATTTTTGGAACTTCTTCACTAGCATTGCAAGTTCTCTTCCAATGTCTTCAGGATCATCAGAACAGCTGTCAGATTCTTCTTCAGATGAGGAAACAGCTTTTGCCTTCAAGGCACGAGTTCGTCCATAGATTGGACCGTAGATGTCTCTTTTCTCAGAAAGCTGAAACTCATGTGTGTTGAGCCTCTCAAGTATGTCAGACGGATCGAGTGTCTTGAAATCAGGACGTTCTTGAATCATCAGGGCTAGGATGTCAAACGAACTATCAAGTGATCTCAGCAGCGTCTTGACGATTTCATGTTTGGTGATCTCAGTGGCACCGAGGGCTTGAAGCTCATTTGTGATGTCAGTGAGCCGGTCAAATGTGTGTTGGACATTCTCATTGTCATTTCGCTTGAAGCGGTTGAAGAGGTTGCGAAGAACACTGATTCTTTGATCTCTCTGGGTTGAGACGCCTTCATTGACCTTGGAGAGCCAGTCCCAGACCAGCTTGGATGTCTTGAAGGCACTCACACGGCCATACTGTCCTTTTGTCAGATGGCCACAGATGATATTTTTGGCAGTACAGTCCAGTTGAGTGAACTTCTTGACATCAGCAGCAGTGACACCTTCTCCAGCCTTGGGAACGCCATTCTCGACGACATACCATAGGTCGACGTCAATGGCTTCAAGATGCATGCGCATCTTATTCTTCCAGTAGGGATATTCAGTTCCATCGAAGACGGGGCAAGCAGCGGAGACTTTGATTATCCCTGCAGTCGACATAGCTAAAACTCCAGGTGGTTAAACCGAATCACACAGAACAAGGGAGCACCTTGCTCTGATACCAATTGAAAGTGCGTTATATCGACTAGAGGGGGGTGAATAGGTGATTTTTATGAAAGTCGTCAAAACATGAGAGTTATGAAGACAAACAGCGAAGATTATGCCTATTACTATGCAGCGGAAGTTAGATTACACTAGGTCAGCCATGGTCATGTATTCAATAGAGTGAAAGCACAATGACAAACAGCTTCAGTGTAATAAGGATCAGGTAGGAAGAAGTTATGAAGTCAAACAGATCATACATTCACGTTGGGAAGACAAAAGATAAAGCAAGCATGCCATGGCTTCACAATGAGTAACAGTAAGAAAAGGAAGTGAAGATGAAACCAGTGACTCGTTGAAGATAATGATATGTTGGACCAGTGCCAGTTGCTGTGACAACTGTACGTCTGGTTGGAGCGGCTAGGTATTTAAACCTTAGGACACACAGTCCCGGACACCCAGTCCTGAACACACGGTTTAGGACACCAAGTCCTCACCGTATTCTCCTTGAGCTAAGGTCACTTAGTCCTCGCCCAATCACTCTGGTAAGTCTTCAAGGTAGACTTCCAAACCTTTACAAACTTCGTTCATTGGCAATCCACAATGTCTCTTGGATGCTCTGAACGTGACGCCTAACCGTCTGGAGGATTCACAGTCCTCAAGTGTAATAAGTCTTCAGATCACACAGACAAGAAGACTTAAGTGATGCCCAATTTACTCTGGCTCTGGGTGGTTAGGGCTTTTCTCCTCACTAGGAATTTTCTCTCAAAGGCTTCGAGGTGGGTTGCTCTCAAACGACAAAAGCCGTGCACTGAAATCTGAGCAGCCAACCGTTTATGGTTGTGGGGGTGGGCTATTTATAGCCAGTTGGCAACCCGACCTGATTTGTCCGAAATGACCTTGGGTCACTAAGGAACTGACACGTGTCTCAACCGTCAGATTTCAAACTCTCATGGCAACTTTACTTGGGCTACAAGCAAAGCTGACTTGTCCGGCTCTGGACAAGATTCTCTCTCATTGTCTTCACTCGAAGACATAGATTTTTGGATTAGGCATCACTTCAGTCATTCTGACTGGTTCTCCTGGACCCCACTTAACAGTACGGTGGTTCCTATGACTCAACACAAAATAAAAAGAACTACGAAAGATCTAAGTCTTTGAGCTCCATAGGCTTCATAACGTGTCTTCTTTTGTCATAGTCTTCAATGTGAATATCTTCATATGCCACCTTTGGCTTCAATGTCTTCATACATTTTTAGGGGTCATCTCTGGTAGTAAAACCGAATCAATGAGGGACTTCTACCTGTGTTATCCTGCAATTCTCACAAACACATTAGTCCCTCAACTAGGTTTGTCGTCAATACTCCAAAACCAACTAGGGGTGGCACTAGATGCACTTACAGGGGCAGCAGGGTTGCTGCGGGTGTTGACCATCCTAGGGAAAAAACAAGACAACGGTTTAGATAAGGATGGCTCAAACTTAGCAAGGAAGTGCAGAATGTAATGGATAACACGGAATGCAGAGTTGTTCATCTGTAGGTCATGGTAATATAAAACTGCCATATATATACCAACGGTCATACACATCATATATAGTTTAGTACAAGCCCAGGCTACAGTACAACTATGATGAAAGATGTTACATCTCATCGGAGGCATTCGAAGCTCCTATACATTATTTGTCTACACCTCCGGAATTGATTACACACAAAGTCATATTCCACAAGTCACGCAGGATAGTGAAGATACAACTATTACAATACTAGTGGTACTACTACTAACTCAGACAGCTCCGTAGTAGTCCTCATAGAAGTCACCTCCATAGCCTGGAAGTTCAACGTGATCATCCGGGAACAGACGGTCCTGAGGAGCTTGTGGACCATAGGAGCTAGGATGAGGTCTTGGACCAACAAACGGTGGCCTGTGGGGACCACGGGGTTGGGTGATGCCTCCCACATCACGCCAATCCACCATGTCTGGCAGAGCAGATCTCACAGGATACAGATCCCTTGTATCCATACATCCAGCTTGCACCGTAGATGCAAACCGAGTCAATGTGGCCCAATGATCGGCACGGGTATTGAAAAGCTCCCAGCTCAAGGCCCGATTCTCTCGGTCCTTATCTTCGAGCATCTCGGCAGTGGTACGGGTTAATGAGTCCTCCTGAGTGGAGTCAGCATAGATAGCCTGAAGATACCCTTGCGCTCCTGGAAGTGAAGCTGGCATGTAATGGAAGTCGGTGTTCCGAAGCAGGCCAGTCCGGACTCGCATGATGGTCATCATGGAATAGGCAGCATACTGCACAGCCATCTCAACAGTAACCCCGAGTCCATAGGAACAGTGGAGGGGCTCGGTAGATCCACGATAAGAAGGAAATATCCTGACGGTGCAGAAATATTGGCTTTGATTAAAGTCTCGGAACTGCTCTTCGACAGTGTATTCGGGATACCAACGGTAACCCGTCTCGATCATTACCCGGACTAACATAGCGGTATGACCGGGCACGTCGAGGCACCGGGTCAGGCGAACCACTTGGTTTTGAGCACGGTTGGCCATCTGAAAGCACAACCACAATGCAAAGACATTAGAATATCTAGGGAAAATTGGACAGCATAACAGCTGTAAATGCTCAGAAAAGATTTGAGACATCCACAACAATTTGCAATACCACTCAACATCACATCAAGGTTCTGATTCAACTAGCAACATACTAGAAATAGTAGAAACTGAACTGGGGCTGGTAACAACAATCCTATAAGCTACTACGGATTAGTAACACGTGAACCTGATAGAAGAAGAGAGCCTAGTCCTTAACCCACGTTGAATGAGAAGAGAATGACTCAGATCAGAGGGCATAGGGTAAAGTAGTAAACGAGCCTTACGTTCCCTCCCACAATCAATTCCCCTAAATATAACTAAAGCATTTCTAGACTCGACATCGACCAGTTTGGCTCAACGAACCTACAGGCAGTCCGGCTCTGATACCAACGCTGTCAGGACCCCGATTCCAAGCCACATTGATCTAGCCGGTAACACCTCATATCACTTTGCGGCCTCACGCACGGTATCCCACGGGTGTCGCCTTACCATGGCCTGGGACCGTTTGCGCCTTTTGGCTCACGTATATGATTGTGTCGCTAGCATCCATATGACAGAGAACCCGGGCCGACATGGCTAGTCGTGAACCCAAAGCGGCACAGACCTATGGAGACAGGCATACATGAATCACATCGAGCATGTCGGTCATCAGCGAGTGATTTCGGGCTGTAGCACTGGGCTAACAGGACTCCGGGGAACCCGGGCTGTAGCAGGCTAGGAAGGACTATGGATATCACCGCGTGACATTTCCCCGAAGGGATAGACATAGGAACGACGTGAAACACATGCCAGCCAGTCAAGTGTCCTGAACAGTAGTGCTGGGCTAGCAGGACTCTGGTGAACCGGGCTGTAGCGGACTACTATGGCTTGAGGAACACTAGACTACATTTCGCCATAAGAAAAGCTGCCAAGGATAAACAACTAGATTGTCGGATCTCACTCATACCAAGCATTTAAATCATACACACAATATGCCCGATATGAGTACATACAACATGGCATCACAACAAAACTCTACAACTCAAGTACTTTATTTAAAGGCTCCAGAGAGCCATACATAACATGTTCATACAGGTAGGGGTCACATGCCCCGACACTCAAGTCATACAATCATACAAGCACAAGCGGAAGTAAATAGTCTGAGTACAGACACTAGAAAGCAAGAAGGCTTCTCGAAGCCTGTCTATCTACATAGGGCCCTCCATGGCCAGGATCACCACCTGGGTGGCTAGTCACTCGTCGACATCAAGGTCTACATAAAACCCATCGGAGGGGGCGGTGTTGTCGTCTGAAAACAATAAATAAGCAAACATGAGTACAAGGTACTCAGCAAGTCTTACATCAGAACCTAATATACATGCTCATTCTCAAGAAGGTGGTGGGGTTAATGCAGCAAGCCAGCTTTGACTCTTGGCTAAGCTATCCTACGGAACTGCACTAGTAAAATAGTTTTCGCACACGAGTCCACTACTCACCAACTCAATACTCCACCGGGGATCCTCTCTCGTCATCCTACGAGAGGGCCATCCTCGGTACTCACACTTATCTTGAGTCTTTTAGTAGTAACCATTAACTTGTCTATGAACTATAGAGGCAACCAAGTAGTCCTTTACCGCAGACGCGGCTATTCGAATAGTTTTATACCCTGCAAGGGTGTACTTCGTCACACATGTTTCCACCACTTAGCGTCTGCACACGACATGTGCTCGGCAGACTTCAAGCGAAAACCGACGTGGGTGTAGACCACGACCTGACTAACCTCACAAGTCTCTAGTCCAGGTTTGTCGCCTATTCAGGTTCCATCCGCAAGGAAATCCGGCCGGGGTGTCCTCAACGGCCCCAAACGATGTGTGCAGGGTTCCCGAGACACCAAACGGGCGACTTGGTACACCGTGCCACGGTGTATCTACCGCATCATAGCCCACCTCTAGGGTCAGCGCTACGCACGGCCGCCAACACATAACCTACAAACACCAGAAACTAGTTGCAACTCCTGGACAGAGGACGAGATGGGTCAGTAAGTCGAGCGGGGTCGTATTGCAGGGCCCAACGTGTGGTAGTAACTGAATCTTAAATCGCGCATACAGATCTCAGTTCTTATGGACGGTCTCAATGAAACAACCCACCATGTACTCCTACATGGCCTCTCATCGATACCTTTACCAAAACATGTTCAACACATCCCTCACATTACCGACATAATCATATCACTCTAGCCCATCACCCAGATGAACCAGACCTGACACAACTTTAAGCATAGCAGGCATAGCGAGGTAGGAATCACATACATGGCTCAATCAACTCCTACACATGGGTTTCATCTAGTTACTGTGGCAATGGCAGGTCATGCAGAGGATAAGGGTTCAACTACCGTAGCACACAGTAGTTTGAATCGCGTTGTCTTAATGCAGTAAACAAGAGCAGAAGCAAGAACATGGGTTTGTATCGGAATGATCAATGGGTTGCTTGCCTGTTGTAGAGGTAGTAGGGTACTGCCCTTCAGACGGATACTCGGGGTTATCCTCGGAGGCAGATCCTACCACGAAAGACACACCGAACATAATCAACACATGGCAATATGCAACAATATGATGCATGCTATGACATGGCAAGATGAAAGTGTCTTGGCCTAATGCAAGCTGAAATAGAAGGGGATGAACTCATTTGAATCAAAGATTCAAATATTAGCTCATTAAACATGGCCTTATTAGTGAATTACCTTATTCTTCTTAAAAAGCAAGGTTAACTTGTTTTGTCATGCATGAAACCATTACAGATGGATAGATTGAATTTTTCTGATCATTTTTCATATATAAATCTTTGCATTTGGAGCTATGGTTGGTTTTCTATGATTTTTAGAAGTTTTGGATATTTTCTGGAATTTCCTATATAAGAATAATTCTAGTAATTGAATTAATGCGTCAGCATGACATAGGTGTGATGTCAGCGGTCAATTTGGTCGGCCAGGTCAAACCTGACTGGTGGGCCCTCTCTGTCAGTGTCACAACTAGTTAGCAGAATTAGATTAACACTAATTAGCTGTCAGTGGGGCCTGGGCCCACATGTCAGTGTCTAAACTAATTAGAATTAGTTAAAACTAATCTTAAACTGATTAGCAGACTGGACCCACCTGTCATAGACCCAGGGGGGTCTACCTGGGCCCGCACAAGGGTCAAACTGAGTCAAACTCGCCAGCAGCTTGACGCCGGCGACGACAGACGCGGCGGAGGGGCTCGGGGAGGCCGGGATCGACGCCGGAGTTCGGGCGTGGATGAACCCGATGCTACGGGGCACCGTGAGGCGCGGGGAGTGGTGCGTTAGGCTCCTGGGAGCGCGTGGAAGACGGAGGTGTTCTCGGATTCAAGCTTACGCGCCTGTGGCCACGGCGGCGGCATGGCCGGCGGAGCCGAGCTCTCGACCTTGATGGAAGAGAGGGTTGGAGGACGCGGACGAGCGCGTGGAGAGGGGCAGAGGAAAGATGGGCTCACAGGGAACTCGCGGAGCAGGCTAGTGAGCTCGGGGAAGACTTGAGGTCGGCGAATCGAACGACGGCATCCGGCGGCCGTAGACGGGGAAGAAGGTCACCACGTCGTCTTGGGGTCGTCCGAGCTTGCGAGGGTCGACGGAGAGGTCGAGGACGGCAGCGCGGAGCTAATGGGCTTGTCGGAGAGGCGATGCAGTGGCGGTGGGCGCGGCAACGGCATACGGCGGTGACAATGGCTCTCGGTGCGTGCGAGAGGAGAGCCAGAGGAGGGAGAGGAGCACGGGGAGAGTGAGGGAGGGAGAGAGGGGGACATGGGGTCGGCGTGGCACCCCTAGACGCCTCCAGGGCGTCGGCAGAAGTAGGAGGTGGGCGGCGTGTGGCCGCGGCCGCCGGCCACGCGCTCCTCGTCCTCCTGGCGGGAGGAGGAGGACGACTAGCAAGGCCAGTCGACTGGGCCGAGCCAGGTGGGCTGGGCCAGCACAGGTGAGGCCCAGGTGGGTTTCCCTCTCTCTCTTTTTCTTATTTGTTTACTTTTCTATTTTTTCTGCAACTGTTGGGCTTTATTAAAAAATACCTAGACATCTTTAAAAATCCTGAAAATAATCAGGGGCTCTATTTAGATTATTTCCAACAGCCCACACTTATTTCCAGAATTATTTGAGCATTTAAATTATTTTATAGCATTTAAATGCCCAAATTCAAATACTTATGATTTAATTCAGAGAATCCAGAATGTCCTAGAAAAGAGTGCACCATTTCTGCCAGGGGTTTTAACCCAATCCAGAAATGGTGAACATTTTGTGAAGGGCATTTTGGGTTCATTGAAAATAATTTTAGTAAACCCTAGTTGTTTCCAGGGGGTGCTGGGGGTTCTGTCTTCCTCATTTCAAATTTAAGGGAATTTAAATATGATGCACACTCTAATGCTTGAACTAGCTAGGGTGTGACAGTATGTGGGATTTTCTAATCAAAGCTCTTACATAGACCCTTCCTGAAAATAAGATGAATTGCAATTGTTTGATGATTGAGAATATAGTTTGTTAGTTTTCAAGAAAGTTTATGATCTATGCTTTAACATGTGAATAGCTTGGTACTTAATCATGAGAAGCTTTATGATATGAGCTACTGTTATGATATATAATGATGCTATAAAAAGTGATTGAAATTACCATTAATCACACTTATGCACTTGCTAGCATTCCACATCAAAAATTCTGTTTTATCATTTACCTACTCCAGGACGAGCAGGAATTAAGCTTGGGGATGCTTGATACGTCTCCAATGTATCTACAATTTTTGATTGTTCCATGCTATTATATTATCTATCTTGGATGTTTTATATGCATTTATATGCTATTTTATATGATTTTTGGGACTAACCTATTAACCTAGAGCCCAGTGCCAGTTTCTGTTTTTTCCTTGTTTTTTGAGTTTCATAGAAAAGGAATATCAAACGGAGTCCAATTGAGCTAAAAATTTACAGTGATTTTTTATGGACCAGACGAAGCCCCCGAAGCAAAAGAGTTGGGTCATAAGAGCCACAAGGCCTCCACAAGGGTGGAGGGCGTGACCTACCCCCCTGGGCACGCCCTCCGACCTTGTGGTTGACTCGTGGACCCCCTGACATGAAACTGATGCCAAAAATACCTATAAATATAGAAACCCCCGAAAAGAAACATAGATCGGGAGTTCCGCTGCCGCAAGCCTCTGTAGCCACTAAAAACCAATCGGGACCTGATACATCTCCAACGTATCTATAATTTTTTATTGCTCCATGCTATATTATATACTGTTTTGGATGTTTATGGGCTTTATTATACACTTTTATATCATTTTTGGGACAAACCTATTAACCTAGAGCCCAGTGCTAGTTTCTGTTTTTACCTTGTTTTGGGGTTTCGAAAAAAAAGGAAAATCAAACGCAGTCCAATTGTCCTGAAACTTCACGGAACTCATTTTTGGAAGGAAAGAAGCCCAGAAGACATGAATTGCACGTAAGGGAAGCTTCCAGGAGGCCACGAGGTAGGGGGGGCGCGCCCACCCCCCTAGGGCGCGCCCTCCACCCTCTTAGGCCCCTCGTGGCCCCCTTGATGTACTTCTTCCGCCTATATATATCTCCATATACCCTAAAACTTCCGAAGAGCACAATAGATCGGGAGTTCCGCCGCCAGATGCCTCCGTAGCCACCAAAAACCAATCTAGACCCGTTCCGGCACCCTTCCGGAGGGGGCAATACCTCTTTGGTGGACATCTTCATCATCCCGGTGCTCTCCATGACGAGGAGAGGGAGTAGTTCTCCCTTGGGGCTGAGGGTATGTACCAGTAGCTATGTGTTTTATCTCTCTCTCTCTCTCTCTCGTGTTCTTGAGGTGATACGATCTTGATGTATCACGAGCTTTTCTATTATAGTTGGATCTTATGTTTCTCCTCCCCCTCTACTCTCTTGTAATGAATTGAAGTTTCCCCTTTGAAGTTATCTTATCGGATTGAGTCTTTAAAGATTTGAGAACACTTGATGTATGTCTTGCCGTGCGTATCTATGGTGACAATGGGATACCACGTGATTCACTTGATGTATGTTTTGGTGATCAACTTGCGGGTTCCGCCCATGAACCTATGCATAGGGGTTGGCACACGTTTTCGTCGTGATTCTCCGGTAGAACTTTGGGGCACTCTTTGAGGTCCTTTGTGTTGGTTGAATAGATGAATCTGAGATTGTGTGATGCATATCGTATAATCATACCAATGGATACTTGAGGTGACATTGGAGTATCTAGGTGACGTTAGGGTTTTGATTGATTTGTGTCTTAAGGTGTTATTCTAGTACGAACTCTAGGGCTGTTTGTGACACTCATAGGAATAGCCCATCGGATTGATTGGAAAGAATAACTTTGAGGTGGTTCCATACCCTACCATAATCTCTTCGTTTGTTCTCCGCTATTAGTGACTTTGGAGTGACTCTTTGTTGCATGTTGAGGGATAGTTATGTGATCCAATTATGCTATCATTGTTGAGGGAACTTACACTAGTGAAAGTATGAACCCTAGGCCTTGTTTCCTATCATTGCAATACCGTTTACGCTCATTTTTATCATTCGTTACCTTGCTGTTTTTATATTTTCAGATTACAAATACCTTTATCTACTATCCATATACCACTTGTATCACCATCTCTTCGCCGAACTAGTGCACCTATACAATTTACCATTGTATTGGGTGTGTTGGGGACACAAGAGACTCTTTGTTATTTGGTTGCAGGGTTGCTTGAGAGAGACCATCTTCATCCTATGCCTCCTATGGATTGATAAACCTTAGGTCATCCAGTTGAGGGAAATTTGCTACTGTCCTACAAACCTCTGCACTTGGAGGCCCAACAACGTCTACAAGAAGAAGTTGCGTAGTAGACATCAAGCTCTTTTCTGGCGCCCTTGCCGGGGAGGTTAGCGCTTGAAGGTATATCTTTAGATCTTGCAATGGAGTCTTTTAGTTTCTTGTTTTATCACTAGTTTAGTTTATAAAAGAAAACTATAAAAAATGGAATTGAGTTTGTCTCATACGCTTCACCTTTTTAATATCTTTCATAAGTATGATGGAAAGGATAATTTTTTTGAATATGTACTGCAAGGAAACAGCCTCACAGCTCTTTATTGAAAGCAACAAAGTAACAATGTCCTATTACAAGTCCAAACAACAAAAGAAAAGGGGAATACAGAAATACTTACAAACATACAACCCAAGCAGGGTAAAAGAAAACAATAACTAAGCGAGGTTAGAGATCCAAGATAGAAGGCTATCTTTGTATTTACATTTTATCCTATGAGAAAGAAGGGTTATGTCATGGATAAAGTTGTGCCTCCAGGCTCTGAAAGAAGGTGTCTCATTCCTGAAAACCTTGCCATTCCTCAAGATCCAAATGTTCCAAGCTGCTGTAAAGACCACTTGAGTGAAGAAACTATGCCCAAAATCCTTCCTAGCCTGTATAGCCATATTGTAGGTTGTCTCCCCAGGCTGTGGATCCCAGAGAATCTGCAAATAGTTCTAGACTCTAACATTAAAATTACAAGAGAAGAACAAATGTGCACAATCTTCATGTATGAGATATGGACATAGTACACAAGTAAGACCTTCCACATGCCAATGCCTCCTCAGTAGCATGTCTCTGGTGTTTAAACGATCCCTTAGCAGTAGCCATCGAAACATTTTGATTTTCAAGGTGCATGAAGATTTCCTAATCCATTGAAAAATTGGATCTACAACAATATGTTGATGCTCATGCACATAAAATGATTTAGGTCTGAAGCAGCCCTTATGGAAAGGCCAAATCCATGTGTCATGATTTGCAGAGCAAGAATAAGAATTTATCAACTGTTGAAGACATTCAAGCTCAGCATAAGCTTGTGTAGAGAGGGGCAGATGCAAATTTGACAAGAACTCCAGGGAAAGCACATCAGACACTAAAAGCTGCTCATCAATAACAAAGGAGAAGAGCCGCGAAATTTTTCACTGAGGCAGGAACCCTTAAGCTCAACCACCCATATGTCAGACCAAAAGAGAATAGATATGCCATCTCCCAACATTGGATTAGCCAGGTGACAATATTTATTAGCCAATTTAAATACATCACGCCACCAAAAGGATCCACAAAGTGTGGTAGTATGAGGGACAGAGTTGGCATAGTAGGCATTCCAGATTAGACCAACCCAGGGGATGTCATGATGATTATAAAACTTGTGCAAGAACTTCATAAGCAAGGCCTCATTCTGTACCCTGAGGTTGAGCACACCAAGACCCCCTTTGTTTTTTGGTAAGCATACCAAGTCCCAAGCAGCAAGGGATTGTCTTGGAGTATCAGAGTTCCCTCTCCATAGGCATTGTCTCTGGATCCTTTCAATTTGTTTCAGAATACCAGGTGGAATGACTAATGTGCACAGGAAATATATGGGCATTGATGTTAAAACAGACTGAAGCAACTGCAACCTACTACCTTGGTTCAGAAAGCATGAAGTGGCAGGCAATCTTCTTTCAATCCTATGCACAAGAGGCATGAAGTCTTGGATTGAGGGCCTTGTAGTCCCCATGGGCACACCCAGGTAGGTAAAAGGCATGGCTCCTATACTGCATCCAAGAACTGAGGCCAACCTGTTAGCTTCATCATATGACATGTTCATAGGCACCATAAGCGATTTTGCAAAATTCACAGATAATCCTGTTGTGGCAGCAAAAACATCAAGCATGTCTTTAAGAGCAAGCAGTTGGTGATCAATAGCAGGCAGCACAATTAGAGTATCATCAGCATACTGAACTATGGGAAAATCTTGGCTGTTAGAAGGGATTGGCAGAGTCAAAATTCCTTTACTGCACATGTCATTGACAACAGACTGAAGCAGGTCAGCAGCAAGGACAAAAAGAAGAGGTGACATTGGGTCTCCTTGCCTAACTCCCCTCTTACATTTGAAATGGTTGACAGGAACACCATTAAGAAGCACAGAAGAAGAGCTAGAAGACAAAATAGATTGCATCTAGGAAATCCATTTGTCATTAAAACCCTTGTATCTTAAGATTGTAAGAATGGCATCATGCTCAATAGTGTCAAAGGCCTTAGTAAAATCCAATTCCAGCAAGACTATTGGTCTCTTTGAGGCTTTGCACTGGTGGATGTACTCAAAACACCAAGCTAAATAATCCTGAATAGACCTGGACTTAATAAATCCATATTGATTTTTATGAATACAGGAAAGAATAACTTTCTGCAACCTGTTTGCTAGAAGTTTAGTGAGGAATTTCAAACAGGTATTTGTCAAAGAGATTGGCCTGTAGTCATTCAAACCCTCAGGTGAAAGCTTTTTTGGAATCAAGGTTATGAGAGAATTGTTGATACACTCCAAATCAAGGTGTCCCTCAGAAAACTCTTTGACCAGTTTATGAAAGTCATCTTTAATTATGTGCCAACACTTCTTAAGAAAAAGGCCAGTGAAGCCATCTGGCCCAGGAGCTCTGTCAGGAGGCATCTCCTTAATAACACAATCAATTTCCTGCTCAGAAAAGGGCTTGGTCAATTCATCAAGTCCCTGAACCTTCTTGATAATATTTGGCAGATCAAAACCCATTTGTGTATTATTGGTGCATCCCATCCTCTGCTTGAACTCCTGCAAAAATAGTCCAACAATTGATGCATTATCGGAGGTCACTTGCCCATCATCAGAAGTTATACTAGAAATGGAGTTATTCCTGTATCTCTAAGTGGCCATGGCATGGAAAATTTTGGTATTTTCCTCTCCCACTTTAATGTTTCTAATAGTACATCTCTCCTTCCAGTATATATATTGCAATCTTAGAGTTTCCTCCAAATGTAACTTTACAAGCTTCCTGAAATTTTCCTCAGGCCCAGACAAAGGCCTCAACTCCTCTAGGCCATCCAGACAAAGTATTACTTTGTTGCAGTTGGAGATTAGAGCCTTAACTGTAGAAAGACTAATGTGCCAATGTTTGAGAGCCTGCCCGAGAGCTTTAAATTTGGCAGATATTACAGCAGCAGAGGATCTCTTATGAACTGGCCTACTCTAAGTTTCATTGACACAATCAAGAGAACCAGGCAAATTAGTCCAGTAATTTTCAAATCTAAAAACTTTTGCCTTTGGAATAGAGGTTTTGATTTGCACCACACAGGGCACATGATCTGAAGCAGTTCTTGCTAAAGGTAAGACCATAGTGTTAGGATAAGAACATGTCCATGAGGGAGTTGTAAAGAACCAATCAATCTGTTCAAGCAAAGGAGTAGTTTGCATATTTGTCCATGTATACTTTCTGCCCTTGAGAGGTAATTCAATTAAGCCCAAGTGCCCAATAACCTCATTAAAAATAAACATGTCATTGATATCACCACCTGGTTTGTTCCTATTGTCCATTGTGCGCATGAAATTGAAATCACCCAGTAACAGCCAGTTAGCATCATCAGGGATAATTATATCATGCAACCAATTAATAAAATTATACCTAGCTGGGTTTTGACAGGGTCCATAGACTGTGACTAGAGTCCAGGTTTGGGAGTTATGAACAGAAGTGAACTCCACCACAATACCAAAGCTATTGGACTCAATCAGTTTACCAGCAAACAAAGCAGTATTCCATACTACCAACAACCCACCCGAAGCTCCAGACGATGGCACATGGATAAACTTATCAAAACGTCGTGGAAAACACTGTCGAATGAAACGCTGATCTATGATCTCACATTTTGTTTCTTGGAGGCAAGCAATGGAACGGGCACTTTCATCGATTTTCTGACGAACTGCACGCTTTCTGTCATATGAATTCAGACCTCGCACATTCCAGCAAAGTACTTTCCAATCTCTAACATCATACTGATTCATTACAGACCATAATAAAGTAACAGCAAAAGACTGCCACATAATGACAGTACCAGTTCAGCCAAGAGATAGCATAAAAGTTCAGATAAAGCCTAAAAAATAAGAGCAGATAGATGGTTTTCACAAGGGTTAACCATAAACCCCACCATTTGAAAAGATCAGGTATCATTAGAACTAGAAGAAGCAGGAGGAGTCTTGCAAGAAGAAGCCTCATGCTTCTCCTTAGTGAGCTTCTCAGATCCATTGCCGAGGTGAAGGCCGATCCGCTGCAGCACATTGATTAGCGTGGGCGGCGAGACAACAACTTGATCTACATCTTGAGGAGGAGCCCGCGGCAGCTGATCATTCACTGCAACCTTGCGCTTCTTCTGAGGCTTTGCTGCAGGTTTCTTCAGAGGGGAAGACTTGGCCAGAGAGGAATGTCTGTAGCCATCACGTAAGGCAGAGAGCCTGGCACTGCGCCTGACCTCAGACTCAACTATGACAGGCTTTGGTTTACGAGCGCGATCAGCGCTCCCTCGGAGCAGCAGAGAAGTTGAAGGCAGACATCTCAACAGTAGACAAAGCTGGATCATCCATGGCGCAGTCCTCATCAACAGTGTCAAAACAAAGAGCACGAGCAACAGGAGACTTCCTTGGAACAGTGACAGTCCGACGATCAGGTGAAGGATGAAAAACCAGCTTGTTCCTCATAGCAGAGTAAGAGAAAGATACTTCCCAAGAGCGTTTAGACAGTAAAACTGGGTTAAAAGGACTGAAGAACTACAACCCTCTAGGAATATGCATTATATCAAAGACTGGCATCTTACGCTGAAACGATCTAGTCCATTGCATCACCGGAGGAAGCTCGGGTCTAAAAACTGTCAACACTTGACCAATAACAACAGGAGTCTGGATGAGAGGAGGCACATAAGCTGCCACAATCCCTCGCTGATCATTGACGGATCCCTCAGAAGAATCAACAGGCACTGAATTCTCCATGACCACTGACTCATGGGAAACATGTTGTTCTTCATCCTCATGAATCTCCTCAATAATGACATTGTCTTGCTGGTTATGATGCTGCGGATTATCATCATGAGCTTGAGGGTCCTCATTCCAACCCAGCTCTGGAAACTCAGCCATGACGAAATTGACATCATCAAAAGGCATGTCTCCAGGCAGCGGATGAGGGTTTCCATTGAAAGGCATCGGATCTTCATCAGCTGGCATAATTTCAGCAAATTCTGTAGAGAGAACATAGATAGGTGCAGTCCAAGAAATACGTGTAGCTCCAAAGTCTGCATACTCACGATAGACTTCATCTCTAGGCACTTGCTGAGGGCTTGGGAAAGAAACATAAACCAAGGTCCTGACCATCCGCGGATCATCTTGATGCTAGATATGAAAATGACCAAAAGTGCTGACTATATCAGAAATATGCTGTGTGGTGCGGTAATCCAAAGGAACACCTAACATCATAATCCAGCCCCTACGAAAACCCTAAATAGCTCTGTGATTGATGCCTTGATCATGAGGAACGAACCGAACGAAGTGACCATTGCCAAGATCATAGGGAGGATGATTTATAATGGCATGCCTAGATGCAGGGGATCGAAACTCAAACAAACCAACTCCCTCAATCCATTGCTGATCACTAAGAACATCACGGTGAAGCTGAGTCATCACAAAATCACTAACCAATTGCCGGAAGTGATGAATCTGTCTAGGTGGCGGCGGAGGCTCGACAAGGCCAATGGCGGACTGCTCATGGCGACGCTCCGGTGCAATGGCCGGAGAGTAGAAGGTCCGAGGCACGCGGGTTGGTCCTCCATCAATGATCTCAAACCCCGGCGGAAGGAACTCGAGAGGATCCAGGGGAAAGTTTGCCATGTCTTGCTCTGGTGGATGTGGAGCAGGCTGGTGGTGCACGGGAAGAGGTGAAGACGTGATGGGACTCGTCTGCACCGGCACGTGGGTCGTCTCTATAACCGAGGAGTCCCTAGGCGAGGTAGTAGGAGGCTGACTCGTGGCGGGCATGGGAATCAACAGTGGAGATTTTTCTGGATTTTGTTTTGGTTGTTTAACTCTCCAAACGTGTCGGTGTACTAAAGTAGGGGTACCCTTAGTACCCCGAACTTGTGCACGGGCAGTCGCAGCGTCCCGCGGCAAGGCCCGCCAGGTCACCGCCAAGATCCTCCGTGGTCCCTTTGAAGACCATTCAAGAACAAAGTACTCAAGACAAGACCCCGGCAAGAGGAGCTTGCCGGGAAGAAGGCAAGACCTCGGCAAGAGGAGCTTGCCGGGAAGGCCATTAGAAGCGTCCCAAGGCCCCGGCAAGAGGCGCTTGCCGGGAAGGCCATCCAAGGCATTCCATGGAACTTGCCGCGGCGCGCTATGCGCCCCGACAAGGCCCGGTGAGCGACAAGCTCCCGGAAGCGACAAGTCGACGGCCGCGGCAAGGCACTTGCCGCGGCAAGCCCCCACTCCATGCCCGCGCTCCAGCACATCCACCCACGTGTCGCTCCGGGGCCCCTCCCAAGCGCACGTGGCAGGAAGCTGTGCAGCTAGGGGCGTGCGGTGGCACGCAGGCGCTGACAAGACAACCATCGTGGCAAGACGGTGGCGTCCCTAGCGGTCCCTTTCGGTGCTGTCTAGGCGACACAGACGGGCATTTAATGCCCTTGTCCCCTGCCGTCAGGGTTAGGTATGATAACACTATAGCAGCTAGCTGTGCCTACTACAGCACCTAGCTGTGCCTACCCACGGCACCCTTTCCACTTTTGCCCTCCGTTGCCCTATGTCGGTATCCCCTTGAGCATATAAAAGGAGGCCCGGGGCAACGTAGAAGGGGGTTCAGCAATTCCACACTCTCACGCTCGGTCTCGCTCCCGAGCTAGAACTCAATACAAATCCACAAAACAGGAGTAGGGTTTTACGCATCCGTGCGGCCCGAACCTGGGTAAATCGCTTGCGTGCTTCGCCTCGATTTACTCCTCGCACGACCAACCGCCCGCGTGCTTCGCTTCGATCTGCTCTTTGCGCAACCTCCGCCCCCCGCCGAACCAAAAGGGACCCGGTCCGCCGGTCCCATAGGTGCCCGTGGATCAGAAACCCCGGCATCTCTGTCGTGCCAGGTAGGGGGCGTCGAAGTTGTGTGAATCAGATCCGGCGTTCTCGCGAGCCAGATCTTCATCTTCTTCATCGATCTTCGCCATCTTCATCAACATGCCACCGAAGAAGAAGGTTTCAGAGGCAGCTGCTCCGTCCGCGCCGAGCCAGCCACCGCCGGAGCAAACGGCCGGTGGGGCAGGCGCCGGCGGAGGAACACGCGTCGACGAGGGAACTCGCGGTGCTGCCAGGTCCCAGGGCAAGGCTGCGCTGCCCATCGGCGGCGTAGTCGGCTCCCACAACGACCGGGCGCACTCCAAGACCTCGGCGTCCGTGCATGCACCGCGCCCATCTCAGGAGGCGCGGGACCGGCAGCGTCATGGTACTCACGGTACCATGCGCTCACTGGATCAAGATCGAGCTGGTAGATCCTGGAGCGCCCAGGACCACCATGCGCGTCAACAAGCCGGCGCGAGCGAGACGCGGTCGCCTGGACGGGATACTGCTCCTTCTAACGTGGTTAGGAGTCCGAGCGTATCCCGCTCCTCGCACCGTTCGCTACCGCCGCCCGCCACCGCAGCAGAAGCTCTGGCTCGGGCTCAGCTGCTCCTAGACTACCCTCCAGCGACGGACAAGATCGATACCTGGAGGGCCACTATCCAGAGTCTCATCGGCTTCGCCAACGGCGACACTCCTCGGCAGCCGAGCACGTTGCAGCCGCAGCGAGTCAGCCAGGTGCGAACCAGTGGAGATAAGACTGGTGGGGGTGCAACTACTGTGCACTCCCCACCCCGAAGGCCAAGATCGCCGACCCTCCGGATCCGCCACGACAGCGACTCCACCGCGTCGTCGGATCCGCGAGCTCGTCGCGATCAACCCCAGGTTCTTCAAGAACGACAGCAGGAAGACGCTCGTACTCGCATCGAGCGCCGGAGAGAAGCGCGACGTCAGTCAGACCAGCGCGCTGGGCCCTATGTTGACATGCATGCGCCAGGGGAACCAAGCGACTTGCCGTACCCGGTAGGTTGCCCTGCGTTCACTCGTGAGCTGCGGCAAGTCCAGTGGCCCAGTACGAAGAACTTCAAGCCCGACGTACCGGAGAAGTACGACGGCAAGTTGCATCCGTTGGAGTTCCTCAGCATCTACACCATCGCGGTGCAGGCTGCTAGGGGACGAGACGACAAGATCCTTGCCAACTACTTCCCACTGGTGCTTAAGCCCAACGTCAGGTCCTGGCTCATGCACTTGCCGGACAACTCCGTATCCTCCTGGGCTGACCTGTGCCATCAGTTTGTTGGCGCCTTGACAGGAGGCCACAAACCTCATGGCCAAGAGAGCGATCTTCATCTGCTCGTCCAGAAGGAAGGAGAGCCCCTGCGCCAGTACATCCAGAGGTTCAGCCGTGTACACCACAACATCCCAAATATCCACCCTGCCGCGGTAATCAGCGCGTTCCATCAGAACGTGCGTAACCGCAGGATGCGGGAGGAGTTGGCGATGTGCAAGATTCGGGACGTCAGCGAGCTTTATGCCCTGGCCGACAGGTGTGCACGCGCTGAGGAGGGGAGGAAATTCCCCAGAGAAAGCACTGGAGCAGGAGGATCAGACAGTGAGGATGCCGCCCCGGCAAAGAGAAGCCGGCGGCGCAACAACAGGAAGAAGCGGAACAGCGAGGTGCTGGTCGTTGAGCAGTCCGGCAATGAAGGTGATGCCACGAAGGCTACAGTTGGTAGCTCCGGCAAGGAAGTTGCCGCGTGCACCAACTGTCAGGCTGTGGCGGTCGCCGACAAGCGGGACGGCTCCGGCAAGCAATACTGTAAGATTCACCGCACCAAGGGCCATGACCTCCAGAGCTGCAAGAAGGTCGAGCAGCTCGTCCAGCAACAGAGGGCTGAGTACGAGCAGCGCGACAGGGAGAGAGCCCAAGGGGGTGCCGAGAAACCTGGCCAGAAGCGCACCGGCCAGGATGGACGCCGCGGCAAGGCCAAGCAGCGGCAAGGAGACAGACCTCCCCGCGGTCGCGACAACGACGAAGCCGACGGTGAGGATGAAGACATGGATGACGTTGAGACCAGTGAGCAGGAGTTCCAGAAAGCCACAGAGGTCTTGTGCGTTGATGGGGGTGCTTCCCTGCATACCTCGCACCGCCAACTCAAGCAGTGGGTGCAGGAAGTCAATGCAGCGGAACCTCCCATCGAATCGCGCAAGCTTCTGAAGTGGTCCAGCACGCCTATCATCTTTGACATTGAGGACCACCCTGATCGCACAACCGCGGTCGGGTGTCTGCCGATGTTGGTTTCACCAACTATCCGCAACCTCAAGGTCACCAAGATGCTAGTTGACGGCGGGGCCGGCTTAAACCTGATCTCCTCCGCTGTGCTCCGAAAACTCCAGATCCCTGATGGCGAGCTCAAAGAGACCGGCACATTCCAAGGAATCAATCCGGGAAGGAGCAAGCCGAAGGGGAAGGTCACGCTGCCGGTAACATTCGGCAGCGAGTTAAACTTCAGGACTGAGAAGGTCACGTTCGACGTTGCCGATATCCCGTTGCCTTACAATGGGATACTTGGCCGTCCAGCACTCGCCAAGTTCATGGCGGCCTCTCACTACGCGTATAACGTGCTGAAGATGCCAGGCCCGATAAGCGTCATTTCTGTCCCTGGCGACAAGAAGGACGCTCTTATCTATGCCGACAAGATCTACCGGGAAGCGGCAGCCATGGCAGACCGCGATCCACTTGCCGCTGAAGCTCCCGGGACCAAGAAGACCATGTCCGGCAAGAGTTCTGGTGCCTACTCCGGCACGCGCACCTCTTCGGAGTGCTGCGCTGCCGTCGAGGATGCACCATCGAGCTCCACCGACAAGAAGACCAAGTCCGGCAAGAGCTCTGGTGCCCACTCCGGCAAGCACACCTCTTCGGAGTGCTGCGCTGCCGTCGAGGACGCACCATCGAGCTCCACCGGCAAGAAGACCCAGTCCGGCAGAAGCTCTGATGCCCACTCCGGCAAGCGTGCCTCTTCGGAGTGCTGCGCTACTGTCGAGGACGCACCATCGAGCTCCACTGGCAAGCACAAGAAGATGATGGCGGCTCCGCCAAAGACGAAGAAGGTGTCCGCCAAGGAGGATGGCACTGGTGGTACCTTCACCATCAGTGCCGCGCTTGATCCTAAATAGGAAGGCGTGCTCGTTGCTTTCCTGCGGGCGAATGTCGACGTGTTTGCATGGCAACCGTCTGACATCCCCGGTGTTCCCAGGAAAGTGATTGAGCACCACCTTGCCATTTGTCCTCATGCGCGGCCCATCAAGCAGAAAGTCCGGAAGCAGGCGGTGGAGCGCCAAGAATTCATTGCGGAGGAAATCAAGAAACTGGAAGCAGCAGGCCTCGTCAGACGAGTGCTCCATCCCAAAGACCCATTTCTGTGTAGTCGTGCGCAAGGCAAACGGGAAATGGAGGCTTTGCATCGATTTCACCGATGTTAACAAAGCTTGTCCCAAAGACCCATTTCCTTTGCCGCGCATTGACCAGATTGTTGACTCCACAGCTGGGTGTGATTTGCTTTCATTTCTTGATGCATACTCCGGGTATCATCAGATCTTCATGGCAGAGGAGGATGAAGAGAAGACCGCATTTATTACTCCATGTGGCACGTACTGTTTCGTACGGATGCCTTTCGGATTAAAGAATGCTGGTTCAACATTTGCAAGAGTAGTCCATATTGCTCTTGAGCCACAAATACACAGAAATGTGGAAGCCTACATGGATGATATAGTGGTCAAGAGCATGGACGGAGCAACCCTGATCCAAGACTTGGACGAGACTTTTGCAAATCTGCGCAAGATCATCCTCAAGCTCAACCCAGAGAAGTG